>NC_136364.1:3892500-4375000 GCF_037039965.1 Doryrhamphus excisus
CTGCAGAGTGACAGGAGCATCCCCAGGGGGAGAGCAGCTTGCAGCCGCATCCTCAGGTACAGTACATTTAACGATATCTCCATGCTTACAAGCCATGAAACCACTGCACTTTGCTTGCTCACTTCCTTTGTCCCCTAACAGCAGTTCCGCCTGCGCCTACACCAGCAGTAGAAAGGCCACAAACAGGAACACAGTGCAATGGAAGGAAGCGACGCACACAAGCACAGCATCTTTGAGCCCCTCGATACAGGTAGATGAGTCTATATTGCTCTTGCTATTCATATGATCGTGTCAAAGGTAATCTAAAATATCTTCTTCTAGCAAACAGAGCAGCTTACTTACTGCTCCTTGATCAGAAGAGCGGCCTCTGTGGTCACCGACAGCACAAGCACCCTTCTCTCGCAGAGCACTTTGGCTCTCATGGATGCCTTTGCCAACTATACAAAGGTGACTTTTTAAATCATGTGACTAGCTCATGACATCCAGTACAAGAACTCTAGCAGGTTTGGAGCAGGATGATTGCCAAAAGCTAGTTAAATATGTTGTTAAAGCTCATGTGCATCTCCACATAGGCGAATACACCAACATGTACGTACCACCAATGTTTCAATGTACCACAGCCACCCCTTCCACAATGCTATGTGGAAGTCAGTGTAGAAGTTTATACACTAAATAGATGAATATGCTTCATATGTAATGTTAATATTAGCCCATTTGTGCCTTGGCAGAGGTAAGACAAAATCAAAACTGAGCATTAGAATCCTGTCAGTTTTTGGTAGTGTACCTAATGCGAGTCAAAACAAAACAAAATGCACAACTCAATAGTCTTAACTATTTCAATGTTTATAAATATATACATGTAGTATAGTATAATATACTGGATATTTTTCAATCAACTACCCTGTGCACATACGTATATATGTCTATTTTTTTATTTTTAGTACATGTATGGTGCATATGATTACAATTTTTTTTTAGTAGTGAATATTTTCAAGTGCTTTTGGAATTGGTATAATGTATCTATTTTACAATATCTTATTTCAAATATAAAGCTATTATTAGTATTATTAAACATGGTGGTTTATGTGTGTGTTTACAGTGTATCATGTTTGTCTCCACTCAGGCTCTCCACACACGGATTGCCCTGCAGAGACGTTATCTGGTCTCACTGGGAAAACTGAGCCCTGCAGAAGAAGACTCTCTCCAGCAGGCCATCTTCAAACAAAAGGCAGAGGTCAGTCTAGAAACCAGTGACAACAAGCCCAGTTTAACACTTTATGGGACACTCGACATCAGAAACAAGCATTCCTCTAATATTATTATATTAATGTTCCTCTTGTCCGATACTAACACCACAGGTTAGTGAGCAGCTCTCTGAATGTAAACGTTCAGAGAATACTTGGATCAAGGCGGTCAACTTGTGCAAAATGGCGGCGGAGGCGGCATACACTTCAGGAGCCCAACAGGCCTCCATCACACTGAGGGCCAACATCCAGCTGGCCCAATCCCATGTGGACGAGGCCCGTAAACTGTCAGCGGAGGCAGATAAGAAGCTGGCTGAGACCAAAGTAGAAGAGATCCAAAGGATGGCCGAGTATGCCTCCTCCTTGGAGGGCTGCGGGGAACACGAGATCCATGAGGCTTATTTACGAGAGGACTAAGATGAACGAATACACCCACTTCCAGGCAACAATATCATATAAATTACAATATAGAATTCTTGTTGCATTGATCTTTATTTAAGACTATTTATTTGATGAATAAATGCTGTTTGAGCTACAGGGTAAACAAGTAAAATGACCTGACATTATGAGAAAGATATGTGCTGTTGTGTGATGAATGAAATAAGGCTGTGACTTTGTGTTCTTGACAATCAAACGTCTGGCTGCTTGGTGTCATATTTTTTATGTAGTTTTCTTGAAATAAATTTCGTTATGTATTTTCATTGCTCATTTTTCATTGTTCAGATGTCATCATAAACAATAAAAACATCTGTGTATTTCAATTGAATCGATATTTCTTTCAAATGTAATTGACATTATGGTATTTTGTTTGTTTGACATTGAAAAGTTTGTAGCAGCTAAGAGGACTCAAGGGGGGATATTGTGTTGGTGCCACTCAAGTCCCCCATGTGAATTTGGACTCCAAAGTGAACATAAAACACCCCCTTGAAACTCATTAACTGCAAAAGGTGTTCATAAATTATTCAATTGATCCTCTGATGAGTTAAGTCGCGGCTTGTTTTTCTCCGATGTAGTGTCAGGAGTAGACCTATTAATAATTAAGTCCACGGCTAATAATTATGAGCCAAATAGCACTATTAACAGACGATGCTGATGTTTATGTCGTTTGTAGCACCTATCACGCACCCACAGGTTTCATCAGTTGGCGGTGATAAAGCAATATTTGGAATCATAAAACATCTCATATGCTGCTGCATTCACAACATTAATCACACCAGCACAATCAAATTAGACGATAATAGAAATGAAAAAATAAAAAAACACTTTATAACATACCATATAACCAAATAAATGAACCAGAACAGCCATTCCAAGAGTATGCTAGCTCGAGAATGTAGCTACAACATATTTGGTTTCTGTTTTAAGATATATACATTGTTAGTGTTGCATAAATAATATATTGTGGAACCTTCAGATCACAAGAGGGCAGCAGACACCGGACATCTAACAGGAAATAATGACGTGTTTGGGGAAGTCTTTATTGTGGCGGACCAACATGGCCGCACTCGGTAGGGGAACAGCCTTCCTACGTTTCTTACGGTAGGTGGACGTGTTTAAGTTAACATGACGTTTTATGACTCTGCCACGTTAAGTGTCAAAACAAATTACAAACAACTGTGTATTTTAGGAAGCAAAACGATTAATTAGACGTTGGTATTTGGCCGGGACGTAAACCGGAAGTCATTGTCGTAGGTTGACGCAATAGGTGCGCAAACAAAAGTAAAAATGCAGTATAGCATAATTAAATACAGACGTATCTATACATAAGACCTTTAAAATAACTGGTCTTGCTTTAGTGTAGGTACTATTAATGTAGACAAGTTAGCTGCCAAGCAACAATATTAAGTACACCTGCTCAAGCTAATGAGATTGGGTAGAGTTGTATCAGCAAACATGCTAATGCTCACAAAGATTAATCATTGGAAGTTATAATGGTCACAGTTTAATGTTATTTGAACATGCATAAAATTGACAATTTAACACATCACATAATTCTAATCATAGTTCCAGGAAGGAAGGAAAGTTTTTTTTAATCTAACCCCCCATCGGTTCACATCAGTTGAAGTACATTTCTTCACTTCCCGTATTTCATGTGATCTTTTCCATACATAGAAAAGCGATAAGGTAACAGCAATATGGTAATATAACTGTCAAGATCATAATAACCATATATAATTGTCAGTGTAATAATAAGCACAGAAACATAACAGAACTAGTTCAAGGCTCTTCTTCCTTGTGTTTTGCAAACTGTTTAGTCATTGCTTGAGTTCCTTAATCGGGCTGTTCCAAAATATTATTCCACTTACAGAAATGCTGTGGCTTTCAAGTTTAGTTTTTCCCTGAGATCATAGTTCTCCTCTTGTCGAAAAGTACTAATACATATATGTGTGTGTATAATCTCTTTTGCAGGAGCAATGCACGCATACTGTGCAGGAGCAGCAAACCTGCAGGACACAAGGTGGGAAGATGGAGAAACATTGTATGCACAAGTGCCACATCTCTAGTTGTGGGCGGTGGCCTTTTGTGCGCCGTACCTTTCACTCAGGTAAGAAACAGGTGTATTACAGCATTTTGTCCCCCATTGTTACTTGTTTGTGAGTGCGATAGTTGGTTCTGTGCTGCAGGTTCAAAGTCTCTCTCACGAATCTCTGATCAGAAGAGCAGCCTCTTTGGTTACGGACAGTTCCAGCACATTCCTCTCTCAGACCACTTTAGCACTCATAGATGCCATCACAGAGTATTCAAAGGTGAGTTTGATGGAAAAAGCTAAATGTCACTCTGGGAGTTCATCCCAAAATTTCTGCAAAAATATGCCTCAAAAGTCAAAACGCATTCAAACTGTAATTACGTGTGACATCAGGAGACTTCATCTCAGGGATCATAATGGTTTTGTTGCACCACACAGAAGAGAACCAGTGATTGCTAAGAGGAAAAGTGTGATGATAACCACAGAACCGGAAATGTAACTTACAGAGACAATTGTTCGCAAACAGGCTGTGCATACACTCATAGCACTCCAAAAACGCTACCTGGCCTCACTGGGAAAACTGAGCCAAGCGGAGGAAGACTCCATCTGGCAGGTGATGCTTGGCCAGCGAGCAGAGGTGAGTCGACAGTCATCTTTGGTTTCGCCTTTCACGCATTGTTATGGTTGATACGACCTTTCACCCCAGCAGAAAATTGTTTATGCTCTACTGTGATAGGTCAACGACAGACAAGAGGAATGCAAGCGTTTCGAGTCAGTCTGGGTCAGCGCCCTCAAGTTGTGTGAAACGGCAGCCGAGGCAGCGTACGCTTCAGGTGTGCAAAAGCAACCATAATGCTTTGTGCGTGCATTCCACACTGCTGTGTAGTAGGAAATGTCCCACTTGCAACTTCCAATTTGATCATTTGGTGCCACTCGATGGCTTTATGTTTGAAACTGAGATGATGGTCACATGTTTGTACTTGTAGGGGCTGAGCATGCGTCCGTCACCATGCAGAACAACATCCAGCTGGCCCGCTCTCAAGTTGAGGAGGTAGAGAGACTCTCAAAAGACGCAGATAAGAAGTTGGCGGAGGCAAAGGTGCTGGAGGTGGAGGCCATGACTCAGCACGCTGCTACTTTGAAAAGTAACAATGAGGAAGACGTACCCGAGGCTTACCTCAGAGAGGACTAAGGCACTACGTCGAATCATCAGTCTTCTCATGATTATCCCCACAAAACTCCTCATATTTAATTATTGGAAACAGAATTCCATCTGCAGATTGTTTGCAAATTCAAGTGTTCTGTCTTCAGAATTAGAGTTAAAGAAGCCAGCCAGTACTTCTACTACAGAGGATGGTTTGGGAGGGTGGTGCAGGGGTCTAGGAGGATGCTCATTCATGTGCAGATCCAGTGATTTTTTTCCCTCCGCCACTTAAGCTGTTGATGGTTTCTTCCATGTTCTTACAAGTGTACAATCAAACCAATTTGTGTTAACTTCTTGGCCTTGGCAAAGAGCTATGCACTCAGTGCAATATTGGGGGGGGGGGGGGTTGTGACTGACTCTGTATTTACTGTGATCTGATTTTTTGTGTTTTGCAAAAATACAAGTAAAAGCACATTGTTTGTGTGTCCTTTTGCATAACAGAAAGTTCACAATATAGTACAAGGACACACAAGTAGCAGCTTTTAGAAACTGTGCTAAAAATGAAGCCAAAAGGGCTTCTTAGGTTTTCCAAAACAGGGTTTAAAAACAGCACAGAGCTCTGTCGTCTAAATATAATACGCAACTTCTTTTTGTGAAAGATTTGGGAACAAAATGTTTCCTGTGGTCAGGGAAGCACATTATTTTCCTCAAACTGCCTCTTAATGCTCCTGGACTACATAGATCAGCCTGTTTTATGTATTATTTTCTAGAATTGTAGAATGATGACAGCGGCTTGAGTGTTTCCTTTTGTTTCGCTTTACATGTTTGTATTTTCTAAACACGTTCACTTGACAGCCTTGCCTTTCACTACAAATTAGCCATGTCGTCTTTGGCAGGTCTCCACTCAAGCTGGCATCTCATATTCCATCTTTCCCTTTAACCTCCACTGTGACAGAAGTAAGCAAAAAGCAGCCTTATGCTTTTGTCTATTCATTGGGAAACCCATACAGAATGGCAAAATCTGCATAAGCTGCATAACTGGAACTAATATGGATTTAATCTAGTTCCACATATACTCAGTCAAATAACAGAAATTTTACATGTAGATACACACCATCAAAAACCTATACATTCATTTATCGTCATTGTACATTGAGGGTACATACAGTACAAAAGAAACAAATGCAATACAGCAACACTATCATCTGCTTCATAATTGACGCACTGTAAATATACCAGGTCACGGCTAATCAAATCTTGTATAGCCTAGCTTGAAAACAGCTAATTGGACAGCGAACAGAGATGCCGCACTTCATCAAATTACATATAAACACACTTGGGTGACCTCCCAACAGCAAATAATTTCAATTCATGCCGTCTATAAAGAAGTATTTTGTCACTTTAAGATGTATTTGTTTCAAGGACGAAAATAAGTCTTACCTGTAGCCACAAAGGAATGAATCCCGCCAAACGCACATCGGAAATGACGCAATATGCAAGGACAAAAACAGGAATCATTGGGAAAATAAGAATAACATTATTCTATCATATGAAAACATGACAATATAATTTATTTCACGAGTTGGCAACATGTTTAAAAACAACATACATCGACAATTTCAGTATGCCACTCTATGAAGCTGAAAGTTTCTGGCTCAAAAAGTGATGCTTTTTGGACATCCGGCCACCAGATGGCAACCTAGGTGCACATTTCCATTACTTTCATTCCCTGCCCTTTACTTAATAATGCTTAACGTATCGGTGGTATGCAGCGCCACATATGCTGCTTTATGTTGTTTACACGTGTTCATTAATCCTCATATATCTCTCAAGTACTCAGCCATTTTATAATATTGCCCACACACACTTTAATGGCATGACTCTGGAAGACAAAGTGCAAGTCTAATTGTCTGCACATTAGCCTTCCAAAGGTCATTTGTGTACTGCAGAGGAAGCTTGTTAAGGGGACAATCTACTGTTTATGGATACACAAGCAAACACAAGCACCTGGGTGAGCTCTTCCCGCTCTTGATGGGTCCAGCATTGGCGGGAAGGTGCGATTGTGGCTCAGAGAGGCGGAGGGGCTGGGAAGTTGAACATGCGGGCCCTGGCTGACCAGTGTGACTAGTCAGGAATGTTGTGTTTTAACAAAGGCTGTTTTCACAGTCGGTAAAGCCAAATGTCTCAGATACTCTGTGAGGATGTGCAGCCACTGGTCACAGTGGAAGGAAGGTGCACCCAACCTGGCCATGTACAGTACATATAAGCAACAAAAATGCAACAGAGTGGATATAGTTGCATCATAAATCCCCACGTGGGGGAGTCACAATCGCAAAGGTTGTGGGACATAAATGCTCAGGAAAGAACCGCTGCCAAACATTCAGGCATCCGATTGAAAGCATAAGACTGCAAATAAGACTGCAAAACAAACTAAACAGAACTACAATTAAGTAAAATTACTCACTCTTTGAACACCGTCAAAGGCATGGAGAGGGAACTCGAATGGCTGTTTTGTAGTGTATGTTGGCATCAATTCATTTGTTTATCCATCCATTGATATTTCTATGGGTCGCTGGACACTAGGGTGGTGGGCATGCTGGAGTCTATCCCAACTGTCTTTGGGCGAGAGGCAGGGTACAATGGCAGGGCACATATAGACAAACAACCATTCACACTCATTCATATTGTCCATTCATACCTATGGACAATTTGGAGTGGCCAATTAACCTAGCATCTTTTTGGAATGTGGGAGGAAACCGGAGTACGGTGCACGGGGAGAACATGTCCTGTGATTGGCTGGCCACCAGTCCAAGGTGGACCCTGCCTCTCCCCCCAAGACAGCTGGGATAGGCTCCAGCACCCCCGCGACCTTCATGAGGATAAGCGGTAGAAAATGAATGGATGGTTATTATCACATCTGACCCCTCAACTACCATTATTGCTCATTTTGTTGCAGTGAGTCTATGGTTATCATCACAGTTGACCTATATGACTGCTCATATTGTGGTAGGGAATTCCATTTTTGATTCCATGTTTCAGGTCACAATTTACCTCCTACTTATTCTAACCTCCACCGCTACCCTGCCGTGGTAGCATCACAAAAAAAACAAAACACACGCGAACTCCCAAGTTGTATAACGCTCGGCAGTTTCTCATCCTATTTCAATGGAGGAATGGTGGTGTGTTCACGTTCTCGACATAGCTGCTGTATACAGCTGAAATGAATGGTGTTAATAAACCTGTGTGTTATGAACACAATTATCATCTGAGACATTAATGAGTTGTGTTAGCCACCCCAGAGGGAGTGTGGATTGATTGTTGGAAAGGGCACCATTCCCCCACCTTAGGATTTATTTATGCTCCATCGGGATATAAATAACGCACCAGAGGGTGTGGATGGTGTGCTAACATTAGTCCCACTGAAGTCCTAGGACTTCATAACAGACACAGACCCACCATAATCAATAATGTCTCAACATCAGCACATCCCATTGAAAGGGGTACTTTTGCTTAAATGAATAAATATATGTCCCTCAAAGTGCTGACAAGCAGTAGTCAGCCCATGTCAGTACTGTAAATGATAACAAAAATAAATAGCTAAAGGGTTAAGCAGTATAAAGTTTATTTCCCCCAGTGACATACACGTGACTGATTTGTCCTTCAGTAAGTGATCTCCAATGGTTTTATATTAACTTTCACTTCCTTGTTAATGCTATTTTTACACCAATCGCTCAGTGATGCTCCTTGACAACACCCCAAAGACTTGCTGGACACAAAAGTGGACATTATCTGTACACATCAAATACTGAACAAATCAATATCCCACACAATATTTTGCTTTAAATAGTTCCCACAAGATTTACAATGCAGTCTTCCAGAGCAAAATCCCCCCCCCCCATTTCCCCCAGCCATTGTTTTGCATGAATGGCATGTAATACATCTCCAGTAATCTGATTAGAGGATATTTAATCTGGCATAATACAAGGATTTAGAGAAGATGTTGACACCCCATAAAAGGGGAGACTCGGAATTATGTGATATTTAATATGTCACTTTAATACCATAAACCTCAATGATGATATTGGTATATGTATGTTGCAGATTATTATACTATATATTTTTGTTCAATTGTCCCATAAATTGTTTTTGACTGAAAAGTGATTGAAGTGAGTACAGATGCTGGATGCTTCCGAAACAGGCTGGCTAAGAATTCAAAGCAGATCGTAAAAACAATGTGAGGGAGGATATCATGGGACATTTTGTATCTTAGAATAAGTTTGTTGTCAGACTTTTGGGGCCGGAAAGTGAATGGAATGAGGTTCTCCAACTAAATTGGTACCTGAACGGGCTGTGAAAGAATTCAAAACCAAAAGTAAACACTGCAACAGCGACATTTTTTACAATTTTATGTAAAAGAATAAATAACAAAAGCAACTTTGTTGTTGTTCAATGAAAAGTGAACAGATTGAGGTTACCAAAATAGTTTTCTGCCTACAGGCTGCAAAGAATTCAAAGTAAGTAAGTAAAAACGAAGATGAAGTCAAGAAGAAGTCTGGACCATTTTGGACAACAGATTAATCAATTTGTTCTCTAGTATTGGACTTTTGGGCTGAAAGGTGAATGGAATGAGGTTCTCCAACTTCCTAAATGACCTGCCAAAGAATTCAAAACAGAAAGTAAAGGACACTTTAAGAGAAGAAGTCAGGACCATTTTGGACCATAGACTAACCAAGTTTGTGGTCTAGTATTGTATTTTTTAGCTGGGAAGTGAATGGAATGTGGTTCCACAACTAATTCACTGCCTAAACGGGCTGCCAAAAAATTAAAAACAGAAAGTAAAGACTGTAAGAGAAGAAGTCTGGACAATTTTGGACCATAAACTAACCAGGTTTGTTCTCTAGTATTGTACATTTTGGCTACAAAGTGAATGCAATTAAATTGCTGCCTAAACAGGTTGCCAATGAATTCAAAACAGAAAGTAAACACTCTAAGATCATAATTTTGACAATTTTCTGTTATAAAATATGTATCATTTTCTGTTATAAAATCAGCAAGTTTGTTGTTGACCAATATAAAGTGAACAGAGTGAGGTTCCCCGACTAGTCGACTGCCTAAACAGGCTGCCAAATAATTCAAAAGAAAAAGAAAAAACACTTTAAGAGATGACGTCATGGAACAATTTTTACTATAGACTTGTTTGTTCTCTACTATAGTACAATTTGGCTGGAACGTGATTGGAATGAGGTTCCGCAACCAATTTCCTGCCTAAACGGGCTGCCAAAGAATTCAAAACAGAACGTAAGCACTGTAAGAGCAATATTTTTTTTTATCATTTTCTGTTATAAAAAGGGAACTTATTTGACCAATAAGTTTGTGACCGATAGAAAGTGAACCGAGTGAACAAACTAGTTTGCTGCATAAAAAGGCTGCCAAAGATTACAAACCTTAGACTAACCTTAGACTAAGTTTGGTGTCTACTATAGTAGAATTTGGCTGGAAAGTGATTGGCATGAAGCTCCCCAACTAATTTACTGCCTAAATGGGCTGCCAAAGAATTCAAAACAGAGAGTAAACTCTGTCAGAGCAACCATTTCAGTTCATAATCTACACGTTAAATAGAGGACAGGAGGGATCCAAAGTACTTGTTGTTGAAGACATCTAGGAACTGGACAAATATTGAAGATGACATCCTTTCTCAGCTGAAAGTCAGCAACAATCAACAATAACAACTCCATAATGGCAATTTTAACAATATCAATAAATACATTTAGTTGCCTAATTATTGGGCAATAAACTAATGTATTTTCTTTGTATAATATGGTACATTTTAGTTGGAAAGTGAATAGTGTGCAACTTAAAGGAGCTGTAAAGACCCCAAACAATCACAGTAAGAGTGAAGCGTGGGCTATTTTGGAGGATAACTGAACAACCTTTGTTGAAAAAGACAGATCTGAACTATCAGTGAGCATCATCAGAGTCATCTGATTGAGCTGAGTGAGCGCCATGATGTTCATTGTAACATCAGTACCTTTATCTCAGCTTTGATCACTCCGGAGCCCACAGTCCAGCCTCTTGGCAGGGGAACACAAGTTTGCAGTGCTGAGGGGAGTCTCGCTGGTTGAGCAGCACAAACCAATTGGTACAGCCCATGTGGAGGCAGGAAGCCTGGGAGTGAGAGGCAGGCAGTCAGTCAGTCTTGGTGGGACACTCACACAGTCCAGTCTGCGGAGCCATGGAGAGAGTACAGTCGCTTGGACTGCGACTTTTCACAGCGCTCCTCGTCTTTTACGGACTCCCCGGTGAGTTGTTGAGTTGAACCCCATTGCTTATGGGGTTTTTATTTCTTTATTTTTGACAGAAGTTGTGTGCTTTTCCTCGGAACCGTCGCCTTTGACCGGCGAGTCGTGCCCGCTAGCTTGCGTTGAAGCTAACCAAACAATCTGTCTTCACTTTGGCTGCCTCTCTCCATCAACTATGTTAACAACACACTCGTTATCATCATCACCGCGTTAACTGGGACCCCATGAGCAAAACTTTCACAACGCTTTTCACTCTAGTCGTTCAGCTCTTCTTAATCTTCCATGGATGCCACATTACAGCAGGGGTCTCCAAGCACTGGGACGCAGTCCGTACGTTTAGTGGGCGGAGCCTAACCGGGCCGCTAAACATTCTGACAGAGAAAAACAATATAGTATTATATATTTTTATTTAATAATGTTAAATTACATGTAATTGTGTATCAATTTTGGAAAATATATTTCTTGTATATCAGGAGTACCCAAAGTGCAGCTCAGGGCTATTTTTGGTCCGCAGCTCAGCATGTTCTGAAAGTATGATTTATTATTAATTATATTACACTAACTGTACTCATAACAAAAAGAAATTCTGTATTGTGTTCGGTCAAAATAGGTCATAATAGACTCTGCAAAACATGAATGACTCAGAATGGCAAGGAGATATATACGATTTTGTAAAACATGATTTTGTCGTTTCCAGGCATGCTGATGTGCCAAATCCCTTTTTGTGTTGTGAAGAAGTTCATTGTTCCATCATTTTGTATTCAAGTTAAAGGACCTATCCAGAACATTCCACATTGGCACTGTTGCTCACATTCCCATGCGGACCGCTACCAAAACAAGGCTGATGATTTTGTTGCTTTCAGTCATCTAATATGGCAAATCCCTGGTTTGCTTTGCTGACACTCATTACTTGTGTAAGGGTTTTGTCGCGCTGACCAATACCAAACAAGACTCACCAGCAGAATGGAAGGTTAAAAACACGCTGCACCATGTCACAGATGCACATCAAACCACGCTATTATCATCGTCTCTCTGGAAAACACTCCATTTGTGTTTTCATTTGATACTTGGTTTTCTTTGTTTTGCATATCGTTACTTGACAATAACATTAGATCACCATGAGGTCACATACTCACTTTTTTTGGCAGAAATGTGTTTTAGCGTAAGTAGCGTTCACCCAGAGAGTTACCAGAGAAAGTGGTCCAAAATGGGTATAAAAGATGACAATGTTTTGCCAGTGTGAATGCTGGGATGCAGATGGTTGGAATGACTAAGGGAAGGCAGCACAGACCCCCCCCCTTTCAGGCGTGAAGGAGGCTGGGGGAAATGAAGACCTACTCCAAGGGAGGCACTGCAGTCGCAGAGTCTCTGGAAGTATTGACCTGGGTTTGGGCTGAATGCCAGCTGGAGATTCACCCCCTCCATTCCTCTCCTCTACAGACTTTGTCTCGAGTAGTGCAGCCTGGGGGGTTTTGTTCCTGCATCCCAGTCCTAAACTAGGATTACTAGACACAACTAAAGGGGTACAATGTCTGACTGATGTCTGTCTGAATGCTTTTAGGCTACTGAAACTTAAAAACCAAACATAAAATGTCAATTCCATATGTATGGTATGTGTGCAAGCTTCCTTTCGAACACCTGCTCAATTATGTCACTAATGGACATGTTTATCACTGGCTTTGTAGAAGTGCACTGAAGTAAAAGTAAAATATTTGTGTTACCTTGTCTAGCTACATACATGTAAGACGTGGGAAACCGCGGTTTAGTATCATTTCATTAGTATCATTTCATTTGCTGCCTAGATGGACTGCCGCAGACTTGTTATGATGCCTAGTCGGGCTGGCAAAGACCTAGAAAGATGTGGGGTGATAAAGTAACTTTGTTGTAGATACGGTACTATCATGGTCTGTTGTTAAATGAGAAACTACTTAAAGTACGACCACAGTAACAGTCTTTTTAAACAGAAAATTGGATTGCCCTTTTGCAATACAGTGTACAATTTGAATTAAAATCTGTACTCTAGCAATTTTTCACATAAAACTATTTAGTACATTTTACTCCTTATTTCCTAAAATTACTCTTAATTAGTTATAGCTGTGCTATATAATTATGTAGTCGTGACATATTCTCCATATTTGAGGTCACCATTTGACAGCAAAACTATACGTAATATTCTTAGACAAATTCTTTGGATCAGATGAAACCATTTTTATAGTGCCGCGTTTGACATTTACTGTCACACTGCAATTTACACTTCCCAACATCATAAAATAAGGCATTTCCAGATTACATGTGTTTTCCTTGATCCATAAAGCTTTAATGATGTATCATGACATTCTCACTGACTGAAATGCTCATGATATTTCTAGAATCAGGCTGATTGATCGTTGGGCCTTTGTTTGTAACGTCTCGATTGTTGCCACAGGTGTCATCTCTGCATGGTATACCTTTTTTTTAAGCTCATTTTTTCAGATAGTAACCACAAAACCTGCTTCATAAATCAACAAAGCACACTGCACTGAAGTAAACTTTGCTGATTAGCTTCCAAACAAGTTGTACCATAGGACCAGATAGTTCCATTGGTGGCCAGGTTCATGGATTCATGTGGACACAAACCGATTCAGCAAAGTAGCCTGTTGTGTTTTGGACCAGAAACCCTACCATTGTCATCTCGTTGTAGTCTGTGTTGCCGAGGCTATCTGAGCATAAGAATGGCTCAGTGACAGAAATGGTAAAACTTGATGCTGTCATTTTCAGGAACCCCGGGGGGGGCTGGAGTTGTTGGGAGTGTCGAGGTGGGGGTGGATACTAGCAAGGGCGGAGCTTAGAACTGTGAGGTCTCTTAATTGAAGACCATAGTACGGTGGTTTGGTTTGATCGGCGGCATAATTCACATCTAAATAAATATTGCAGTAATGGAGCCACCAAAATTACAGGCTCAAAGCAGAAATAGATTTTTTCGAAGGTCACGCAGTGACAGAGCTAATTCATTAAGGATTTACAGCTGATGGGTGTTAATGAAAAACAAGAAGCAGTTAATAACTACGTTGCTTTAACGTTTCTATATTGACATTGATTGTACAGATGGACATTCTGAACTGGTTTTCATTATTTCAATAGCTTAGTTGGCATTTGTTATTTGAAGCAAATGTTATTCATTTTAGATTGGCAGAAAATACAGAAGAGAGGATGTTTTTCCACTGACATTTTCGTTCCAGAAGAAATTATGCGATATTTTGCTAACCATTAAAGTTTTGTGCAACAGAAAGGTGGCAGTATAGCCTGAGGCTCTGATCTGGCTCTTAACTCAATCTCACTGATTTTTGTTGAGAAATATAAGCATGTAAACATGCTGGAAATGGATCAAAGTTAGTGGGGGAACTAACTTTGCCAGCCAGGGGAACCTCACTCTATTTAGTTTTACTGTTATGGCTTTACGGCGGATATATACTGTATGTATTTTTAAACGGTGATCCCTATCAACTGTGACAGTTTAGCTCAAAGAAAAAGGCTAAAACACTCAGCTAAACAACTGAACATGGTAAGTGTGCAACAACAATGCTTTTATGTATTTAGTCTCATTTAGTGTCAGCCCAAAGTGTTAGATGGGCGACTAGCTCAGTAGCGTTGTCCAGTTTTCTGCTGTTTAGTCATGTGAAAAGTCTAACACTGCAGGCCAAAAGTCTCTTACTGTGGATAATGTGGAATCGTAACACGTTGGGGTGGGTGATATGGACCAAAACTCATATCCCGATATATTTAGGTTGACTATGGCTACACAATATATCCCCATATTTTTTAGACAAAAGTTGTTTGGACAAAAGTCAAAGCCAAATATGCATGAACGTTTTATTAAAACGTAAACAATCTTGTAGAACAATAGCCGCTGAAATAAAATGGTACATTATCTTTGAATAAATACAGAAAAAGTTAAATATGCTGTTCAATCTTCAGTGCAATCATGCGGCACCCACAGTAGTCTCTCTGCAGCCGGGCTAGCGGCGTGAGCAATTCCATCTTATGTTCCCCATGACGACAGACGGTAAACTTGGTTGATACCATCTTTAGCAACCTTTATACAGTCTTTTTTGCTGTTTACTCCTGCTATGCCGCCTCTCCTCCATATTTTTGTGGGGATCTACGATCGCTCCGCGTAGCAAAAGGGTAGTCAAAGCCAACAGCTGCTGCCGAGTGTAAACAATGCAGCAAACGCAAACTACAAACGTAACAAGATGAATATCCATAGCTGCACACTTGCTTAAGGGGTCGATATGGCACAAAAAACAACAAGAAAGTAATAAATAAAGCACTATTAAACACTAATAACGCAGCAGAAGATGCAGAGCCGCTGGAACTAGCTTGCACTTGGGCGGTGCCATCTTGAAACACAGTCTATATCCATATGAACGATATGCTGGTTTACTAAAGACCGCAAAATAGCAAAAAAAAAAAATGCTCGGTAAGGAGAGTCTGCGCTTTGCTAGCATTATGTTCGTATTCCTATGTGCCTACCTCACCTTTGTTGATGTCGACGCCGCTTGCAAGTGCTTCCGCCCGGCTGGGTGGTGTGTGTAGACTCCCAGAGATCCCTCCATACTGGATTTGACAATAAACTTGTTTGTCTTTAGTCCAAAATTGTACTTTCTGATGTGGCAGCCAGTTTGGGCAACAAGCCTACTAGCTACAGCATGCTGGGACTTCACAATGCGTCCATATTAATATTATATTCAGTATATAAGATTATATTAATATGGACATCAGATCTCTCAAAAACCACTCATCCCTTTCCATCCCGACACTGAACATTTCGTTCAGCTGCAAGTGTTAATTGTCCACAGAGGATGTTTTTTTTTTTAGGGAAACATCTCTGGCCTCAGCTGTTGCGTTCATCTGATCTTCTCTGATGACCTTTTTTAATCTCCGCTGTGAATCAGCAGACTGCAAATCTTGATCTCGTTAAAGCGCATGCAGCGTTTTCCTCCATCCACAGATGATTGTCACTTTATTGTGGGACCTGCTGGCGGAGTGTGGTGCTTAACAGCGAGCGAGCGGCTTGTGGTCACCAGCTTCTGTAGGACTCCACCCGTCGCTTCCCCTTTCCTGACAGATGTGACCGTCAAAAGGCTCCGCAGAGAAAAGTGCTCCGTGGTGGTCCATTGGTGAATTCAGAGCTGGGACTTCTAGTTGTAGCTTATCTCCCTCTGGACACCGGCTACAATAAATTAGAAGACAATAACGGCTGAGATTTATCGCTCACGCTGCTGAATGAAGCAGGAGTAACCGCCTGCCTGCCCGCCTTCCTGCCTTTTACTCGTGACTTCACCCACATTTTTTGCAGTAATTTTTTGCACTAATGCTTTACAGATACTAAGCAGAGGTCCTGACTCGACTGGTCAAATTCATTCCTTGCGTGAAGTGAGTGTAATGATAGATGATGTCACATTTCTCATTGGCCCTCCTGTCATTAAAAAAAGTGCCTGGCAGCTCCGTGTGTGTATCCTGGAAAACACATGGCTGACCCGACTTTGCTGCACGCACAAAAGTCACGTTTCAGAGCATCCAATTTCACCTTATCTCACCCCAACTGGATGTCTCGTCTTGTTGAAACATTCGCTTTTGTTTGTTTTTAATACTAACCCAGGTCAGATTTGTACTTTTATTAACAATAGTTTGCCCTTCTCGTGCAAAATCTATATGAAGCAGTGCAATTCTACAGTCTACAACCAAAATAATACATGTTTTGTTAAATTCAAACTTCTCTGACAGCTATTCTACTGGATACATGCTGGATGCACAGAAATATGTTCATTTCTTGAAATGTTTGGCCGCTGTCTGATTCTATGTATTTGTAGGGCTGTTGTTTTCATTAATTGAGTAATCAGTTACGTCCTGTACCGATCAAATCAATATGAGCCAAGCACAGTTGGTGGTTTGGTCCGCAACATATCAGAGAAGAGGAAAAAATGTTGATCATTGTTTCCCAAAGTCAAAGCTGATGTGTGTGAATATCTTGTTTTGGCCAAAACACAAGGATAATAGATGACAGCTTTCATGGATGACTCAGGAAAATATTCACATTTGAGAGGCTGAATTTTTCCTTTTCAAATCATTCATTCATTCATTTTCTACTGCTTTTCCTCACGAGGGTCACGGGGGGTGCTGGAGCCTATCCCAGGGGCGAAAGGCGGGGTACACCCTGGACTGGTCGCCAGCCAATCACAGGGCACATATAGACAAACAACCATTCACACTCACATTCATACCTATGGACAATTTGGAGTGGCCAATTAACCTAGCATGTTTTTGGAATGTGGGAGGAAACCGGAGTACCCGGAGAAAACCCACGCATGCACGGGGAGAACATGTAAACTCCACACAGAGATGGCCGAGGGTGGAATTGGACCTGGTCTCCTAGCTGTGAGGTCTGCGCGCTAACCACTCGACCGCCGTGCCGCCCCTTTTCAAATCAATGAATCCTAAAATAGCTGTCTTATTACTGTCAATTCCGAAAGATTTGAGGGCAGCTTATATTCAGATGCCCTCAAATCTTGCACCAGGCTGATTTGCAGCAGAGCAGGGGTGGCCGGGGAGCGGCAGCAAAAAGCGTGACACAGACTGTCGCGGTGTGTGGCAAGGGAATTGTGGGGCTTTTCGGTTCTGTTGTAGTAGTTTTAGTGCAAAAGGAGGATGAAGACAGCAGTGACAGTGAGTTTTCTGGTAGGCTGCTGTGGAACAAGTTGTGTGATGCGTCGTTTGGCACTGTTGGGGGAAAAGCATTCTTTCACTTTTTCACTTTTTTTCTTTCAGTTTTTCTGTGTACTAAATATCCCTTGTTACGACATGGACACCTGTGGCTTATAGGCCGGTGTGTCCTATATGCGTACAAAATATATTTAGATGCATTCAATCACCTGGAAATTGCGGTACACAGAAAGACATAGATCAAAGCTTGCAATCCGACCCACACTCGGAGTTCACAGCATCACTCGCAAGCTCAGGTGAGACGTGAGACATTTCATTGGAGTTGAACAGCTGCCGCGGTCCAAACAGTCCCAAGCAGAAGCTGTAGTTGATCAAACTTACTGAAGATTTGTCAGATCAAAACACAATCGCTGAAAAAGACTGTTGGGTAAATGCACTGTTTGTGCACGCTAAATATCAGGGGGCGTTGCGGTAATTGGATAATCAATTCATCATCAATTCATTGATTAATTGATACAGTTGTGTTTGTTTGTGTAAGATAACTCTTCTACTCCTGAATTGCTGCCCATACAAGGGTGAACTTTTATCAAATCGCCACGGAATTTGGTACAGACCTTTAAGGGAGTGACAAGCACATGTGTGTAAAGTTTCAGCCAAACTGGTGGACAAGCATGGCCATCATTGCAGAAGCACAGATGGGACTTCAGGTCTAATTGTCAATAAGTTATGGAATAATTTTAACACTTTAGATGATATCTGTATTACATGTATGCTAGCATGTCTTTTAATGCATTTTGACCACAACCCATGGGGGACACCTCAAATGTCAAGCAATTAGGACATGACTTTATGTCGATGTTCTGGCAATCCATGCCTTGTTTGGATCCTGAGGAAGTTGTAGATTTTTCATTTGGGTTTTAAATCCATCCTTCATCATTTTGTTGTGCAGCTGATTTTAGGTAAATAACAGATTCCTGAATAATGTATCGTATTATCACTAAATGTATTCAGTGAGCTGCTTCATAGTGGTAGGTTTAGGTGAACTTCTGACCATGTTTTGGAGGACAAATGTGTCATGTCTTTGTGTTTTTGCCGTCGGTTGAGGGGAATCAGGAGGTAGCAGATGAATGCCCATTGAAAACGTGTAGAAGGACGAGCTTGTGTGTCCTGTTGAATTAATTCAACTGGCATGCACATGATTGTACTTTGTCGGAGAGAGACTCGCTGTAAAATGCAACTACACTGTAAAAATGGCTGCCAGGTATTTCCATGGTTAATTCCCCGCTGAGAGTGGCCCTTTTTTGCCTGCTGCTTTTAGGAGTCAAGTTTTTTTTTCCAGCTTTGTAAGCGGCATCCCAGCATGCTTCTGATGTAAGGATCAGTCAGACACACCGTGGCGTCACCGTTTATATTAAACCGAGGTATACATGCGAGGATGTGCAGAGTCAGCACAATCCTCCCCAGGAGAGGTGCAAGGGGTTATGGGAAACAGGTGTGGCTGCTATTCAGTCCTATTTGGTCCAGTCATTCAGCTGTCAGGTGGTTACTGTGTTTGGGTTGCGCGCACAGTCGGTCGTAAGCACGACACACCCCTACCACCCAAGTGGGAGATTATTAACGACCATCAGTCAACTACTGAAAAAAGCTGACTGAAGCAACTGAGCTTGTAGTGTTGTCTCATTTCCCAGTGGCACACATACGGTATATACTCTTTGGCTGCTACTCCAAGCAATAGAACAATACATACAGAAAGCATGGCATGCACTCTCCATGAATGGCAGGCCCAAAACCGTAGGAAGTAGGAAATGTTTACTACAATGTATGGCAGTCCAAAACATTTCCCATCGTTGTCAGAAGGCGGCAAATCCTGCATTTATGAATAAATGTGTGTCCTGTAATAAAAGTATAACAGGATTGGATTAGTCATGTAGCGATGTCATTAATTTGTGCCAAGTTTTGTAGCTTTACACTTGATGGTGGGGCGTGCCAAGGAGAGGGGGAATTATAGTCCCCTAGCTTACATTGCTGTGGTTGTGTTTGTTCAGCAGCCGCGGTCCTTCAGACAGATGTACTGTGGTAATGGTCTCAATAAGAATATGCTGAAATATATCCACACTGAGTTTTGGCCAGTTTAGTATTCCCCCTGCACTACTTCACATGAACTCACCATATTTAATTTTCTGTGTTAAAGGAGTAGCTGGAGGTACTGCACTCTTCCACCCATAGGCTTGTGGTCAGTGGGAAGACATGATAGTTTCATGGAGTGCATATGCTGTAAAAACATGAATAAGTGCGTCTATAAATGGGCTGCTTTTATGTACTCTTAAATATTTTTCTTCTACATCCCAGTAATCTTCTTAATATGCGAGACCACTATTTCAAACCAGACATGTAACCTCTCTCTTGTTTCTAAATATGAACAAATCAGAGGTAGAAGTGTTCTGGAACCGAACTGTCAAACCACTGTTTTTGTGATTCCTCCGTTCCAAAGCATCCAAAAACTAAAACCTTTTGGTAATGGTAATGGTTTTATTTCATTTGAACATGCATCAGATTACAATTGAGTGCATCCCATAATCAGTTCACAGTTCCACATGTCCAAAAGGAGTAGGAAGAAGCAAATCTTATTAAATCCTACCCCTCCATCTGGTACTTTTACAATCGGTAACTGTTACATTTGTTCACTTCCTGCTTTCCATAATAGAGTTTAAGTTTTTTTTTTTTAATAATGCACCTCGTACCGAAATACAAGGTGATATGAGCATCCAATGACATAATACGTGTCAATATAGTGTATATATATAGCACATCATGACTGGTTCAAGACTCTTCATCTTTGTATTTAGCAAACATCAACTGCTTGTATTGTTTCTTGAATTGGCTCATCGTTGTGCATTATTTGACTTCCTTACTCAATCCATTCCATAGTTTGATTCCACATACTGAAATGCTATGGCTTTTTAACGTAGTCCTAGCATAGAAGTGTTTCAAATGTACTTCATCCCTGATTTCATATTTCTCCTCTCTTGTAGAGAAGTATTGGATGACATTTTTGGTTGTTTTTAGCCTTATGCATTATTTTAGCTGTTTGAAGATGAACTATATCGGCAAGTTGAAGTATTTGTGATTTTAGAAATAAGGAGTTGGTATTTTCTGTAGGCGGCATTATGAATTATCCTTACTGACCTTTTTTGCAGTACATTTAGTGAGCGAAGATTGCTTTTATAGTTATTAGCCTATATTTCCACACAATAAGTAAGATATGGTAGAACCAGAGAGCAATAAAGAGTGTGGAGTAATTTCTGATTGAGAACAAATTTTGCTTTGTTCAAGACTGAAATACCTTATGTTGTATATTTGTAATATGAGGTTTGTCTCAAGATGTCAATTGCACAAAAGATTTCTTTTTTAACACAGAGCAAATATATTTTTCACACAAAAACCGATCAGAACTATTACATATGAAAGGGAACTGTGTTAGTGAAGAACAAGAGTCAAGTGGTGATGACATCAAAGAGTGGCCACAGAGACTTCCAGTTTCCAATGATGGCATGCTAACGTGGGATTAAACGCATTCAGACTCATGTAATGTATTATAACATGACAAGACTGAGTCACCAAAACGTGTGATTCTTTGTTTGGGCCATCAAGTCCGCAAAGGACACAGCAACAAACGGATTATGTAACTTATGTGACATTGTCATTTGCGTTTGCCAAATGAATGAGGCAACGTAAAAGTTTGGCTCAAAGTTTTGACAACTGAATCCTGCGAAAACTGGCGGTTTCCACCATGTGTCCCAAGTGGCACAGAATTTGTTTGGGTGAACACGTGTAAATTTAAGGTTGTCATTCATCCTTTTAAGTGCTGGGAAAAATAGTTGTCCCAAAGAAAGTGAACTCGCTCTGACCAGGCGGAATAATGTTGGTGGGATGCCACACTTAAATTAGACTACTCTTTTTGACTCACCACTGTAGAGGTTTTTGTTGGGCGGCTTCACTTCCGCCCCGTAAGCCCAAGTGGGCAGGGACACAGATTTTCTTGTTTCTGCTTTTTGGTTGGCCCTGGAAATTGAAAATAAACGCAAAACTTCCAACTTTCTCCAAACTCTGCTGGTGTACTATTCTTTTAGTTAACTACCACATTGCTAATGAGTGACCACAACAAAAACAGCAACTGGATGGATGAATGTCTAGTGTTTCCAACTGATGTGGCTGTCACTTAATAAAACTGGATATTATTGGGAGTGGTTCATCATACAAGAGGGTCTAAAATAGGACAATCATGGGAATGATTTGAAAGGAAAATAATGTCATTCCCTGTTGGGTTTCACTTGTACGTGGGAAACTACACATCCACTTGTGCTCTAATGAAAGTATAATTGCCTCGACATCCACCAACATCCACCAGCAAGGGTCAGTACCGAATAGTGATTAGATGGATCAGATTAGATTAATTTGATTACAAATTGGCCCTGTGATTGGCTGGCAGCCAGTCCAGGGTGTACCCCGCCTCTCGCCGGAAGACAGCTGGGATAGGCTCCAACACCGCCCGCGACCCTCGTGAGGATAAGCGGTAGAAAATGAATGAATGAATGAATGAATGAATGATTAAAAATTTGACAATATTTATCCAAAAGTATTGATTTTTTTGTGGTGCAAATGGCAGGTACCGTCTTTTGAAAAATGACTGGAATGGAATGAGTTAATAGATTCACTGATGCAGATTCAAAAGGACATATGCTAAATTCCATGATAACGATCAAATAATAGTATGATAATAACATAATAACAATGGAACCATATTAATGAACAAATTCTTGGGACACCTTTTACGCACCGCATTCACTGAAAATAAAGTCAATAAAGTAATTTCAAGTCATCAGAGTCGAGTCCAGAGTCATTAATGTCAAAGTCCAAGTCGAGGTGCAAGGCTGTTCAAAGTCATCAAAGTTGTGACCCGAGTCCACACCTCTGCTGGTTATGACCATTTGTGTCGGCACTGATGAAATTGCTGTACCGACTTTCGGTATGCATTCCTACATAGGATCACAGTGCAAGTAGAGGTAAATCATATCATTTCTCTGCTCTCCACCCAAACAAACTTGTGAGCAAATGTCCAGCAGCCAGTCCTTTATCATGACAGAGGTTCTTTGTCTGTGCTGCCTTTGTCAGTGTGGTGATTCATGGTTGTATAGTTTGTGTGAAGAGGCTGTCCTTAGGGTCATTAGTTTGCAGCTTTTTAACAGAAATGTGCTAGTAAAAACACAGACAAGAGGACGTGATTAGAACCACCACTACAGTGGAGTAGAGAAGATTGCAGTGCATTCTTTGCACTCTTATGTTAGTAAGTCACACATGTTGGCTCTAATTTGGAGTGACCTGATTATCTTTGAGGCACCACCTTGTCTTTTGCAAATAGTTCAAATAAACAGTGTGCTTTCTTAAGCTTGTCCGGCCTGAGATAGAATGGCCGTCATCAATGCATGATGCATTGTGCGTCCACCCTAAAAATACCACAGACCCCCCACAACAAACAATAACGCGGGATACGAGGAATGTTTGTGTTTCCCGGGTACACAAGACATTGTCCTTCATGAGTACTACGCCACTGCAGTTGACTCTCCCCGACCCCCCTGACACTTTGTATGTTGTCACTATTATTGATGTTGTCCTGTTAAGCGCCAATCTTTAATCGGATGACAAGAAGGGCACTGAGGTCCACTTTGCAATGGGGGGGAGCAAAGAGAAAGGGCTACTGAAGAGGAGGGTGACAAGTGAAAGAGACCCGACCCGCCTGCCTCTTTTTTAAAGGCCTGTCACCGCGTATTTGTCTCTGCTGTGAATTAGCCCTCTGAAAACGCCCTCACGCCCTGGCAGGACACAATGCAAGGAAGGAAGGGGGCAGGTTAGAAGGTGGCGTATGGCCTAATGTTGCTGTCACCCTGCACAAATATTCTTTATGATAAAGGCACGCTGTATAGGAGGCACTTTGCCACTTGGTCTTTCCTGTCTTTATCCGACTGAGGGCAGAGTTATAGGTCTGGCAAAGATAAAGCCAAATGTCTGTGCCACTGTGTTAAGCATGTAGACATTGTGTGTTTGTGTTTTACCCACTTTCACAGAACAATAGCACACAATGGCTTTAGGTTGTAATTGACCACTGTGTGCAGTCCCAAATAACCAACAAAGCCAAGCCAGAGGAATGTGAATGTCTGATTTGGGGAGTTTTTCCTCACTAAATTCCCTTGTTAATAACTTGGACTGTTCTTGTAATTCCATTTGAATCACTAAGTCATTTATGAGAGGCATTTTAGTGTTGTTTTGTCCTTGATCAGAATCACAGCAGGAGTCATCCTAATGGAATATAATGGGTGTTTAATAGTCCGCTTACATTAGCCCATGGTGGACCAAGAAGCCTCAGTGCACACTCCTTTAAACAGTAATGAAACACTGCCCCTCATTATGTCTACCTGCTGCACCCCCTTGAAAATGATCCAGGCAGGAAAGAGGGTGAGGCCGAGGGGCTGCGGCTAGCGTAGCACCCACCCCGGAGGATTGCTGACTTTGGACAGAAGCCACTTTTATACTGACAGTCTCTAATAGTGCTGCGAACACTAGCTGGCTTGTTGACACTCCACCAAAAAAGTTTAAAATACGACCCCGGTGGGTGACGTGACCGTGTTTCTGTTGTTGTAATGTACATTCACTTTGTTTCAGCATGTAGTCCTCAACCACAAGTCTGCATTCTTCATTTGTGAGGTCTTGAAATCAATCCCTTACCACCATTTATACATGATATTTGATCATGTTGTCTTCTTCGCTGCTGCATTTGAACATTTGGAATTTTCTCTTCTCATCCGGTCCTTACATACATACCGACCTAATGGAGTGGATCTCCATCCAGATGACACGCTCCTCTGGGGAGGTGAGCGCTGCATCTCGTTCTGGTCCCATACACGGCTCATCAAGCAGCCCACGTGGAATGTTTGAACCGGTTTCCAGGCAAAGAGGAAGGTTTTGATTTACCCTCGCGCTTTGCAGAGCAGCTTGTCACAATTAGTGATGTCATGAGGGAGAGAAACAAATATGGAGCATTTCTTCAAAGAAAGCGTAACCTTCCCATGAGTTCATTGTTTCCCCTGGCTTCTCGGAGATGGGGGGAAAGTGCAAAAGTGCAGCCTGTTCTTGCTCTTTGGGAGCTTTTGCAGACAAGTGCATAAGCTGATTGTATGGCAGGGTATGTCATTATCGGTTACCAAAACTTCTGATACAGAGAATCTGCAAAATTCTGAGCTATAACAGATGACATAGCCTCTAGCCACCTTTGCCGCAACTGTGTGTACTTTCACACAGGATCCCACAGTCCAATAGATGCATGTGTGTGCTGAAACAATATTTGTTGGACACTGACTGTTGTATTTTATATCCTCGGTTTGGTACTGTGGAATCACCTGCCTCTGTAACGGCTGTGGTATTGCCTCAGGAGGCTCCGGATTGCCAGGTTGAATTTTTCCATCCATCCTGTGTCTGTGCCATTTATACAGAACAGGGACAAAATGCCAGGTCAGCAGTCTTTTTGTGAAAGACCTCACGTATGTGCGCCAACTGCTTGTCTGTAGTCTTCTGAATACACTTTGGTGGCACATGTGTTGGATAGCATTAGCACAGCAGCCCTGTTGTCCATCAACATTGTTTTTTGTTTTGGATTGACTCATGTCGACACTGAACACATAAGACCGAGAGCTTCGAAAGTGTAGTGTCAGCCTCCCCTCAGATATAAGATGGTTGGCGCCTCCCCTACTCCCCCCAAAAAGTGATTTTCTGCAGCATATATTGTTGAAAAGGAGAGGAATGAAGATTAGCCGCAGCAAGACAGAGTACATGTGTGTGAATGAGAGGGACCCAAGTGGAAGAGTGAGGTTACAGGGAGAAGAGATACCGAAGGTGGAGAATTCTAAGTACTTGAGGTCAACAGTCCAGAACAATGGAGATTGTGAAAAGGAGGTGAAGAAGCGTGGAGGCAGGATGGAGCGGGTGGAGAAAAGTGTCAGGCGTAATGTGTGATAGAAGAGTTTCAACTAAAAAGAAAGGAAAGGTATACAAAACTGTTGTGAGACCAGCCATGTTGTTTGGTCTAGAGAAAGGTAGCAGAGATGAGGAGGCTGAGGTTCTCATTGGGAGTGACCAGGATGGATAGGATCAGGAAGGAGTACATCAGAGGGACATTACATGTTAGAGGCCTTGTAGATAAAGTCAGAGAGGCCAGACTGAGATGGTTGGGACATGTCCAGAGGAGAGATAGTGAATATATTGGTAGAAGGATGCTGCCAGGTAGGAGGCGTAGAGGAAGACCAAAGAGGAGGTTTATGGATGTAATGAAGGAGGACATGAAGGAGACAGATGCAAAAGACAGGCTTGGATGGAGGAGATTGGTTTGCTGTGGTGACCCCTGAAGGGAAAAGCTCAACGAGAAAGAAGATACGTATATTGTGAAGTTTTCAGCATTGTTTACTCGCTCACAAACTAAGGCATGGAATAATCAACATGATTATTAAAACATACATTTATCTCCATTTTGTCTTATTGTCCACATGCAAAAGTATATTTTTGTTCTTAAAAAAGTGAGATTTTGGAAAACTCCAGCCACAGCGGAGATATTGAATAACTGCGGCTTTGGTGTTTTTGTATGGACAGGAAAAACAGAACATTTTTTGCAACATTACCTCATGTATTTAAACCGTATTTAACAACAGATTTAATTCATTGGTTTCATTCCGTGCAGTGGGAGACAGGCACAGCGAGTAAAAGAAAAATGTTGTTTCCTGGGCTGAGTTTAAAGATTATGTACACATCATTATATATGCGATATCGGGACTTCAGACAGCAAAGTCACATTTTGCAACAAACATATGCCACGATTCTGGTCTGAACCCCTAAATTTTCTGCTCCTAGTAAAAAAAAAAAAGTTCCTGAATATATTGACGAACAGAGGTGTTCAGAGGCATAATGCACAACAAGCCAGCTGCTGCTCCTTTTTCTGGTTTCTGATAAGCCCAATGCGCTTGGCGTCCAGTAAAGGTGTTTCAGTGTGGCAGAGAGTTTTTGCACAACGGAAACCTAGCTTGCTTAGCAGTTGTTTTATTCTTTTTTTTTTCAAGCTCTTGTGCATCCCCACTTTGAAAACCCCTGACTTAAGACACAGCCCCCAAAACGCTTTTGTCCAAAAAAGATGCCATTTTTATCTTAAGTTATAAACCTTGCAGACGCTCTCTGAATAGGTGGCACTGCACGGGATGATAATATCCACCAGACATTTTCCGAGGTACATGTTTTCTCCATGAGACGATGTATAGCAGCTTTATTCAAGGCATTGCTTGCTTTTGATTTTCCAGCCATATTTTAGATAATATTTCACGGTTCTTCTTGGCAAAACCCAGGCTGTGCTACACTCTTCATGGTCTTGTTGATGGCGTTGCCAAGATTCCCCCCACTCCCTTCCTGGCTGTAGGTGTCCCACGCAGAGGACCATCTGTGACTCTCCTCCCCCTAATGGTCAGGGTGGAGTCCGCTCACGACTCTCACACCCTTTTTCCTCTCTATGTGTTTATGTACATGCTCCCCCGATGCTCCCTGTAAAGCAAACAGCACATAGCATGTGCGAGAGCTCTTGTTTCTGCTTGTGCTTGCCCGGGTTTGAAAGCGGACACGGTGCAAGAAAGCCAAAAGTCGTGCGGTAGCAGTTGGAGCACCCGTTTGTGTAGCTGCAGCAGGGTGTCGGGCACAAGTGTAGGCACACGTGTGTGTGTACATCAACACAATGTCATGGGTGTGATAATCATGTGACTCTCATCCCAATCTCGTGCATGCTGTTCATCTATATATGTATATATTCAGCAAGGAGATGCACTTTCTATGTGTCTGCAAACAGCTGTCATGTCAGCTCCCATTCCTGTGGAGTGGAGAAAGCCAAAGCCACAAATTTGACCTTGATTCTCCCTCATGCCCGAGGGCTCTTGTAAATAAAGGTCAACTGTTCTTTTTGGGGGGAATTAAAAGTGGATTTAAAAGTCCTATAATAAGACAATATCTAAAGTCACCTTAAGAACCACTTCTTTCAAATAAGGCAAATACAGCCCCCCCCCCCCCCCCCAATACGATATAGGTGGATGCCAGACTCCCATGGAAAATATTTTGACAATGTTGGGCGAGGAAGGCGGGTAATCAGGAAAGCCAGAGTATGATCGCACGACTGGCAACTTTACAACACAAGTTAACATTTAGTACTGAGTGACCATTCAAACATAATGTCTGACTCTCATACACATGGTTACACACTTTGCCCTTATTTTGGAAGAGAGAAGGCATGTGTTTTGTGTATTGTGTGTGTGTGTGTGTGTAATCAGTGAAATTACAGGGATGTAATGGCGCACGGGGGAGCAACAGCATCCCTGGCTCTGGTCCTCACAAAGCCAAGCTAGCATTGCTGTGGCTAACCACTCACATCCATGCCAAAACGCCCAAAATACCTGCCAGTGTACCACATTTATAAGTTGTTTTTTTTTTTTAACTCCACACACATCCGAGACTCCATACAAAAAGAGCAGATTGATGGTTCCCAAATTTAACTAACTTAACGGACTGTAAACATGTCAACGGTGCTAAAAGAGTGCCGAAAAATACCTCATGTGTAGTCCATGTTTTACTTTATGGGTCTGAAATATTTTTGGATAGGAAGCGAGCAGTGCTGCTTTGATCAAAGTTTCAGTATGAATATTTAAAATTACATTTTACCTAGTACAAATTAGCTTCCCCATTTGAATGGCGCATTAAACTGTAAATACATGGTGAAAGACAGCCACAATGTATGCCACCAGGCATCTTGATTTTCCTCCCAATATGTATGTGCATATAAAGCCAAATTATAAGGCAGTTGTGCCACTTAATCGGGACATTGATCATCAGAAAATGTAAAAATTGACATTTTTCTCACGTTTGGTGCTCAGAAACAGGCTTGTATTACTACTCCAACGTCTTTAGGATAGCTCATAAGGTATCACACATTTTTTTATTATTGTTAGACTGCTCAAAAGGAGAAGATAGAAGAAACTTCCAATGGTTTTTGTGCCTTTCTTCATGGGAGGTCCTGGAATGACAGATGACGGAGGACCGTTTGTTGTTGTGATGCACCAGACATCATCATTTAAAAAGTAGATCGCATCCTAGTGTGACTCAAGATGGGAGTTTTTTTTGTGCAGACCTAAATCTTGTTCACAATGACATCTCACATCAACATCCATCTCTCTGCAGGAGTTAACAGCAACCTGTTGGTGGTCCCTGCCAAAGTGGACGCTGTGCTGGGCAAGAACATCACACTGAGCTGCAGGATAGAGGCACCCCCCGACCTCATCCTCATCCAGAGCTCCTGGGAGCACCAGCGTCCTTCGGGCAAAGAGATCTTGGCCGTGTTCCACACAGAGTTTGGAACGTCCATCTCTGCAGACTACAGCAAACGCATCTCGTTTGTTTCCCCCTCTGTCCACGATGCCAGCATTACCCTTGAAGGAGTCGACTTTGCGGATATCGGCTTGTACACCTGCAAAGTGTCAACCTTTCCTCTGGGAAATACCCAAGCATCCACCTACGTCAATGTTTTAGGTAGGTAATATGCTTCTTTGTATACAACGCCATGGCCAACTGCTGAAGCTGGAACGGGACTTGGTTGACAGATTTACTAGCTTTTGAGAGCTTGAGCCCTGCCAAGCCCTTCGTGGAGGTGGATGTTTCAATACAGCTCAATGTGTTTGTACCAATCACATAAAACACAAGTGGCGCTTATAAAGCCCTGTGTACTCTGTGTATGGATGCAGTCCGTCTTTGTTTGAATCAGTGGCAGGTTACACTGTCGGTGACTGCAGTGGAACCCGCTGATGTTAGTCACACTTACTTGCTGGCTTAATCAACGTCGACGTACACGGTCGACCGATTTTCTCAGCATACAAATTGCAATGATTTTTGTTCTTCTGTTGACATGTGTGACATGGTCAACTTCTTCGTTATCGCTAAGCTGCACACCACAACGTATACAGTATACAGTCCCAACGGAGGCTCAAGTAAGACTCAAGTCTTTAAAGTCAAGTCTCGAGTAAAGGTGTGCAAGTCTAAGTCAAGTAAAGACCAGTTAAGTCAAGTCTGTAGCTACGGGCTTGAAATTTTCTTCCTGTTCACCGCAAAATATGCTTCAAAATAAAAGAATGTCAGTATTAACCTGGATTTTACCCCCATTTGTTGTTGTTAATCAAATAGGCAGAATTGTCAGAATGACAATGAGGCAAGATGACTTTGCACAATTGAGTCTTTTATTGGCAAAGTGGGGTAGGCAAATTGTCATCAGGGTACCAGTATAAAATAAAAAAACATGACTATAGTGTACAAGAAAGGAGACGGACACAATGTTATTCATTGTTATGTGTATCAGTAATCAACTAGAGCTGCAACAATTAATCAATGAATTCCCCAGCTATTTGGGAATTTGATTAATTGTTTTTGGGGCAGCACGGTGGCGACTGGTTAGCACGTATGTCATGTGTGTTAGGCCATGTGTGTGGGGATTTTCTCCGGGGACTCCGGTTTCCTCCCCCATTCTAAAAACATGCAAGGTTAATTGGCCTCTCCAAATTGTCAATAGGTATGAATGTGGGTGGGAATGGGTGGGAATGGTTGTTTGTCTATATGTGCCCTGTGATTGGCTGGCCACCAGTCCAGGGTGTACCCCACCTCTCACCCAAAGACAGCTGGGATAGGCTCCAGTATACCCGTGACCCTTGTGAGGATAAGCAACATAGAAAAGGGATGGATGGATTAATTGTTTTTGATTTAAAAATGAAAATATCCCCTGATATTTGTCCTATTTCCTTAATCATCCATCAAAGCAGACCTATTCGCATAGTGTTTTAGGTAAAACAGGATATTCACACACAGCTTTCACTTTGGAAAATAATCACCATTTTTGCCTCTTGTCTGATATGTTGTGGACTAAACCAATAACTGTTTGTGTTTGTTCATTCTAATTTTGTCTCTGTAGGGATTCACCAACTACTCGATGAATCAAAATAACAAGCCACAGATTAATTGAGTAAGAAAATATTTTGTTGCAGCCATTATGCCGTACCACAATATCAAGAGGTTTTAATCATCAACGTTTCATTCATACAGTATGGGAAATGAGAGCTGGGCTTCTTGTGTACTTCTGTGACTAATTAGTGCATTTCTTTTTAGCTGTAATCCTGTAATTTGTTTCATGACTGGATGCACTGACTTTTGTATTACAGTAAAGTCTCGTTATATCAATATTCTCGGGAGTCGGAAAAAATACCGATATAACCGGACTATCCATATATCCGATCCTGCGCCGAACTGCATTAAAAGTGGGCGGATCTTTGATATGGCATGTAATTTTCTCCTTGAGTTCATGGATTGCGTATCTAGCATGCTTTTGTACTACAATACATTTTGTACTACAGTAAATAAAAATAAACTTACGCTGTAGTGATTACCGGTTACCGGGACATAATTCACCCCGGAACATAATTCACCCCGGATAGGGAAGGTGTTGCCACCCGGAGGGTGTTTTCCGCTGTGTGTGCTGCACTCTGGTGGTGGAAGTGTGAAAAATGAAGTTGACTGGAAGCAGCCGTTCGCCGTGTCCTTTTTTGGTATTGAAATCCTTAAGCAAAGATTGATTTAAGCTGCTTTTGTATCAATATAAGCAGACCAAATTGGCTGGCGGGAGATGAAAAGGGCATCCTAGTAACCGGATTATCATAATAACCGTGTATCGTACTAACAGAGCTAATTATATCACAAAAGACTAGAAATTTGCCGAGAAATGAAAATAGTATCGTAATAAGTAGTAATTCGTTTTAACCGATATCGGTATATATAACGATGTAACCGATATAACGAGACTTTACTGTATGTGCATGTGAAAAATAAGCCACTGCAATTTTTGAGTGCCAATTAAGGCCAGAAAGACTATACAGAAATTACTTGCCTTCATCAAACAACAATGGCAGAGGATGCTTTAAAATAGCTACTATGGAGGATGATGAGCGAGTGGATTTTACACGAAGCAGCTGGATGGGTCAACACATAGTTAGTCCGACACATGTCCTGGTGTATGTGTGTACGTTCATGAAGGGCCAATTACGGTTCACATGCGGTCATGATCTCCTTTTTCAAGCTAAATACAGTGAAGAAAATAAGTATTTGAACACCCTGCTATTTTGCTATTTCTCCCACTTAGAAATCATGGAGGGGTCTGAAATTTTCATCGTAGGTGCATGTCCACTGTGAGAGAGATAAACTAAAAAGAAAAATCCAGAAATCACAATGCATGATTTTTTAACAATTTATTTGTGTGATACAGCTGCAAATAAGTATTTGAACACCTGTGTATCATCTAGAATTCTGACCCTGAAAGACCTGTTAGTCTGCCCATTAGAAGTCCACCTGCACTCCATGTATCATCCTGAATCAGATGCACCTGTTTGAGGTCGTTAGCTGCATAAAGACACCTGTCCACCCCATACAATCAGTAAGACTTTAACTTGTAACATGGCGAAGACCAAAGAGCTGTCCAAAGACACCAGAGACAAAATTGTACACCTCCACAAGGCTGGAAAAGGCTACGGAGCAATTACCAAGCAGCTTGGTGAAAAAAGGTCCACTGTTGGAGCTATCATTAGAAAATGGAAGAAGCTAAACATGACGGTCAATCTCAATCGGAGTGGAGCCCCATGCAAGATATCACCTCGTGGGGTCTCAATGATTCTAAGAAAGGTGAGGAATCAGCCCAGAACTACACGACAGGACTTGGTCAATGACCTGAAAAGAGCTGGGACCACCGTTTCCAAGGTTACTGTAGGTAATACACTAAGACGTCATGATGTGAAATCATGCATGGCACGAAAGGTTCCCCTGCTTAAACCAGCACATGTCAAGGCCCGTCTTAAGTTTGCATATGACCATTTGGATGATACAGAGGAGTCATGGGAGAAAGTTTTATGGTCAGATGAGACCAAAATAGAACTTTTTGGTCATAATTCCAATAAGCGTGTTTGGAGGAAGAAGAATGAAGAGTACAATCCGAAGAACACCATCCCTACTGTGAAGCATGGGGGTGGTAGCATCATGCTTTGGGGGTGTTTTTCTGCACATGGGACAGGACGAGTGCACTGCATTAAAGAGAGGATGACTGGGGCCGTGTATTGTGAGATTTTGGGGAACAACCTCCTTCCCTCTGTCAGAGCATTGAAGATGGGTCGTGGCTGGGTCTTCCAACACGACAACGACCCGAAGCACACAGCCAGGAAAACCAAGGAGTGGCTCCGTAAGAAGCATATCAAGGTTCTAGCATGGCCCAGCCAGTCTCCAGACCTGAACCCAATCGAAAATCTTTGGAGGGAGCTCAAACTCCGTGTTTCTCAGCGACAGCCCAGAAACCTGACTGATCTAGAGAAGATCTGTGTGGAGGAGTGGGCCAAGATCCCTCCTGCAGTGTGTGCAAACCTGGTGAAAAACTACAGGAAACGTTTGACCTCTGTAATAGCAAACAAAGGCTACTGTACCAAATATTAACATTCATTTTCTCAGGTGTTCAAATACTTATTTGCAGCTGTATCACACAAATAAATTGTTAAAAAATCATGCATTGTGATTTCTGGATTTTTCTTTTTAGTTTATCTCTCTCACAGTGGACATGCACCTACGATGAAAATTTCAGACCCCTCCATGATTTCTAAGTGGGAGAAATAGCAAAATAGCAGGGTGTTCAAATACTTATTTTCTTCACTGTAATTCAGAGCAAGATGTTTTATTGTGTGTGTTGTTTTTAAGTGTGAGGGAGTAAGGCGTACAACTTCTCTCTGGTACTTCTTCCAGGTAGTCTGGGAACTGCCCCCGATAGCCCAACCCTTTAGATAAGCAGGCTCCACTGTAAGATCAGGGATTACAGAAGGCATGACACATTGTCACCCAGTGGAACGGCTGTATTTGGTGTAATGGAGGAATGGCACGAGGCTGTGGCGGACACAAAAGTATACTGTTGTCTAGCACGCAGCTGTTAAATTGCTTGGCCCGTCCTGGATGGAGTCCTCAACGTCTTAGTGTTGTCTACAGTGAAACGGGTTTGCGCTAGAGGTTTTTTTTCTTCTTTTGGCCTTGGCGGAAAGCCTCTGTATTTGTTATTGATGATCATTTTATTAGTACAATGTGGGATTTGGTTGTGTACAAACAAACCTCACAAACACCCCCACTCGCTGCCTCATTGTGTTATATACTTCTTAACATGCTCCAATTGGCACAAGGAGCCTTTTTTTAAATGTTTTTATTAAAGATAGGCCATTAAAAGCAGATGACAGTCTATTGCCACGTGGGTCCAATCAGACATTACACAATCTTTGTAAGCAGAGTTGACACTGAGTGGAGTCAGCATCATGAGTCGATTAAGAGCCATAAAATGGATATGAACCATTTGAATCTTTGTGCCTCCATGATCATATGCAGGCAGACCTCGGTTTACAACTTTCCGTGGTTCTGACGCACTCCTAAACATAATGTTTTTGTTGCTGTATTTGTCATGTGCATGAGTTCTGTGTACAGCGTGAGTGAATTACTTTAGTTAGTCGCTTATTAGTTACAAAGTCCCACAATGCTCCTGCCAAGAGGTTTTCTTGTTTTTCAACCAGTCTTGCCCTAGTTTAAACACATATGCGTGTCAGTCCCCTTACGTCCACAAATTTGGCCAAACACCCTTCAGTTTTAGAGCTGTGTGAGAAATTTCAAGTCTGTCCCACAGCACTGCCATTTGGTGTATTGGTAAAAAAACAAAAATAACAGCACAAGCAACACAGAATTGGTGCATGTTTTGACAAATTTTTATATGCAACGGTTTATGCGTACAAGCGGTAACTGTTTTCACATAGCAGTAACTAGCAGGCCAAGAGGATGGCAGCCAACCAATCAATCAGCACTGGGCAGGAAATATATGATGCAAGTACCCAAAAGGATTAGAGTGACCTTTTTGTTGTATACTGCTGACAGGTTCATTGGAAACCTGCTCTATAAGAAAATGGACTTTCTAAAAATGGTGCACCAAGTTGACAAGTGCAGCAGCTAGAGGAATTTATTGTTCCGCTCTGAACTATTTTCCCCCCCTTTTAAAATTGTCTCCTCAGTCATGCGGCCAACGATGCAGCAGCTCTTTTTTTTTTTTTTTTTGCAAAGTCAGAAAGCTGAAAAATCTGCTGCATAGAGATTTGCTTACTCATGGAAAAGCCAGTGCTCATCCAGTGGCCAGTCATGCTCAACTGAAGCCAGGTTTATGTTTCAAAGGAACAGATGCAGACCTACAAGCGTTATATATGTGTTATATGTGTTGACAGTGTGCTACCAAGTCAGCTATTAATGCACATGCTAATGTTTCTATAGAGTGCAGGTGGTCAGAGGGGGAAATGGTTACCCTTTCCATTCATCAACCCAACTCCTCCCTTCCTGACACGGACTCCAAATGAACATGTCTGTCTGATTTAGTCATTGTGCGGGCTCCGAACATAGAGCTGCTACTGTTTTTAGATCCAGTCTGTTAGGAGGGGCAGAGAGTGTGGCGTCCCCACCCACGCACAAGACGGCTGGTTATTTTTAGGGAGCGGGGTGCCAGGAGTTATTTGAATTTGTAGTCACACCACCCCCCCCTCGACTGGCACGAGGCTAGCAGATGTCCTTAAAGGTGACGGCCTTGTCTTGTGGATTAGGCAGTGGACAGGTCCCCCTCCTGTGTGTCACCTTTAAAACTGTCAGTGCTGCAGTAAGTGGAGCAGTGCTCTTTTATAGAGCGGCAGAGGAGACAAAGAGGTATCGTGGAACATGCCAAGACGTTTAAGGGATGCCCTTTAGTGATGGCTGGAGCAACATATAAATACTGTATCAGTACTCCAATTCCAGCCTTACTGGTATTGATTCTCATGCTACACTATTAGTAGTATTTTACACATTTGATGGAGATGTATGTTCTAAGAAAATCACAACAGTGGAAGCAAAGGTTTTTTTTTGTAAATGTGTGGTCCTGTAGATGTACTGTAAATATAGTGAAGTAGTAAAAAAGTATGAGGTCAGAGTTGGTAATCAATACAAGCTCTGCCAATTATAGAGCAAGTATATACCAATAACACAGCAGTGAGAGAGTTAACTCCAGTACTCCCTTGCCACTTGACGTTTAGAACTTCACGGGTTCACTCTATCACGGTGTTTCAAAATTATATTAATTAGTAAGTCATACTGTTTCATGGTTGAATACGGACAATTATTCATTCATTCATTAATTTTCTACCGCTTTTTCCTCACGAGGGTCGCGGGAGTGCTGGAGCCTATCCCAGCTGTGTTCAGGCGTGAGGCGGGGTACACCCTGGACTGGTCGCCAGCCAATCACAGGGCACATATAGACAAACAACCATTCACACTCACATTCATACCTATGGACAATTTGGAGTCTCCAATTAACCTAGCATGTTTTTGGAATGTGGGAGGAAACCGGAGTACCCGGAGAAACTCCAAACAGGGAGGGTGGAATTGAACTCGGGTCTCCTAGCTGTGAGGCCTGCGTGCTAACCACTCGATCACCGTGCAGCCTGATCGCAACGTGTTATATTAATATATATAGTTTGTTTGGAGTTCCCACACAAAAATGATCATTTAAAAGTATTGAAATGTTGTACAAATACATGCATGTATTTTTTTTTTGTACCCTATGTAATTTGTTAACCAATGTGAAATTTTATCATTGATTATTTCATGGATCCCCATTAGCTCCCCAAACAACCGTCCATTGCACAAGGCAGCAACACATTGGACACCCAAAAAATGAAGGAGAAAACCCACGCATGCACGGGGAGAACATGCAAACTCCACACAGAGATGGCCGAGGGTGGAATTGAACCCTGGTCGGACAATTATTAGTAAAAAAAAAAATGCAATACTAAGCAAATGTTATATATTTTATGCCTAAATTAAACATTTTCTGACACAAGGACGGTATTAAATAAGGATCGCCCGAGACATCGGCCAGCCGATACATCGGGCCAATATTTGCGTTCTGTACTTGAATCGATATCGGCCGATATGCCAATGTATTTTTCGGCCGCATGGTTTACAGACAGACATCCGCCGGGCAGCTTTGTGTTGCCGGAAGACCCTGCAACACACTCAGCCGCGGTACCCCTCCCACACTGCAAGAGTGGTGAATCACAACAAGAGTACGTTTTCAACTTTTAATTAGCCTCTAATAGTTAAACTTAGTTGAAATATTGCCACCTGCTTTGAAATAGGAAACATGAACGGCAAGTGCATGCAATATACGTACGTGCTTGAAAATATAGTTTAGTTTGTGGGTCTGAAACCAGGAATGCTGCTGAATGCTTCATCTTTAAAACTGCATACAGTTGTAATTAGGGAGCTGTTGATGTAGTTGGAGTTGCATGGTGTTTGTAGGAGTTTCATTCGGCGAACGCCGGGCTGAGGTTAAATGCTTGTCGTGTTATGTGTGTGCGCTCACACATGCGCTGAATATTATATATAATAATATTAAACACATGGTTGAATATTTATTCCTTTTAAAGTTGATAATGCCGTTTAAATGTGTGTTTAAGAAAGCTGAACCCTACTGTGTTCAGTGTTTACATTTCAATAAATATTTGTTTAAACTTGAGACCTGTAATATTTGTTATCATTGTCATTTTTTCATGTAAATTGAGGCAGCAAAAGCAATATCAGCCACAAATATCGGCCCAAGCAAAATCGGCTATCGGCTAAGGGTGATGGCTAGTTACTGATCGTCAGTATCCCTAGTATTAAATGCACTTTTTTTCAGACAGGTCATAGCCTGAGTCCAAGACACAGTTACCAATTCCAGCAAAGTACTTCCTCCCCTCCAGATAGCATCTGAACCAGATTAGCGCACCCACCCAGTTTTCTAACCTCTGTACTCAGATCACATTGTCAACTGTTCTAGCAGCACTGGTCACTCAGGTCTAGCAGAACTAAAACTGAGACCTTGTCTGCATATCATTTTCTTATCTTGATCAGTGCTGTCTTAGTCTTGAGGTGGGCCCCAACCTTTTTGGAAATTGATCAAACACATTGTTAGACAGGAGAAAATCAGCAAGCTTTTTGTGTACAACCTCTTGTAAGACTTTTCCCAAGACTGGCAGGCTCGATATGGGCCTATAGTTGTTCAGTACTGTGGCATCAAGACTGCACTTCTTTACAAGATGCTTAATTACAGCAGCTTTTAGGGTCTTTGGAAATGTTCCAGTCTGTAGGGAGACATAACTAGATGAGTGAGTTGTGGTAGCAAACTATTCAGCACAGTCTTTAGAAATCTAGTCAAGAAGGCAGCACGCTGATGGAGTCTCTTTGACTGTAAATATTGGGTAAATATGTGGTGTTCATTCATGGGGGCTCTAATAATGTTAGAAATCGCACTTGGAAGATTGCAAGGTGTGCCTAAAGACCTTTATGTGCACTTTCAGCAGGCAAACACTTACAAAATTATTATTCATAGCCATGCCATAGTTCACAGTCTTGGTTGGCTTCTGGCTGCCCTGTTCTCGTGGTACAGCTTTCCTCCAAACGAGAAAACTTTTCCCGTTTTAATCTTACACCCCTACTGTATAAGCATTTACTTTGCATACAATTAGTTCATACGTCTGCTGTTTGATATTGAAAATTGATAGGATGCACGATCTAGTGAGAACCGTTACACTAGTGGTGTTGGCATGATCTCAGGTGTGCGGTATAATGAATGCAATCCCTCCTCCAGCCAGGTAATGATAATCACCACCTTGCATGATGGAACTAGCTAGAAAAACTACATCAACTTCTATGTCAAAGACCACTGTATGTGGCAACATGAACCTTCGTGCAGCATCAAGTGTGTCTAAAATACATTTTGTGTATTCACCAGCACACACGTTTGTCCAATGCCAGTGTGACTGCAAAGCAAACGGTATGAATATGTTGTCCTGAACAAAGTAGCGAATGACAGGCGTGACTACAGACACAAGTGTATGTCAGTGCACTTTAAGAGCTATTAAGGTTTGGGAGATCCTAACAACAGGCCAATATACTGTATACTACTGGTGTCCATTGAAATCTTCTTCATGATAGAATGGCATCCATTTTTAATGCATGGACAGTATGTAAATGGAATGATATCCTTCCACTCAGCAGTTAAATCCACCAAGGGCCACTTCCTTTACTTCTTATCTAATGATGGACATGAATTATTTATGATTTATTAAGAGTACCAAAATGCCAAATTCTTCTCTTTCCTTCCTCTTGCAGTGGAGCCGAAGGTGTACGTCTCCGCCGGTCCTGCCGCCCTGCTGCATGGCGAGAGTGAGTCCCTGGTGGCTACCTGTATCGCAGAGCGCGGCCGCCCCGCCGCCGAGGTCTCCTGGGAGACTGTTGATATGCACGGGAGGGTGGAGAGGCAGAGCCGTGACGAGCCGGACGGCACCATCAGCGTGCATGTACGCTACCTGTGGCAGCCACAGAGCTACGCCCAGGGCAAGACACTGACATGCGTCGTGCAACACCCGGCCCTGCAGACGGAGTTCCGCATACCCTACACCCTCAATATTCAATGTGAGTACTCCATGCCTTCATTCAAAATGCTGGATGAACAGAAGTGCATCCATGCATCAATTTTGAAGAGCTTGTCCTCATTATGGACCATTTAGAGCAGTGGTCTCAAACTCAATTTACTTGGGGACCACTGGAGCTCTGGTCTGGGTGAGACTGGGCCACATCAGGTTTTCAAAAAAAAACAAAACGCATTTATTAAAAACAAAAATTAAAAAAAACCTTCTCTTTGGTTCTAATTTTTTTACAAGACTCTGATAAAGGCTCTGATAAAACATTCCACTGTTCTCAAATATCTTACTTTTTATTTTTCTACACAAAATAAGATGAAAAATAAATAAACAAATCAAAAATAAGGAAAATCAATCAGTAATAAATAAATAAATACAATAATAATAATTAAACTGCAAATAATAAAAACTTTAAAAAGCACATATAGTTGGTGGGTAGACAAATTATTTTTTTCTGATTAAAATTAACAAAGCATTATTAGAGCCCTGTAGACATGACAAAACACGACTATAGTCACATTTATACTCTTTTTATTTACAACATATTGCGCAACTGCAGGGTCTTGAGACACATGCGAACTCGCAAACTAGAGAGCTAGCGACCTAAACGGTAGCCTTCAAGTTATTTCCTTTCAACTTAAATAGCCAAAAACTTACCACTTCCACACGGATAGGGAGGATAACTATTAACAGTTATTTAACCTTTAACATGAACATGAATCAAACGTAATAATTTTTTCTGGGTACATGATACCATACAGCATCCATATCAAACTTGCGCGGGCCGCACTAACATTAAAATTGCATATCAAGGCGGGGGCCTCAAACTAGTGTCCTGCGGGCCACATTTGGCCCGCGGGCCCCGTGTTTGAGACCTCTGATTTAGAGTCTCCAGGTATGCTAACATGCATGTATTTGGGATGTGAGAGGATGAGTAACTAGAGAAAATCCATGCACACACGGAAAACATGCAGAGTTCACATGGAAATATTCCAACTGGAAACGCTGATTTATTGAAATCATGCACTCATCTTCTAGATATTAGCATCTTATAGGACTGCATGAGTGCCAGCTAATGAAGGTTTTATGAGCTATCGATCAACCCCCAGCAGTGACACACAGTAGCAGGACTGTGCTTGGACCGGTGGGCGGAGGAGCAGGCCAAAGCAAGGTTAATACAGGCGGAATGATGCTTTGCAGCTCAATAAATCACCTCTGAGGCAGAAGCAAAGGGGTTTTAACTGCAAAAGAAGTACAATTTCAATGCGCAACTGTGTGACGGGGTCGGCGAATAAGACGAGGCAAGGCGTTCTGCTTTTGTTCAGTAATGAGTTCCTCATTTGTTCTCCAGAGAAATCATAATGGAAAAATTGGATATCTAAGTCAGTGTTTGCCGTGTTTTATTACAGTAGCATGTGCTGGCTTCATTTAGGACAACCTCCTGTTTCACTTTGTTTTCGTTTTTGTCACTTCCCGGCAGTGCACTTTATTAGCTGCACAGTTTATTCTTTCCGAGTGGCTTTTCACTATTTGTTCTTGGCTTCCTTCACCACAATAAAAAGTTTTGTTTTAGTCATTGTTCCTGTGCTTGCAATATAGCATAATGCATCCTGTGTTTCGCCTCGTATGCAAACGCTTGTGTGTCCAATTGAGTATGTTGTCCCAACTACAATATGCTTTGCTCAGCATAGCCTACCTATTGTTGTAGCTGCTCAAGCAACCTTTGGTTTCACTTTGTTCCACAGTTGCACCAATGGTCTCAATAACAGGAGTGGAGAAAAACTGGTATGCCGGACAAGCTAACGTGAGGTTCATGTGCGACGCTCAGGCCAACCCTCCTGCCCGCCAGTATACATGGGTCAGGTCAGTATCCCATTTCCTAAAACAACTGCTTTTATGTCACATTATGTGAATATACCCCCCCCCCCCAAAGGTGGACATGAAAAGTATGGGCACCAGTGGCTTAGAGCAAGTTGTTAAACAGTAGCGGAACACTCGCTCTCTCCACCCAGTCCTAACCTCCAGTGCTGCTCCAGTGCTGTGTATGTCTGGTGGTCGTAGAGGCTGGAGGCGGCAATCTACTCCACGGCAGATGTAGTTTACCACCATAGTTTACCATTTTGTCATGTCTTGTTAGAGTAGTCCATGTACAGCTTGTATAGCAGTATAGATTTATTGAAAAAGAGTCAACATCACAACATCATTGTCGAAATAACATGGTCAACATTTTGTCCAAAGTTCCATTATTTACTGTGACCACCTTGTACTGCCTTAATCCTCTTGGGCATGGCATTCATCAGAGCTGGACAGGTTGTTCCTGGAATCCTCTTCCACTCCTCCTTTATGACATCACTGGTGGAGCTGCTGGATGTCAGACACTTCTAGCCAGTAGACTCTCCTCCACCTTCTGCTTGAGATGCCCCACAGGTGCTCAGTTGGGTTCGGGTCTGGAGGAGACATACTTGCCACTCCATCACCAACACATCCACCTTCCTAAGACACTTGTCATCTGGGGGTGGACTCTTTATCCCACATTCCTGATAAAGACTATGCTTTGATTCAGTCACCTTTCCGCTCAGTGAACCGCGACTTCCCAATGTCAGCAGCACTCATGCAGCCCAGACCATAACAGTTCCATCACCGCCACCATTATTGTGTTGCCAGTTATGTAGACAATAATGGCTGTGTGTTGATTTATTTCCAGGGGATGGTAAATCTATACTGCTACACCAGCTGTACAATGACTACTGCCATATATCAAAAAGCAGACAAATGCTCGCTCTTAAAGACAGTGTCAAAGGGGCTAGTCGTAACCCAAACAGCACAACTCAACACTTGATCTGCTGAATGCAACCACCAGGAAGACTCTTGACAGCTCTAAATAAAAAAGATTCAAAATGGTTACTGCATCAGCGTAACTCTGGTGTTGTGGCACTTTGTCCTCTGATTTAAAAACAAGGTTCATGGCGATCTGACAGTAGACACAAAGTCCTGCCCGGTGAAACCTTATGCCCCCGGTTTTGACTTTAAAGGGCCTTTAAATCTTGAGTATTTTTCCATACTTTTACAACGTTTGTGTATGAAGTGCATACAGATCTAATAGTCACACGCATGCTTCTTAGTGTAAATGAAATGTTTCCGTGTTTTAGGTTGGATGGATCGATGCCTGAGGGCATTGAGATCGTAAGCAACATGTTCACGTTCATGCGCCCACTGCAGCTCAACGACTCAGGCGTGTATCGATGCGAAGTGACCAATGACGTGGGCCTCCGCAGCCAGGATGTGTCCCTGTGGGTGCAAGGTAATGTCTCAGTCATGACCAACATTTGCAGATGAGTAACCCTAACAGTTTCCCAGGGTCTGGCCCTGGAACCCTTTTTTATTTGTCTGATATTGAAAAGATCTCATGTAGCCTTTTAGCTCACGCTCAAGTTTCACTGAGTCGTAATAAATTGCATTGACAGATTTGCGGGGCATAAGAATTATGGGTAGTATATAAGCCGTGTTCCAGTGTAACCCAGTCGTATGTGTGTGTGTGTGTGTGTGTGTGTGTGTGTGTGTGTGTGTGTGTAAATATCAATGACATCAAGTGAAGGCCAAAGTGGATAGGTTTCCCTCATTGTGATTGTATAAATGCTGAAGGTGGATCTTTGTATGTAGAAACCTGCAGCATTCACATCTGCTTCCTGTGTCGGGCCTGCTTTGCCACTTGGTTCATTGCTGCAAAGTCGGGTGTGGATCCTGTGAACGCCGCATCTCCTCCTTTTTATTTTCATTCCTCCTTCGCTCCTTTGTAATCCCTCTCCAAACAAAGCAACTGCTGCTTTTGGATCCCCCCGGGCCGTGCCGATCACTCGCTTTTTCTCACCGCAGAGTGGAAAGTGCTGGACGAGCCCCAAAAAAGCTGTCATGCTCCATCTGCTTACAGGCCCGAGTCCTCGTTCAAACCAAAGCACAGCTGAGAGACATCCCATCCAGGAAAGACTTGGCCGGCCAATTATCTTGCCTTGCGTCAAATATTAAGACTCGGTCTTGTGGCCTCCTGCCTGCCTCCCCCCCCCCCCCGTGGAAATAGCCATGCTCGTGTGCGGCAGCTATACCCCTCCCCCGCTGTGGACGCTCGCTGTTGCTGCCTCTGAAGCCTTGTGGTTTTTGGCCGCTCAGCTACGTGTTTGCAGATGCTCTTAACCTACCTGAGGTTAACCCACCCCCATCCCCACCTACAGCCACCCAAAGCCCCCTCCGGGGTGCAATCGATAGCAACTGACAAAGAAGGTTAATACCAGAATTCCTTTCATTGACTTGTCATTATCCTGCAGCCTCCAGGCGAGACTCCCATGTTGTTTTTAAATATGCATATTTTTCGTGTTTTGAGTCACTGAAAACAGATTTTTTTTTTTGCCAAGTTTTCTAAAGCTCTTCATCACTCCATTATTATGACATACAGTTTGCTGGTATTTTCCAATTGGTGCGTTTCCCATGCCCAGATAAAATGGAGGGTTGCATCAAGAAGAGCATCCCAGCCAAAAAATTACATGAATTGGCAAAGCTGACTCTGACCTGCAGCAAAAATGCATCAAAACACACACCACTTCTGTGTTGCTAGTGCCCGATGGTGGTGCTTAAATCCCAAAGCTGGACCACTATAATTTGGAGTGACTTGAAATTTCTCAATGCACTCTCCAACACATCCATTGTAACTTTACGGTCTTCGGTCGAATCACCGCACAACTTGATACAAATTTGGACCAGAAAAGCGTGTGTGTGTAAAGTTTGCGCAAAATGGGTTGAAAAACTGCAACGGGACTCGGCAACTCATTGTTCATAAGTCATTGACCATTTGTCAAAGGCAGAGGTATGGAACCTGTGGCTCGCAAGCCACAGGTGGCTCTTTTGATGAATGTATCTGGTCCTCAGACATTTCTTAACACGATAAAATGTATTTATTTTACAATTTAAAGTGCTGACATTTTAAAGTACAACATTACAGGAATCAGTGTTGAAAATAACCTTCAAAATATAAAACATTCTCATGCATTTCCATCCATCTATTTTCTACCACAATGGGGGGGTGCGGGGGGGGGCAGAGCCAGTGCCAGTTTTCCTTCAGATATTTTCCGGGTCAGACTCCAAAACTTGATTATTATTGGATAATGTGGTAGCCTATTCGAGTCATTGAGGGGTCAAGAATAGTCAGCCGGCTAATTCTGCAGCGCAAACCCTTTTGAAGATGGCAAAAAGAAAGAAGGACGAGAAGTACCATGCAAAACCAGAAGTCACATTAATGGCAAGATGTATTTTATTATTGTTATAGCATTATTATGATTGGTTAGCATCAGCCAATACATTTATTGACATTTATTATATTTTAAAATTGTTAGTCTTGCTTATAAATGAATGCATTTAGTTGTACTCTGTGTTAAAAATATGATATGGCTTTCACAGAAATACATTTTAAATATGTAGCTTTCATGGCTCTCTCTTATGATTATAATGTGAGGATATCTCTATTGCTTGTGCTAGCATGTTGACGCCAACCCATCTATGGGGGGCCACAAATGTTATTGTCCTTGAAAGTTAGGACACCCCATTGGGTTTGAATTCTATATGATTTCACTTTTCCACTATGTTGTTGCAGTTGCAACTTGTTTCAGAAATTGTCTTCTTTAGGCGTTTATGGCACCTATTGATATGTAAAACTACATCTCACACCGTGGCGATCCCCCACACTGCAACTAAAGGGGGGAAACCACAGACATGGCGGTCTGAATATGCAAACCTGCAGGCTATGATGGCAAATTCCGATTTTTATGTGGTTGTTCACACTACCAAAACATTTCGACTTGTTCATGTGAATGCAAAGCATCTGGTAAGTGACGTGCACACACATTTAGTGTGTTTACGGAAGTACAGATTGTTGCAGTGTGTGCTCTAGTGATGTCCGATGCCACTGCTTTCATTTCCGATACGATAAATAATTCTGGTTGGTATCGCCGATACTGATCCGATACTAAAGAATAAAGAATCATGACATCATAGGAATTTATTGATTTCCTTTAAACCCTGAAGTATATCTAAATCATATATTCAATCAATTCATCAATATTTTGATATCAGTATCAACTTCAGAGCATGAAGAGCTGGTATTGGAAGTATAAAAATTCCCATGTGCTGGCGTGCTCTCCTCCTTGCCAAGTTCAAGGATTTAGCTTAACGGGAGTGAATATTTTCTCAACCAAATGACTCCATGTTGGAGGTTAAGAAGAATTTCGGCTATGGCAGTTGGTAGAAACCATGTTGCCAGTCCTGTTCCAGGAGGGTGTGGATGGATGTCGGAGGCAGGAGTGCTGAGACATTGACAAGAGCTGAGAGGTAGAAGCAATGGACGCGATGGCAGAAGAACATGGCTGCTTGGATGAAGCACAGATGGAGAATGCATCCAGCATGGTACCTCACTAGTGATGTATTGCTGCAGAGGAGGAGTGGCGGTATCAGGCTGCTGGTAGCCTCAGAGGCTGGAGGTCAAAATGGAAACGGTCCTCTGACCTTTCAGTACGCAGCCCTTTTCCCTCACTCTGGCTGCTATCACAAATGCCGACCTATCTCCCTTCAGACCCAGGATAAATAAGATGCAGGGACCTCACATCCATCACAGCGTCTCACCTTCTCACATGATGACCCTGCGAAGGAGGAGTCGGGAGGGGGAGGGAATGGCATTTACTCACATGCTCGTCCTTCCATCGCTCCTTGTCTACCTTTATCTCTGTTGTGCTCCAACGTTTAGCGTGTAGCTTTCATTTCCACCTTTTTTGCTCAGTAGTGCAGCTTTTTAACAGAGACGCATACGTCTGCTCCCACCTGCAAACGGCGTGGCTGGGGAAATGTTGCCATGTCAGTGGAACAGAGCTGTGCAGGCGCCATTCGCCCAGGGTAATGTTTTTATGACCATGCGGTCCCGTTTATTAATCTTCTCATCGCTTGTACCCACTGCAGAACCCCCGTCCACCACGGCCAGCACCAGCACCACCACATCGCCGCACCACACCTCTGGACCCGGCACTGCAGCAGACCAGCAGAGGTCCCCGTTCACCTCCCCGACCCTGGCATCCTTGCAAGACAGCACCCTGGGCACAATAATCGGTGGGGCTGTGGGCGGCCTGCTCTTCCTGGTCCTAGTCCTGATTCTGGCCGGTGTCTGCTTCATGCGCCAGCGCCGCACTTTCAGGGGCGACTACTACACCAAGCAGTACCTGGGACCCTCAGACATGCAGAAGGAGTCTCAGTTGGACGTGCTGCAGCCTCACGAGCTGCAGGAGGTGTATGGCGACAAGACGAGCAAAGGCAGCCAGGATCTGAAACCCAAATTGGGTGGGGACATCATTTACCCTGACTACGTCCTGCAGAGCAAGGATAGGAACGACTGGGCAGACCGGGAGGGGGACTACTACCCCGATCACTACCACGGCCAGAACATGCACCCCTGCGGGCCGCCCGTAACGAATAATGGCTCGCCTTACATCCCAGAGGACTGCTACAACAATTGCACAGACAGTGACTACGTGTCCCACCTGGACGGATCTGTCATCTCACGGCGGGAGTGGTATGTCTGACCAAGTCATTGAGACAGAAGGACAACACTGACTGTAAACCACTTGACCTTAAGGAGGCCTACGTTGCAGAGGAGCTGCAGGCAAGCCGGGACGCCTCCGCCATTTGATATGTTTGGGCTCAGGAGGAGCATCAGCGAATGAGACCACGCCTCGTGTTTGTGCACCTGTCTTTAAGCGCAGCTCGGAATGTCAGGAGTCAAACCCTCGTTTGTGACGTGCTTAAACCTCTTAAGGGACAGGAAAGCTGCATTTTAAAGAGCCCCTCCTTATTGCACGAGGCATCAATTGAAAGAGATGGTCAGGGAAAAAAGGGGAGACTGCGGGCCTTCTTCCACGTCTACAGTCATGCATTAGTATCACTACTGACACGTGTTAGTCGTCACAGAAGCACACAACATGGAAGGGAGCCAACTGGCTGTGGCCCTCGAGTCTTCTTTTCTTTTCGCGTCTGGGGCATCCATTGATCATTAGGGTTGTTTTTTTTCCTTCTTCGTACTTTATTTTGCATCAAAGCCATGTGTTGCAGATGTGACGCTCACAGCTGTCATCATTTGGGGCTTTTGCGGCGACTTAAACCGCCGCCATTTTCAGCTCCCACTCCGCTCGTCAGGATCCGCGTTGGTGAATCAGGAAAATAACACAGCGCAAATGGGGGCTGTGGGGGGAGTGAAGGAAAAAAAAACCCAAAAGACGAGGGCCACTTGTAGCTTACATTGGAAACATTGTAGGCCGCTGACATCACTGCTGATCACAGAGCAGTTTGGCTGCACCCTGGAAATGTGATCCACGGCTGCAAGAAGCTGACGTGAAGAACCGTCTCTCGTTGGAAGTGCCTCCCAAAAGGATGTGTACATTTTCTCTTCTACTAACAACAAACCCGGTGACACCAAGCGCTGACATCATCCCTGATCTCACAGCCCGCCGCTTGATTTCACCATCTTTCCACCACTCTTCCTCAGGAATTGAAAATGGATCAAAGTGCTCTTCTTGGATCCATTGAGGGAAAGGGAGGGAGTGGGGTGGGGGGTGCGGACAGAAGTGTTGCTATGCATCCCGGACGAGACGCCTCCCGCCTCCTATGGGTTTTTTTTTTCTTTCAGCTTGTGGGTGCATCCCGTCCCCGCCCTCACTCGCCGCCCCGCCCCGCCCCGCCTGAGAATAAACCGCTTTAATGTCGGCTGGCCTCAGTGGCCGCACACACACATCTGCACACATGCAGCCCACATACGAGGAGCGGCCCTCGCCTCAAATAACTTTAATTTAGCCTCTCGCACTCGGTGATTTGCGGCACATTTTCCCGCGCAGCCGTCTGAATCACCATCGCCTTCTTTCAATCCAAAAACATTGCGAGCCGAACCAAGTGATGAATGGCAACACTTTTCTTGAACCTTCCTTTTGTATATGAAATGATTCCCCAGTGTTACCATTTTGTGTACATAATGCTGATAGGTTAGCTTAGTCCTTAAGTTGTACAAATAGCTGGTGCCTTAGATGGGCTGATGCACAGAAACTCATACTTCCTGCAGGCATCCTCCATCTGGATATTTAAGGTTTCAAACCGTTAATCAGACAAAAGGTTGATTGTCACGCCTTATATGCTTTTTTAAACGGACGCATGTAACTTGCTAAGTTACAAAGCGAGCCAGAATCGTAGAAAATATTGTCCTGTAAATAAGCTGGCATTTTTTGCATTGTTATGGAAAGAGAATCTCTTTTTTGTTTGTTTTGTATGACTTGTTTAATATTCAGAGTGTTAGTTTACCTTATGAGCCTTTGAGCATTTGGTGGTTCCCGACCTATGGATTTTTTTGTACGGGATGATGGTGGTCTCACAGGAATTGCAGATGAATGTGCGTCAAATTGTAGTTTTCTTCTGTTTGCAATAAAAGGATCCACATTATTGCACTCAGGCGTGTCCTCCGTGTCTCCTTCCAGACAGGAAGCTCCACTTTGAACCTTTAAGAGTCCACTTATGAGGTCCGACTTAAGGCACTAAAGTCATACGCCCCCCACAGTGTTGACTTTAGTGACAACTCATTAGTGCATGTCACTCATCTTTAGTGCCAAGATTGTAACATAATTCTCGTTTGTTTCAACAAGACATTAGTTGGATTTTCTACAACAACAACAAAAACAACCACACAGTCCATTTTTTGTTTCACTTGAGCAAACCTTTGTTGAAATTGCTATGAAATATTATATTCCTTAATAACCCCCCTTATAACTGCTTTGAAATAGCTACCAAAATATAGCTTTTCAAATGTGGTGTGGTTTTTAGAAGTATTTCTTTAGCTCACAAAGCTATTGCAGGTGCATTGATGCTCCAGTTGCATGCATCAAATAAGTCTTTTTTATACATTTTCATCAATAAAACAAGAGCATACAAACACTGTAGATTTTAATATAATGTCATACACTGAGCCACTTTATCTCACCATGAAGGGGGGGGGGCGTGTGGGAGCTGGAAGGTGCTTGTTGCTGCTGAGAAGCCACTTTTTGTTTGTCAACATGTCGTTAACAGTACAATGTTGCATTATTATTATTTATCATTAAATGTCACACATGCGTGAGCTGGAAGATGCACACACGCTCTTCCACAGAGAGGAAAAGTCAGCTGGAGAGCAGCAAGTCCACTGCTGAATGAATGAATGAATTTGACGACCAAAATGGAGGATTCCAGAAGGTGATCAGACTTTGTTAACAAAGTAACAGAGCTTTTTCCTGGATATTTGAAAGTATATTCATGAAAAGTGAATTATTCTCTTCTTATCCTTTTAATAACGTCTATAAAGGCTTCCTCACCAGCCATGAACCTCACCACAAGTCACTATCTTTTGTTTTCCTGACAAAAGGGTAGCTTTGCGTTGTTATTTTGTGTTGGATATTCAACTAAATTCTTATTTGAATTGTATGTTTTCACATGCTTTTGTGTGTTTGTTAGCAGGATTATGCTAAAACTTGGCAGCAGGACGTAGCAGGTGCCCATGAACAGGCTGTAGCGCACGGGTGGGCAAATTGCGGCCCATAGACCACATCCGGCTCACCATTGCATTTAACGTTTAACATCAAAACTGTAGCTGGCAACATGTCTTGTGGTGCCAAAGTGAGATGCAATCCAAACAACACAACGTGTCAAGACACGACGCAGTTCACATACTCACTATATTATATATATTCACTGTTTTGTTGTTGCAATTGAACGACCTAGAATGCCTTGCAAGCATTGAAAAATAACAGTATTAAGTTACATGTTATGTTTGATTGATGTGATGCATTGCCTTGCTTGGATGTTTTGTTTTCGTTTTGTTGCACTGTGAGCAAGTATGATGTTCTATAATATAAAGACACCAACATTTTTAAGTCAATGCCATCAAAAAGTGGTTTTAATATTTAATTGTGTATTGGATGTGTGGAAGTAACTGATGCACGACGGGCACTTCTTGGCGCTCTGAATTCAGTCGAAGCAAAGGTCCACCATGAATGGGTAAAAAAGACCAAAAACAGAGTCAGGTTCAGTGAAGACCATCAAGTTGATCATGTGACACCTCTTCCCCCTTGTTCCGGCGGCCACTCGTTTGTCACTGTCACCTTCACTGTCCTCACCTGTGATGCTGACTAACTGACCCGTTTCACACAAGCCCGACTCAGCACCCTCTTCATCACCGGCGGGAGAACAAGAGGGGCGCTGGCTTGTGTCACACCTGGAAAAGGTCGATGGCCACCCACGGCTTCTTGCGACCTGCAAATACGGCCGGATTATCACACTGAAGCGACGAGTTCATGCAACGGCTTCCCTAATCCAGGCTCTCCCACTTAAGTGCCTGTGTTTAATCCCCATGCGTTAACCTGGACCCAACACCATCAATATGTGTTGTTTAGCTAAGTGACAATGGTGCACCCGGGTCCTGATTAGACCAGAAACCAGATACGTAATCCTCAGAGGCATGTTGGCCCCCAAAACTCCCTTCTTGGACTTCACTTTCATCACTTGAGCATCCAAGTGGTCTGAGTGGGATAACCCGGGCCGTTGCTAATCCATCAGTGCTCCCGTCTGCATGTTGGTGCAGGCTTTGTGGCCAAACGGTGTTGCTGCTGGGTTGGGTTACCTTCTTGAAGATTGTGGCAAATGGCTTTTTTGTCCACACTTAATGAATCCGTCAGCAAACGTGTTTAGTTTTGTTGCATCGTTGAAGCACCACCTCTTCCCCACCTTGGGAAGGGTTGTTGGGTTGCATGCCATCAAAAGTGATGGTCATGGTTGACATCGGAGCTGCACGATACCAGCTGTTAACACGTCTGATTTACCAATGCAGTCGTCTCTCATTTATCTCATTTCATCACCAAAGAGCCTGAAAGGGCTTAACAAGCAAGCCCTCATCTGAACCTCCATCCGGGCAAGGGAAAACTCAAAACCCATTTGGGGAGAAAAGAAGCCTTGAGAAGGGACTGCAGAAAGGAGGAATTCTCCTTCCAGGACGACCAGGCTGCTGTGGATGTGGAGTGGGCAACATAAAACAAAGCAGTCTGGGGATGATCATCAGCCAAAGCAGCTCTTAATGGTGGACCACCTTAGATCTTGTCCGATTCTGTCACGTCGAGATCCAAACAGCCGCAATCTGCTGGGCGGGCTGCTATTAGTGAATTTCTGCAAAGTAGGATGAAATATTGAATGAAGAAACACTCGGAGAGCACAGACCTCCACCAAGTGCCATAGCTCCCCCAGTATAGTCACCCACTGAGCTGAACCCAAAACGGCTTCGGACATAATGAAATGCCACGGAGAGTTGGGCGAGCACGGAGCAGCCAAATGTCACGTGGGGCGCCATGTCGCCTTGCCGTCAAGCGCACCAGGCGTGGGAGTAAAGTAGTACGGTTCAGTTTGGTTTGCCTTCCCGGCTTCTCTCAAGCGCCTTAAGAAGTGGACGAGTATCAAATGAGACGGCATTTCCAGAGCAGACACGCGTGTCCGAGTGGCACCTCCATGCTTGTAGAGTGCAAAGAGTTTTTCTAGTGGATAAGACTCCTGTGATCAGATTGGGTGGGCCTGTGACACGGAGACCCCCACATCACTCGACATTATTCCGCAATGCTGGAGCAGATATAAGCTTGAGTGAATTTTAATCCCTACAAAACAATGCAGCGCCCTGGGAAATATCTGCAGGCTAGAACAGGAAGCAACAAGGAAACGTGCAGCCCAAATGAATGCTATAGCTAGTACATATTCATTAGCTGTACGGAGGGGAAAGGCGCTGTCAGCATGATTCATTGCATTGATAAGGAAGATAGCACGAACTAATCGCAGTGTGCCAAGCACAAAAGTTTGGTTTCTGATAGTTGCTTTGCAGTATTATCCAAAATCTACAGTACCCACATTTTCCATAAAGCACAATGAACTGAACCTGCCATCAAGTCCTGGTCCACAGTGTTCTTCTTCTTACTACTTTATCCATACAAAATTAGCAATCCAAAAGTGGTTATGTCTATGAAAAGCAGGGGCCCGCAGGACACTAGTTTGAGGCCCCCGCCTTGATATGCAATTTTAATGTTAGTGCGGCCCACGCAAGTTTGATATGGATGCTGTATGGTATCATGTACCCAGAAAAAATTATTACGTTTGATTAATGTTCATGTTAAAGGTTAAATAACTGTTAATAGTTATCCTCCCTATCCGAGTGGAAGTGGTAAGTTTTTGGCTATTTAAGTTTAAAGGAAATAACTTGAAGGCTACCGTTTAGGTCGCTAGCTCTCTAGTTCGCGAGTTAGCATGTCTCTCAAAACCCTGCAGTTGTGCAATATGTTGTAAATAAAAAGAGTATAAATGTGACTATAGTCGTGTTTTGTCATGTCTACAGGGCTCTAATAATGCTTTGTTCATTTGAAATCAATCAATCAATTCAATCTGAAAAAAATAATTTGTCTACCCACCAACTATATGTGGTTTCTTACGTTTTTATTATTTGCTGTTTTATTATTATTATTATATTTATTTATTTATTACTGATTGATTGATTTTCTTTATTCTTGATTTGTTTATTTATTTTTCATCTTATTTTGTATAGAAAAATAAAAAGTAAGATATTTGAGAACAGTGGAATGTTTTATCAGAGCATTTCTTGTAGAAAATTGGAACCAAAGCGAAGTTTTAAAATTTTTTTTGTTTTTAATAAATGTGTGGGTTTTTTTTTTGAAAACCTGATGCAGCCCAGTCTCACCCAGACCCTAGCTCCAGTGGCCCCCAAGTAAATTGAGTTTGAGACGCCTGATGAAAAGTGAAAAAAATGTTTATATCACCATTATTGTTTATTTCCTCATTATCACTAAGCATCAAAACATGCACACAGTGACTTCCTTCAGTGCAAAGTATGCATCCAGTTAAAGGCATGACCGTAACATGAACGTAGCATTTTGTCGAATATGAGTAGCTTTATTATAATTGCAGTCAAGACTAACAAGCAAATATGCAAGCAATGGCTACTTTGTTGACTGCTTGTATCGATGTCAGTCTGTCAGCCATTGGGGCTTCCTCATAAACGACGTCCACTATGACATTTGCTGCAGGTCTGCATCAAAGTGCTGATTAAGGAGTTTATTTCACATTTATTCTGTCTTAGTCTGCTTGCATTGGGGCCATGCTGACGTGTTTCCGACAGACTCACCTCAGGCTCAGGTCAGATCTTCTGGTGAGAAGGATGTAATACCTGAGGCACACCTACGTGTGGCGCTGTAAATGGTCAGAACTATAGAACAGGGGTGTCCAAAGTGCGGCCTGTGGCTGTTTTTTTATTGGCTTGGAGCACATTTTTCACAATATTGAACCAAAAAACAACAACAAATAGCAAAGTGCAAGAATGGAAAACTCTGAAGTACTTTTGCAAGAATGAAGTGAAACTATTAGGACAACAGCTATAATTTTAGGAGAATAACGTCGGAAAAATAACGTCACTTTAATAGCATACATTTTTTTAGAAAACTAGCTTGTGGAAAAAGTTATAATATTACATGAAGAAAGTCTAAATATGATGAAAATAAAGTGATTACAGAAAGATAGTGGATATAGAAGTTGATAAAGCCTTTGGAGAGCTAATAGAAAAGCGTTTAGGAGCTACTGGCAGCTCACGATCTACTGGCTGGAGACCCCTGACTTACCGTGTAGGAACTCAGTGGTAACATAGCAACGCTGTTGCTCAGAAGCCGGATGCGAGGGCACCGTGTGTGTGCAACAGTTTGGCGGATATTTCATGTTCATGTTCACAAAAGCAGTCCCGTGTGAAATGTTGTTCTCTTGCTGGGAATCACCAAATACAATAACTTCTGCCTGAGCTTGTTTGTAAACAGAGGAGCAGAGCTAGGGGAGGGCAGCGAGCGTATTGCGCCTACAGCCATGCCCATTTTAGGAAGCCCCCTCCTCTGTGACATCACGTAGGAACATTTCTTTCAGGGCTCACGCAAATCTCATTATCTGAAACTTTGGCATGGTTTATCACGAGAATACATTCTAACTATATTTATAGGTCAAAAAAGTGGAAAAAGCGTAATAGGTTCCCTTTAAGAGGAAAGTTGAAATATTTGGAAATTTAAAAAAAGCAAAAAAGGCAGACTGAATAAGTTTATATACGAATAAAGCACAAAGAAGTTGTTATGGAAACCATTTATTTCTTTACAAACCCGTGGATGGACTATGTACGTAATGTTGGACATGGAATTTAAAGTTTCCTATGTTGTTTCTTTAAGGAACTTTTTTCCCCTGCAGACGTCTAAAAAAATCCATAAAGGGGAATAATATCATATGCATGTTGCTAGCAGAATTCCAGGCTCACATTTGTAGAGACTTCTTCTTATTTTTATCAGCCCAGTGTCACATTCCTCTACTTCCCCGGCAATGCAAATGTTGTTCTGGCTTTACAAAGTGTGTGTGTGTGGGGGGGGGGGGTTCGTCTCCTCTGTTCCCTAACTTCAGCCACTGTGTTATTTTTAGGCGTAAAACTGACTTTACTGTCACCTGTTCCCATCCGTCTATGGGCGACTTCCTCCCCGCTGTGCGTCCTCGTCTGGCCGTCAACAGTCTCTGTTCCGCTACCACCAGCTGAGTGCATTCGTGCACGTCACGTGACTGCAGACCACCAGCAGCGGCTGTCACTTTGCAAGCCTTTGGTGCAGATAAAAACCACAAAGTCAGTGAATGATGTCGTAATGCGTCATTATGATCGATTTTGACGGTGTTAAACTTTATTTGCTTTAGATACAAAGACAAACAGCAGCGACTGGGCCACACCTGCCTGTCACCCTCAGCTGCTGATGCATCATCACCCTGGGGGAACATGGCTCCGGCCGTGCGGCCTCAACAAAGCTGATTAATGGCCTTTCAATGAATGCATTCAAAGCAGATGGAGGTTTGATGGACATTGTATTTATATTCCTAATGTTTTTAATCATGCACTGTACACTCGCACGTGGCTGTCTTTGACATCCACCAGTGGACTGTAATACATGTTGTTATTGCCGAGGTCGACATTACAGATACTGTAGGTGTACTATGTAATGTACCGGTGATTCAACCTAAACCAGGTCCACCTAAAGGTGTCTTGAACTGTCTGTCGGTCATCTTTGACTCGCGCCTGCAGACACGTCACTTCCTGATTGACTGCTTGACTTCATGATCAGCCGCGCTCTTGTTTTTAAACACAGCCTCCTTTGACTTCGTTAAACACAACCGCGATCATATACCCGAGCGTGCGGACGGCAAAGTCAAACGGACAAAAGGACGAGAGGAAGTCCATTGTGGCGTGCGCGGCAGGAGAGGCGAGGATGAGGTGAAGCACAACCGGTGTCAAATCGAATGAGTGAGTTTTTAGCCGAGCGGGTCGGGGGCCGGCGGGAGGCCTATTTAGGAGCGTTTAAAGTCGAGCAGCGTGAAGTCTTAATTACTGAGACTTAACGCGGGCCGGCGCTGCGATCATGCTGTGACGGTCAGGAGTTGGACGAGGAAGAGAGGACGAGGATGTGGAGACCAAACAGAGCGCTCGCATTGTCTCTCCCTCAGGGGGGAGTGAAGCTTGATGAGGGTTTTTTCTGGACTGTCAGATAAAAGGCCTCGTCCTGTTCTCCAATACACGTCTGGACCAGATGGACCAAGAAATGACAGGTTCTTACCCCCGCCACCTTTATCCCTCCTGTCAGGTTCCACTTTCATGCACGCTCAGGTTTATTGGCGCTAATGATCCCGGCGTGTGCCTTCCCGCTGACCGACCACATGCCGATGCATTTGTCAAGAAGATACAGGACAGCATCCAAGTCTGCATGGTCTACAAAACCAAATAAACACCAGGGTTTCCAATTCTATTGTGCTGTGGCTGTAGGCAACCTCCTGATATACTTCTTTAACCCCACAGTGTCTATCATCTGTTGGTCCTGATATGAAACTCAGTGTTGTTTCCGCTTTCTCATGCACCCCACAGCATTGCTATTGGGCCATTTACATTCCATAGTACATGTAATGGCGGCACTCCAACTTCAGCATGGATGCCCCGCCCCCTCCTGACATGGCCTGCCCATTAGAAGAATCAATCAGCCCCGGTGGACAAGATGGATCACCTCCGCCCTTTAAGAGGCGGTTAGGCGTGTGGTGTTGTGACTGATCGCCGACTAAACGCTGGTTGCAGCTGCAAGCGTCGTCGCTTCACGCCAGGCAGCAAAACGCTGAGTCAGCGCTGGTCTAAGAAAGGTCAGACGCAAGGAGATGTACAGTATGGATGGATGGATAAGACCTGGAATATTCTAGAATGGCAGGCTGGCATGGTGGGAATGTTTGTAGATCTTGTTGTCATTGTGTGTGTGTGTGTGTGTGTGTGTGTGTGTGCGTGCGTGCGTGCGTGCGTGCGTGCGTGCATGCGTGTGTGTGCTGCAGGAATGCACCGCTTGAGTGATCACGGCGTACACGAGGGGCGCCACAGGGATTTTTGAGGGCCTCGGTGTGTGTGTGTGTGTGTGTGTGTGTGTGTGTGCATAGTTCATGACTGCCCATACAGTCTATAGCCGTGAGTTTATTTTAGTACTCCATCCTATTGTTGACATGACACAGTACTACCAAGTACATATGTGGTTTTATTCGCTCTGCTACCAACGGTGTTGTTGCCTTGAGTAGGAGCCGCTGTAAATGACATGTTTACATTCTTTCATGCTTAGTTATTCACTCACTTATTTTGAAGAACATGTACTGTAGTTCTGCCGCCGGATTGTTAGCCTTTTATTTTGGTGGGGAACTTTTATTCTTCCTGTGTGTGAAAAAATTGAATGTTGCAAACGTTGGTTGCTATTTTCTCAGGTGAAGTTGTTTGCACTGATTGTGTCTAAATATTTTGAGAAATAAGTTCATAAGAATGTGTGTTTTCATTCAATTGTTCGTATTTCATGTCGTCAAAGTTTCTGGGTGGTGGGAGGCTAACATGGAAGACTACCTTGTGTTTAAGCTAGCGTCCTTGGAAGGCAAAATGAGGTATGAACTGGCTGTACATCTCAGACTGTATAAAACACATCACAGAGTAGCTACCAACCGCCATACAAAGCAGTGAAAGAACAGGGAGAACTGGTAGTACCTCTTGGCACAGTAGAGCTAACTCATTTTAATCCGAGAGGAGACTGACGGCATCTGCAGCAAAGTGGAGACTGTGGAGTACAGCATCCGTTAGCATGTGGGTTTGTGCTCTGGTTATTCATCGTCGCATATCCAAATGTTGCAATGACGGTACCGCATAGTACCTGCTAGTACCTGCTAGTACCTGTTGTTAGTTTGGAAGCTGTGCCAAGCTGGTAGTGTAAAAATAAAAGGGACAAACTAATAGAAGCGTGTTTCTTTGTTGTTAGAATTTTTGTTAGCATTAGCATTAGCATTCATCCTGCACAGCCTTGCATATATGTCGTTTTTGCTTTTTGTTAGTTGAAAAGCGTTACTGACACCTTTAGCATTTTAATGCTACTGTAAAAAGGGCTTATAAGGGACGGCGGGGTAATAAGAGACAATTTTGGGGAAAATGTGTAATTCTGCCTTTTCATGTTAAACAGGAAACTGCTTTGTGTTGTTTTTTTTTCAAAGAAGCATATATTCTCGAACAAATCATTCAAAAAACATTTTCCCAAAAATTGTCCCTTATTACCCCGTCGTCCCTTTTAACTCAGTTTTACGGTAGCATTAAAGTGCTATCGGTGTCAGTAGATGTTCCCATCCAGTAGGTGGCAGTCTCAATGCCTGACGTTTGACACGTAACAGACGCAGAACCTGCAGTGGCGATGCCTTTCAGTCCCGCCCCTCCCCATCAAAAGAGGCACGAGCGAGCATGACCAATGAGGGTTCTCACGGCGAGCCAAGAAGGAACATTGGAGCGTGCTCTATAAAGTTCTATTGATTTGCTGCTTGCTGGCCGCCAACAGTCATTTGTCCCGCGGCTCTGGGGTTGCAAATGAATTTTGTGTTGCGTCAGCTCAGCGTAGCACACACACACACACACACACACACACACTTCAGCTGAAATGAGCTCTCATTATCTCCCACCTGCCTTAAGTAAGAGTTGAGACATCTTAAACCATTACAACATCTTCAGGACACTTTGTGCTTTTCCAACCATTTTGAATTTTGAATATGCAAGAGGTGAAACTTGCCAGAGAATTTTCCTTTGTAAAGCATTTTACAACATTTACATTTTACACCAAAAACGTCCTACTGGAAGGCTTTTTTAGATGAAGATTTCAATTTGGACTGGCTTTTAACTTAAAATGTTTGCATTTGCTCACCAGGTGGCGCCACTTTTTGCCCATTCAAAGCATGCAGCATCATTCCTTATCTTTTATTGTGCTTTGCTACTGTTTATGTGGTTTTATATCCTTTTGGAAAAAAATACAAAAACAATGGCATTATAATGTGGGCTGACACTTTTGATTGTGAGTTTTTGTTTTTACTAGAAAAAATAATGCATGATAATCAATATTGAAAATCTCTAATAATAAATAAATAAAGTTAAAATAATGAATGTATTTTATGGAAAGTATGGGAGTTTTTTTTATAAAAAAAGAATGACATATTGGAGGGGGTTAAAATCCCCGTAAATTTAATGAATACTTGATATGTATTTTTCAGGCAGAAGTAGCTCTGAAAGATCACATTTTAAAGTGGGAAAATATTAACTATATTATTAACAGTTTTTGGGAAGCTCACCTTTTTTTCCTGACAACATGGAGTGTGATTTTTTTTTCAAATCTGGCATTCTATTTTTGAATGTAATATTGTATTTCATTTTATTCAATATTGACATTATCATTATCATTACCAAAACTAAAAGCAGTGCTTCTATTGTCTTTGACTGTCCAGTTTTTGGAAGTGCGTATTGCAGCTTTGTAGTCTCTGTATCCTCTCTTGTGCTGCTCTCATTGTAAATATCATCATTTCATTAGCTGTACCTCGCCGCCATCATCCTGATGATCCTAATTTCCTGTACAAGCAATGAAAAATACACATGAACTTCATCAACAGACAAGGCTTGCATGTACTGTACCTAAGCATACAGTATCGATATAAGTACTTATACATTGGTGTGAACAAGTGATGCTAATGACTGGTTGGGCCCCCCTTAGCAGCAACAACTGCAATCAAGCGTTTGCCATAACTTGCAATGAGTCTCTTACTTGTGGAGGAATATTGGCCCAATCATCTTTGCAGAATTGTTGTCATTCCGCCACAGTGGAGGCTTTTCCAGCATGAAGCCTTGTTAAGGTCATCTCACAGCAACCACAGCGTCTCAATAGGATCCAGGTCAGGACTTGGACTAGGCCACTTCAAAGTCTTCATTTGGTTTTTCTTCCGTCATGGTCCATGTTAGTTTCAAATTGAGGTCACCAACAGATGGCTGGACATTCTCCTTCAGGATGTTTTGGTAGACAGCAGAATTCATGCTTCCATTTATCGCAGCAAGTCTTCCAGGTCCTGAAGCTACAAAACAGTCCCAGACCATCACTACCACCACCATATTTTACTATCGTATGATATTTTTTTTCTGAAACATGCCATTACTTTTACGTCAGATGTAATGGGACACAAACCTTCCAAAAAGTTCAACTTTTGTCCCAAAGGTCTTGGAGATCTTCAAGATGTTTGCTGGCAAAATTGAGACAAGCCTTAACGCTCTTTTTGTTCTACCATAGATAGATTGATAGTGAAAAAAAGTTGTCCCCTCCAGTGTGAAAGTGGTAAATTTTTGGCTTAGCAAATATTTTTCCATGACAATATCTGTATTACATGTTTGGCTAAGTTTATTTTGAACATAAAAAAAATCCAAAGCACGAGAAAAAAACAAAATCAATACAACACCAACTTAATCCCAAACGTTTACCCCTTCTCACTGCAGTAGCCCTTTGCTGATGGTGAGGATGAATGACTATGATGAAAACTATGATGACGTATATACGGCATGCATACAACTCCTGTAAAGGTTCTCCTGTATCGAGACCATGACAGCAGTTTTCCTACAGCTGGGTCTGACGCGCTTACGGACCCCACTACCCCTGCTGACGGACTTCTTTGGCCATAACACAGTGAGATTAATAATAAAAGTGTGTGAGAGAGAAAAAGAAAAATATTCTTTAAAATACCTCAAATGAAATAATCACACTTGTGATCTAATCTTACGACTCACAATGATACTTACTACTAATCTTACTACTTCCCAATGTATGCTAGCATGTCTTCCCAAGCATTTTGAGCACAACCCGTAGGTGGCGCCACAAATGTGTCCTCACATTTTCACAGGGCTGGGAAGTGATGAGAAAGTATGGTAATGGTAATGGTAATGGTAATGGTAATGGTGGTGGTTTTATTTCATTTGAACATGCATCAGATTACAATTGAGTGCATCCCATAATCAGTTCCCAGTTCCACATGTCCAAAAGGAGTAGGAAGAAGCAAAGCTTATTAAATCCTACCCCTCCATCTGGTACTTTTACAATCAGTAACTGTTACATTTGTTCACTTCCTGCTTTCCAATTTTAATTTTAATTTTAATTTTAATTTTAATTTTAATTTTAATTTTAATTTTAATTTTAATTTTAATTTTAATTTTAATTTTAATTTTAATTTTAATTTTAATTTTAATTTTAATTTTAATTTTAATTTTTTGTCCCGTACCAAAGTATGAGGTGATATGAGCATCCAATGCCATAATGGGTACCATAGTAAGTGTCAATATAGTGATATATATAGCACATCATGACTGGTTCAAGACTCTTCATCCTTGTATTTAGCAAACATCAACTGCTTGTATTGTTTCTTGAATTGGCTCATCGTTGTGCATTGTTTGACTTCCTTACTCAATCCATTCCATAGTTTGATTCCACATACTGAAATGCTATGGCTAGCATAACGTAGTCCTAGCATAGAAGTGTTTCAAATGTACTTCTTCCCTGAGATCATATTTCTCCTCTCTTGTAGAAAAGTATTGGATGACATTTTTAGGTTTGACTAGAAGTTAAGTCGATTACCAGCAGTTTTTACTTCTCATTGGTGGCTCCTCACCAAGCAGTTTTTCCATATGATGTTGTGCATGCGTGTCCATAGAGGAAGATAGCGCGACAAAGGATACACATCTGTAAAATCTCTACATGCACCATATTATAATGCGCCTGAACATATCAGCTCAGAGTCTGGGAAAAACATTCCCGAGCAGACGCGAGGCCTGGCTGGCCAGAGAGTCTGACGTTTTCCGGACTCTCCTTCCAGCCTCCATTGGGCTCACTGGCTTGCTTGTGGGAGGAAGGAAGCGCTTCAGGTCACTTCATTAGCTGAAAAATGACCTGCAGACATCACGTGAGGTCATGTGATTGCAGCAGTCTGAAAAGGAAGAGTCAAGTGTGGGAAAAAAATAATAATAAAAGAAATGAAATGTTCCGTGTCTCCAAGCTGACCTGTCTTTTACCTTCCGGAAACATGATAGTCCACAGAGTGAAGACACTTTAATCCAACTCACAGACTCTTTCTGGGGCCCGTGAGATGACGCTTGGGCTGTTGAAATGGGGGTAAAAATGGCCTTTTGTAAAGTTTTGAAGATTAAAAATATATATTTACATAATTATTTAATCCATGCATATTTTACATGATTTTTATATGCTAATTATGAATAACAATGTCATAAATGGCACATCTTGCTGTGAAAGTTCAATAATGCTTGCTTTAATCAAATTAAGAATGAACAGAAAAGATTTCTAGATTGCTAAACGACTCCTTCGTACTCGGCGTTCTATGACGCCGTATCATGTCTTCAGGCTGCCAGAAAAGAAATGCGAGTCAGGAGAAGGAAAGGAAGCTAAAAGTAGGCAGCCAAAAGCTTACTACATTTTTTTTCCAAAGAAAGGTTAGTTGCGGACTTTATGATTGATGAACTATCACAGATTTTCATCTGACCTCCCAAGTTTCTTGAAAATTCAAGGAAAGTTACACCCGTCAAACCTGGGGTCTCAAATACAATATTCCTGGGGGCCACTGGTGGCGGAGTCTGGGTCATCAAGTATTCAGTTGGAACGGAGGTACTGCATACTCAACATGATGCTCATCACACAGCAACTTAACACTCAACAGGGAGATACCACATGCATATATGACAACAACTATAACTCTAAACACAACTTTTTACAAAAAAGAATGCTCAGCTTTGCTTTGGCCTTCTGGGCAAAAATGATGAATTCTACCCAGCAACATAGCAAGCTATGCAGAGCAGACATGGCATCTGTAAAGCTGTATGCACTGTGCAACAAAAACGGCTAAACATTTGAACAGTAAGATCCCGCTGGAGTTGTTAGTGACAAGTTTGACCGAGAGCTTTTAGTCTATGCAGAACACAACCTGGAAAAATCATCAAAACAATCATACAGATTTTCCCTTCAATGATTGACAGCCACAGTAATGCAATATCATAGGAAGAATTGGTATTATAATAATGAAACAACATTCTATTTATATATTAGTAGCATTTTTATTAAATAAAATATTGATATTTTACAACACGGGCCAAAATGTGATTTAGATTTTCAACAAAAGTAAATGTCATAGAAACGGCGTCCCGCTGCTCTATAGTCTCTCCATGAGGAAGTGTGGTATGTACAGTACAGCAACGCAGTCACTCACGGCACAAACGTGATCATGTTTGAGACAGCGTACGCACTGTAAATCCAATATCTATATTTCACTGTCTAGTAGACATCTTACGCCACTTGAATGCACCTACCAGCTTTTACAAACCACTAATGGCAAACGTGTGGCAGTCTTCCCATTTCATTCACTCTGGTCCTCCTGCGGTCTCCAAGAGTCCTCCCTCGACTTGTAAAAGAGAGCACTCTCAGGCATCCATGCTTGTTTCTGTTGAAAGAGTTCACGCATAAGAGCCTGAAAGAAGGTGAAGATGGAGGAGCAGAAGCGAGTCCTGCAGGCATGCAACTTATGGAGGACCCAAAAGGGATGAGATGCTATGAATGATGCAGTCCAAGGAACACAGCTTGCTTGGGAGAAAACCATACAAACCTCTTTTATTTCGTGGGAAAATACTCATCAACAACTCATCAACATTTAGAAGGACCCATTTTATCTTATTTTTCTCCAATAAGGTCCACAATAGTGGAGTGAACATCTAGCCTGGATGCTGGAATTTACAGTTTAACTCTTTCAATCCCAGACATTTTTCAAAAGCCACCCCTCTTGGTACCGGACATTTTTAACGTTGGATATTTCAATGGGAAAGTTGCAGACAAAGTTGTTTTTTTTGTTTTTTTTGCCTTAAAACTACACCAAAAGTGCTCTTATCTATTGTGGAGTTGCATCATCACCTCTTTGTGCCTCTCCTGCCAAAAACATAAAAGACTTATGAATTAAAGTGAAGTAGCAAATTAGTTAATAGTGCTTTGACCTATTTTGTGTGCCTGTAGCTTTAATGCTAATGAGCTGTGTTTGTCCACGCCTCTCTTCGACAGATTGCGTGGCTCCAAGAAGCGTTATTGTGGACGACAACTTTTTATATATACACTGTAACGCGACGTAATAGATGCTACGCATCACATACAGTGGCGTGAGTGGACGCAAACGTTAGCAACACTAGCATAGCACCAGTGCTTTGATTACACTCATGTTTGAACATCATGCTAGGTCAGCCTATCCCCTGAAGAAACATACAAGGATCAAACTGAAGAAAAAAAGTGACGGAGATGATGGATTATCTTGCATTTGGCCTGAGGGACGCATCATACAGTTAGAACATCATTAAAAGTCCCATTTGAACTAATAGGAACACGCGTGTGTTGGATGCCATTGGATAGAGCAGTTGTTCTTAATATTAGTGTGTGCTGAATGGCTGTGCACCTGGAACAATAAAACACACACTCTTACTTTATATCGAACACGCGTATTTCACTCTGCGACATATTAACTTTGGAGTTCCTCCCGCATGCTTGGAAAATTCTGGGAACATCCGCAGCGACCGAGCGTCGTACTTTACTGACCCCGCGAGGTTTTCTTCATCCTGCGGGAAGCTGCAAGCAAAAAGTGTGCTTTCTTTGTCAGCGTTCCACTTTGAGACGCTTGACTGCCCTGGGACGCATGTGAGCTAAAAAGCACGTTATCTTATTTTACAGCCCTCTAAAGTCCACATTCACGTCGTTCGATGGCGTGTTATTTTGCATGTCAGGTGTGGTGTGGTTCAAACAGTTCATGGAGAGATGCGTCTGCCCCCCAAGGCTCCCAAAATGCTGCACTCTGTTTTATACGTCAGCTATTACTTAGCGTGTGAGCTTCCTCCACGCTTGGCTCATTTATTTTGGCAATAACCCACAAGGGCAAACAAATGATGATGAGGCCTGCTGGGCACAAAGCAACTGATACAGCATATTTATTATTTATTATTTATTATTTATTATTTATTATTTATTATTTATTATTTATTATTTATTATTTATTATTTATTATTTATTATTTATTATTTATTATTTATTATTTATTATTTATTATTTATTATTTATTATTTATTATTTATTCCGCTGCCTTCAAATAGATTTGGGAGGTCCTCCACCTTGTTGCCACCTGCTACCAAAAAGCATACAGTGAGTGACATGGCTGCAGTTTACATGCCAGACCAGTAGATGGCGATGTCACTTACATAAACACCACTGAGTGCCTGTCCCAAATAATGGGATTTATCCAAAATCCCCTCAAGTCCTTTGACTAAGGTAAGATGGCCCCGCAGAAATCATGACAGGGCCTGCTCCATCCAAGACACATCCATTTGGAGTGGTTACCAAGGAACTAATGATGAAGACACATCAGTTTAGAGTGGTTGCCGAGGAACTAATGCCAAAGACACATCCGTTTAGAGTGGTTACTGAGGAACTAATGACAAAGGCACATCCGTTTAGAGTGGTTACTGAGGAACTAATGACAAAGGCGCATCTGTTTAGAGTGGTTACTGAGGAACTAATGGCAAAGATGCCTCCGTTTAGCTGCGTTACTGAGGAACTAATGACAAAAACGCATCTGTTTAGAGTAGTTACTGAGGAACTAGTGACAAAGATGCATCCATTTAGAGTGGTTACTGATGAACTGATGCCGAAGACGCATCAGTTTAGAGTGGTTACCAAGGAACTAATGACAATGATGCATCCGTTTAGAGGGGTTACTGAGGAACTAATGACAAAGATGCATATGTTTAGAGTGGTTACAGAAGAACTAATGACTAAGACACATCTGTTTAGGGTGCATACTGAGGAACTAATAAAGAACTGAACTGACTGAAAGACTGAAACACATTTGTATTTATAGTCATTTACATTTATATTTAATTTATAGTCATTACTGAGGAACTAATAAGTAGAGTAGTTACTGAGGAACCAATGAAGAAATAATGAGGAACTAATGACTAAGACATCTGAATTTTGAGTAGTTACTGAGGAACAAATGAAGAACTGAGGAGGAACTAATGATGCCATAATGAGGAACCAATGACTAAAATCAAACATTTAATATTCCAAACCCTGGACATATTAAAATGAGCATATGGAATGTGCAGACAGGCTTTCACATAGAACTGGTTGCTTGTAGACAATCTGTCCCTTTTGATAAATGACATGTTTGTCCTTATTTTGCATACATTTCTTATTTTGACCCAATACTCACCCCAATACTGACCAAGAAAAATGTCCCTACTTTTGCATTGTACTTGTAGACCAGCCATATAAATAGGGCTCTTTCCCCCATGGAGCCCTATCTGTGATATCAACCTGTGGGGATTCTTCACACTTTTTATCCTGCATTAGTCCTGCCGTATATGTATATGAAGACTGAATAAGCCTGAGGAATAATGTGGTGCAGGCCCATAAATATTACAGCCAAGGGGTGAACAAAGTCCACATATTTCTTAACAAATGGCTAGAAGGAGATATTCAACAACGCAAACCATAGATGAACAAGAACACTTAAGAATAATACATTGATGAATAAATGACCAACAAACGAAAAAGAGAAGATAGCGTGCCAATGTCAGCAAAACTGAACACCGTACTTCCTGCATAAATAATAACCATGAGACTATTCATTTTTAGTTTAAAAAACACGTACGGCTCTTTAAAGTGCTACATCTAACCAAAGGAGGACATGGGATCCTGTGGGCTTTAAGATCTATCATTTCTGGGTGTCCTCAGCAGATTGTTGCCTAACTTTTGACCTTTCCAAGAGACGTTGTGTGCGAGCCGCATTGTTTCTATGGATGACTGGACGTGGATCCTCCATCAAATAATAAGACAATGAGGATGTGTACTCATGACGTTGAAATAACACAACAGTGGACGTCCATTAGCGTCACACTAACAACAACAACAACATGTGCACACAATTCTGCTTTGTTTGTTCACGCTGTGACCTTATGACCTTATGACTTCTCATTATGGTCCAAAATTGCATTGCTCAGGTGTGTTGAATCTGTTGTCAGTATCAACCACAACTGAACACTTTTTCTATGGAACGCTTGTATTGGATTGTGCAGGTGTACCTAATGTTACGGCCACCTCCAGCATCATGACTCAGCAGAGCTCCGCCGCCAACGCAGGCCACTCCACGCGCACAGTGACAGGTCGTAAATCAGGCCGTGCAAAAGAAAGCATTGATTTAAGGACGCAACATGCGAAGTCAGCAACTAATGAGCAATATTACACTTTATTTAAATGTACTTAATGACCACATTAAGCGTGAAAAGGGTCTTCACACATCATCTTTTATTCTGGGTCATGACTCGAAAAGAAATAGTTGTGACTCATGGAGAAAATGCTTCGTTCGGTTGAGCAGTCGCCATGCTTTTGTTTCCTGTTGCTACGGCGACGCAATAACTGGCCACGATGACGTGCCTTCCATCCTGTCTGCGGTGAGGTTTCTCCACTGTTGGAGCCTCCTGAAACAGAACAAAACAAAAAAGTAAATAAATAAAATGCTTTTTGGCCAACAATAAGGAGAACTCCTCGTGGATGGCCTCCAAGTGCACGTTGCTGCTCCCATGAGGCTTTGCAGGGTGCGCAAGTTTGGGAAAATATGAGTCAGAAAAGTGCTGCAGATGTGTGTGTGTGCGTGTGTGTGTGTGTGTGTGTAGGCTCTGGGAATGGATTGGACAATTAGCTACAGATTACCTTTGAGCCTGACCTCAAGCATCTTGCACTTCTTGCTCCTGAATGGGGGAAGATCAGCTGAAATTTCTGACTTGTTGGGATGTGGATTAGCCTTTGACCTCAGCTTCCTCTGCTGTCTTCTGACAGATATCCTCCAAAATCAACAGGTTTCTCGCTCCGACACCTAGCAATAGCAATACATGAACGTTGGATGGCGATCTGTTGAATATTGTGACCGATAAAACATCAAGGGCCTCGTTTAGGGCCTGCAAATGATGCAGCCGTGAGGTATAACGCACCAGGTCAGCGAGTAATTTGACACCAGCAGCTGATAATAAGATTATAAGGTAATAAGAAATAGTAGAAATTAGGGATGTCCGATATTGACGTTTTTGCCCAAAACTGACATTGTCCAACTCTCAATTTCCCAATATATGATATATATAAATATATATCAATTTACCGATATATGTAAAATGGCATATGGCATGGCCTGTGGTGGAATGAACACATATGGGTTGTATTTTTTTTATCGGTTTTCATGATCGGGAGAAAAAATCACATACCGATATCAGTACCGATAATTATCGGACATTCAGACATTTCAGAAATTACCTACAGAACCTAGAGGTGTAATGCTACAGCTGCTACTTTTTAAGCGAGAGGGTGTGCGTTTGATCTCAACCCCGGACACTTAAAGTAATTTTTTTTTAAATTAAATTCAATAAAATTTCTTTCATTAAAGAAACCACAGTAGCTAGAGTAGAGTACATTATTGAAATCTTTGACCGCTAATTTCTTGAGTATGATATCTTTCAAAATCATACAGGCTGGAATTCTGAAACTAAACAATAATAATTAAAAGTTAGAAGATGATCAGTTGAAATTTGGGATTTTCCTGAGGAGCAGAAACAAAGATGGCACATTCTTGACCGTCCTCAGCCCGCCTGGAGTTTGACACCCTTCAAAACCAAGAGGATTCTTGCTCAGACACCCAAAAAACCCCACTGCCAAAGAATGGTGTAAAACACCCAGCTACCATGCTATAGACCTTTGAGCACAGCGTCTTTGGCCACTCAGTGTCAGATTCCCCTTAGAACCACGCCGATTCTTGCTCTGTGCTTCTGTAATCATTACGAGATAGTAACAATGGTCCCACCGTTAAAAGATGTCATCTTCTTAAATCAACACTTCATTAGCTGTCTTTAATCATTTGTCAGCTATTAGGAAGTGTCACTTCCTTCATTAGGAAGAGCTGTTGATGTGCTCCATAATGGACTGGGGTTCTAATGGTCCTGCCTGGGCTTGTGTGGGCCAGACGTATGCTGTCAGCCTCAGCAGGGCCCCCAGCCAACAGATGGAACAGGTGATAAGCTCCAGAGTCCAAAACCCAAGCACAAGCCCATTAACAGCTGTGTTTTGCTAACATTTGCCTCGTTGTTCTGATCCAAAACAGGCCTGTGCTCTTCTTAATTTGCTGGAAAAGACATTAAGCCTTGAAAAATAATAATATAAAAAAAAAAACTATTAAAGGAGAGGATGTGTAGCGAGCAGGAACGAAGCACTGGGTGGTCTCTGGCGGTCTTGTTTGAGGGATGCAACGTTACCAGCCCAAACAAACACTTTCACCTTCATGGGGCCTTCCTTTATTGACTTTTCTAATGACGGCTCCTATTAAGTATATTTATGTTCCATCATTTTTATCATGATATATTCCTCTTGCCTTGAAACTACTGATGAATCATTACAGTTGCATCAGAAACAACAAACTGTAATCTATAGGAACCAAAATGGCATCCAAATGAAAGAACCAATCACAATCTTTTCAGGAAAGGCAAAGGGGGTGTGGCTACGTTACTGTAACGGGGTACGTTACTGTAATAGACCTTTCCTGTAAGTCAAATTTAACATTTTGGTGCAAATGTGTAGCAGCTAACCGGGAAGTAGGAGTAGCAGCTAACAAGGAAGTAGGATAGTAGCTAACCAGGAAGCAGGAGTAGCGGTTAATCAGGAAGTAGGAGTATCAGCTAACCAGGAAGTAGGAGTAGCAGCTAACCAGGAAGTAGGAGTAGCAGCTAACCAGGGAGTAAGAGTAGCGGCTAACCAGGAAGTAGAAGTAGCGGCTAACCAAGTAGTAGGAGTAGCGGCTAACCAGGAAGTAGGAGTAGTAGCTAACCAAGAAGTAGGAGTAGCAGCTAACCAGGAAGTAGGAGTAGCAGCTAACCAAATAGTAGGTGTAGTTGCTAACCAGGAAGTAGGAGTAGCAGCTAACCAGGAAGTAGGAGTAGCAGCTAACCAGGAAGTAGGAGTAGCGGCTAACCAAGTAGTAGGAGTAGCGGCTAACCAGGAAGTAGGAGTAGCGGCTAACCAAGAAGTAGGAGTAGCAGCTAACCAGGAAGTAGGAGTAGCAGCTAACCAGGAAGTAGGAGTAGAAGTTAACCAAGTAGTAGGAGTATCAGCTAACCAGAAAGTAGGAGTAGCAGCTAACCAGGAAGTAGGAGTAGCTGCAAACCAGGAAGTAGGAGTAGTAGCTAACCAGGAAGTAGGAGTAGTGGCTAACCATGAAGTAGGAGTAGGGGCTAACCAAGTAGTAGGAGTAGCAGCTAACAAGGAAGTAGGAGTAGCAGCTAACCAGGAAGTAGAAGTAGTTAGCTAACCAAGTAGTAGGAGTAGTAGCTAACCAGGAAGTAGGAGTATCAGCTAACCAGGAAGTAGGAGTAACAGCTAACCAGGAAGTATGAGTAGCAGCTAACTAGGAAGTAGGAGTATCAGCTAACCAGGAAGTAGGAGTAGCAGCTAACCAGGAAGTAGGAGTAGCAGGTAACCAGGAAGTAGGAGTAGCAGTTAACCAGGAAGTAGGAGTAGCAGGATACCAGGAAGTAGGAGTAGCAGCTTTATCATATTCATTTGTGTATATAATACACATGCAATTTTATTCTACTATATGGTTCGTCTGTGGCGCAAACACGCAATCAACAACATGGTGACTCATTGTTTGAACTTTTTGTGTCACAATGGAAGTATCCCGCCTGCCCCCAAATCCAAAAGTAGTACAGTCTTATCATTGCCGTAAACCAAGAAGTAGTCCAATAGCTACAAATGACCACTAGCGACAAAATCACACTGGCAATCCTTTCCTGTTCCTGTTTTTTTAAACACTATTTAAAATGAAATTGTTTAGTGTGTAGTCGTAGTGTGTAACTCTTGATTAACAACATGTGGAAGTATCAGTTCACAATCTGTGCCATGCAAAACGAGTCATCACACATAAGGTGACCGACAAGAAGTCAGTTACAAACAGGAAGGAGTGTGGCTAAAGCTCACACGTGTGTCACCACAGCAGTATTCCCCCTAAAACACGCGTCCCTGCTATCAGAAGGGTCATGTTGCAAAAAAAAAAAAAAAAAACACTGGAAGCTACCCCTTGTGGTGAAATTCACGCTGACATTGGACCACGACTATACAAAAAAGGCTCATAACTCTTATCTTTTGTTGGGTTTTGTGCTGGAAACGCAACTGAGTGAGTCACACACGTCGGTTAGTACTGATGTGGGGTTTGTGCATGATGCTTTATGGGTTTTTTCTCCATTGCAAGAACTTTCCATATAACATCTCTGCAGTGTTTATTAGGAGTACATTCAGCGATGATGCCACATGAATTCTGCCTAGCAGCAAGCAACCTGGAGGAGGTATCTGAGCTTTTTATATTACATCACCATTGTTGTCATCTTTACTATTTGTTGTATGTTTTAGATTGTAAAGTGTGGACCTTGCGTGCCGGGACTTATTTGGGAAAGTCAGTCTGAACAGGAAGAATGCTACATGACTCCCTTGAGGTCATTTCAGGTTATTTTGGGGACCCAACGTGAGCTGTGGGACATCAGCAGGCCATTATGATGTCAGAAGGTCATGACGTGCTTTCTCTTGTGACGTCACCGGTTATCCTAAATTAGTTTATACCGCCATCTAGTGTCCGGATTTGTCTTTGCATCATATGTATCGAAAGTTGCCTTTATGAAGATAATTATGTGTTTAATTTGTGGTGTGTTTGTATTTGATTTTGTGTAGTACATCTCAGCTACCTTTTCATATCACGATCCATTTAAATCGAATCCATTTTTTAACTAACTTAAATCTGCGTCTATGTGGCCCTTGCGAGGATGCAGCGGTGTTACTCCGCCCCCTTGTGGTAAAGCATGAGGACTGCTGACATAGTAACAGTGAAAAGCATTCTATTCTGACTATTCAAAGTGTACATATTCTTCTCACAAATTAAGCATTCAATAATAAAAATGGCTAAATCATACATTCAAAGACATATGTAGTATTCTACATTGGTCACTAGGTGTCAGTAATTGATAACACAATAGCCAGCACACAAAGTCCACTGTACACAAAAACAGTGGGCAACGCTAATGCCTCAGTCTGCGTTATAGCTATGTCTATTGTAGTTTTTCTTATGTCTACTGTATTGGGTAATAAGAGTATAAGGGTGACTTTATGGGGTGCTATCTAATACCAAGAGGGCTCTAATAATGTTAAAAACAGTCACCACCAGACTGTAAACCGGTTTTATTTGTTGTAACTAGGAAAATGTTACATTTATAAATATGGAATCCTACTTGTAAAAATCACTTAATACGGTCGGGTGTGGAACCAACATCCCGCTACAAACAAGGAATTACTGTACAGTGCATTGAAAATGGTTTTTTTTTTGTATTTTTTTCAGCAACACACACAGATAATCAGAAGACACAAAACATGAGACAAATTATGACAAATTATTCATTTTACTATAGTTTAATCTATTTTATAGTTCTAATTTATATTTTATAATAATTATTAGAATAAGAAAAAATACAGTAACAGTAAATGGAATTACAAATAATTTTTAAAATTCTTTTTAAAATGTGTATCTTTTAATGATGGTGTACATTTTACAGACTTAAAAAAATAAACATTTAGCAAAAATGCTAAAACATTGACAAAAGCAAACTGTGTGTAAATGGTAAATATCTGCTTCATCTCTTCTTGTACAAGCAGGCCTTCAGCTGCAGTCCGAGTTTCTTGAACTTCTCTGGAGCGTTGCTCGTCTTGGTGAATTCAAACGAGTAGAAATGACTGTTCTCTGTGTCCTAAAAAACAAAAACAAAAAACAACCCCCGCTTGTGTTAAATCAGTGGTGCCCAAACTTTTACAGTCACGTACCCCTTCAGACATTTGACCTGAACCTATGTCCCGCCTACTCCTGCACACTTGAAAAACATCAACTTCATGATGTTAATTCACTGGAAATATTGAACATAATTCATTGGTTCATCCATTACATAGTTGTCTTCTGGTTGTCTGAGCAACAGGCGGTTGCTTTTGGAAATATAACCTTTTTGGGCATGAGTGGCTGTATTTGCTGATCTGACTGGAATCTTTCCATGGTGTCCCAATAAAGAACCACTACTCCCTTCTTAATAGTATCTAAAATACAAAAATACATACTACAACCAAGAATAAAGCCTCAACTGTCCATGACAGCACCAGGTGGTAACCCCTGGGGCCGTGCAGGGATGAATGGGAACACTAATAGAAATGACATCTTCAAGATGAATCCTTCTTAATGCACAAAGTCATCATTCAGAATGACTTATCTGTTGATATGATGCACACAGAGCAAGAGAACTTGCCGCTCTGTCTCCTTCCTGCTGTGCACTGTGAGGCGTTCAAGCACACTCGTCACTTTGAGTGTTGGGCGCCAATTGTTTTTCGTGTTTTATTCATGTAACCCCCTATGACAATTGACGTACCACTGGGGGCACGCGTAGCCCTCTTTGGGAACCACAGTGTTACTTTTTTAAAAGGGTATACCTGTGTATACTAAAGAAAAAGTAAGTACACTCTCAGGAGCCTTTTTAGGGGGTATACTAGGATACCAGCCTTGGAAAAGGGGATTAGTGTGATGATAATACATCATATGACGAAGTAGTACATACACACGTGGACAAAATTGTTGGTGCCCCTCAGTTAAAGAACGAAAATCCCACAATTCTTACTGAAATCACTTGAAATTTACAAAAGTAACAATAAATAAGGATTTATTGAAAATGAAACAATCAAAATCAGCCATCACTTTTGAATGGTTGATTAACATAATTATTAAAAATAAATAAACTAATGAAACAGGCCTGGACAAAAATGATGGTACCGCTTCAAAAAGATTGAAAACAATTTGACCAAAGTCACATGATTATCTCATGTGTGTCCTTTAATTGACATCATAGGGGTCTTCAAACTCATTTAAGTCCGCCAACTTAAACGGTAACAAATAGTCGCTGTTCCGTTTGGTGACAAGATGTGTACCACACTGAACATGGACAACAGAAAGCGAAGGCAAGAATTGTCCCAGCACATTGGAAAGAAAATGATAGACAAACATCTGAAGGGTAAAGGCTATAAGACCATCTCCAAGCAGCTTCAAGTTCCTGTGACAACAGTGGCACATATTATTCAGAAGTCTAAGGTCCACGGGACAGTAGCCAACCTCCCTGGACGTGGTCGCAAGAGGAAAATTGATGAGAAATAGAAAAGACGGATAGTTGGAATTGTATCCAAAGAGCCCAGAACAACCTCCAAAGAAATTAAAGGTGAAGTGAATTAAAGGCCAGGGTACATCAGTGTTTGACCACACCATTGGTCGTTGTTTGAGTTGACTTCATGGGAGCAATCAAGCCTACGAAGAAAAGAACACTGTGCCTACTGTGAAACATGGAGGAGGCTCAGTCATGTTTTGGGGCTGCTTTGCTGCATCTGGCACAGGGGGTCTTGAAGTTGTGAAGGTACAATAAAATCTCAAGACCATCAAGGCATTCTGGAGAGAAATATGCTGCCAAGTGTCAGAAAGCCTGGTCTCAGTCGCAGGTCTTGGGTCTTTCAACAGGACAACGATCCAAAACACAGCCAAAGCACCCAAGAATGGCTAAGAGAAAAGCGTTGGACTATTCCGAAGTGGCCGTCTATGATCCCAGATCTGAATCCCAAACATCTGTGGAAGGAGCTGAAACATGCCATGTGGAGAAGACACCCGTCTAACCTGAAACAACTGGAGCAGTTTGCTCCCCAGGAGCGTCCCAAAATACCTCTTGACAGGTGCAGAAGGCTCATTGACAGTTAAACTAGAGGTCTACACGGCTGTGCTTTTCCTTGGCCGCCCCGCCCCACAGCCATGGCATGACAACCACAACCGTGGTGAGATTTGAGCGGCCAGCCGTCAGCCGGCCGAACAAGCGCAAAAATTAAATTACCTCTTTTCAGCTCAAGATAGTATAAATTGTGTGAAAAAGATGATATAAGGAAGGATTATGGACAATATAGGTGACCTTTCAAGAAACAAATGAGGCTATCAATATATTTTTATATTCGTTTTCCATAGCCGTGGCCACAGCCGTGGCCATGTTCTTGAGATTTCTTCAGCCCGCCCCGCCCGTTAGCCGAGTAGTCCGGCCAGCCGTGGGGCCAGCCGCTCCGTGTAGACCTCTAACTTAAACAAATCGTTTAATTGCAGTGATCTCCTCAAAAGATTGTGCAACAAAATATTAAGTCATGGGTACCATCATTTGTCCAGGCCTGTTTCATTATTTCGTTTTTTTTTAAATAATTATGTTAATCAACGATTGAATTCTCAAAATGTTTTTATTTATTGTTACTTTTGTTTCAAGTAATTTCAGTGAGAATTGTGGGATTTTCGTTCTTTAACTGAGGGGTACCAACAATTTTGTCCATGTGTGTAGTAAGTACAGTGTGTGTATTAAATTACAGTGTCGTTGGACATTATTTGAGTTCTATTATTGGAGTATTATACAGTGGCTAACTGGAATGACAGCGGATGTTCAAATGTGACTGGAACCAATGAATCACATGACATTCATTATTGTGGTCAAACTCTGCTTTTGTCTTCATGTGTGGTGCAAATCTCGTGCTTGTTTCCTTACCTTGGAAACCATCTTGAATCCCAGCTTGGCCAGAGCGTTGATGAAGCTCCTGACGTTGTCGAACCTGCTCGCCACCTCGGCTATGCTCAGCACGCCCCTACGAGAAGCAGTGGTTACTCACCCACGCACACACATGCAGCACCAACGAGCTTTACCCTTGTTTCAAGACACGGTTGGCTTCCACCAGGAAATCCGACAGGTTGGTTCCCATGAGCGACAGGCAGAAGACGACGATATCCACCGAGCTGTCATCCAGCGGGACCTGCAGGAAGGAAATGAGTGGATGTTGGACGCATGCACACATGGCAGCGGACACACATGAGCATCGCACACACTCACGTTGGCCATGTCGCACACGGTGACCAGATCGCAGGTCGCCGCCAAGTCGAAGCTGTGCACTTTGTTCTTGACGCTGCGTCCTATCTTACAGTCGCCGCAGCCAAAGTCTGCCACCACTAGCGAGGAAGGTCTGAAACGAATAAAAGAGCATTGTGGCTTTCCACTTTCTCATGCACTCCAAATCATGATTAAGAAATGAAGGTGTGATACAGCATATAACGAGGAGGTGCAGCTCACTTTTGGCGAATATACGCAATGATGGCGTCCACGGGGTTGGTGGGCCACCTCTGCACCTGCGCCATGTAGCCCCGGTGGTAGACCCAGAAGGCCTCCGGATCCTGCTGGAACATGCGCGTGGCCTCGCCGCTGGTGCTGCTGTACAGGACCTCGTTGACGTAGCGGAAGCGGGCCGACTCCAAGCGCTGCTCCATGCGGGAGCGGAAGGAGGCGGAGCGTTTGTGTTTGGCCTCCTCAGACGCCACCGCCGCCTCTGCTGCTTTTTCTTCTTCCTGCTCTGTTTCACAGTGCTGGAGAAGTTTCCGAAGATGCTCACGTTTCAGCCTCTCTGCTTTGCACATTTCGGGTTTTTGCACAATCTTGGACTTGTCTGCTTCCTTTTTAGATCCGTTGACAGTTTTTTCATTGTTGTTGATGATTGCCTCTTTTTTGGCTGTTTTTCTCTGTAATGTCTCTATGTCCTTGTCAGGGTTTTTCCTCTTCTGGGGCTTTTTGGACTTTTTCTCATCCTGCAGTTCAGGTTGGTTATACTTTTTGTCGTTGCTGATGCATAAGCCTGTCGTTAGCGGCGGTTTATTTGCTGCCTTTACTTCCTCTTCAGGCTTATTGGGTCGGTATTTGTTTTTACAATTCTTCTTGTTCTTCATTTTGTTTTTCCACTGCTGCCTGCTTAGTTTCTGTGCTTCCCCTGCTTGTTTTTCCAATGTGTTTGTCTCTCTGCCCTTCCCCTGGCCTGCAGGTGTGGTTAAACCCTTAGGGACCACTTCGGGAACATAATATGTCAGTAAAAACAAAATAATACATCTGCCTTCAATCAAGTACTCACCAATTTTCTTTTTGATTACAATTTTCTCCTCCTTGACATCCACGTCAGCTTTCTGCTCTCCTTTTGTTGTGGCTTGTTTTGTCCTTTTCCTTCTTTTTTTCTTTGTCTTTGCATGAGGCGTGGTGGCTTCGGTCTCTCTGTCGCTGTCGCTGTCAGGCAGATGGCCACCGTCATCGCCCATCCACTCTGGTACTGATCCCAGCGTCTGCAGTGTCCGCAGGAGACTCTTCTTTCCAACACTTTTGGACTATATAAAAGATGCAAACACACAAAACTGTATTGCTAATCAGTAATAACAAACCTAATGTTTGCAGCGACAGTGTTTCTGGTTTTGATTATTTATGCTATAATGTTACTTACATTATCATTAATTAGTATGTCCATTAATGAACCCGTGGCACTAATAATATGCAAAAGAGTAATGAACGCATACATTTACATTGGCGCTGGTCTTTGGCTTCTTTGGCAGAGACTTTACACACAGGATGTCTGCGGCATCATTCCAGCCCTCATCCTCATTAAACATGCTTTCCAAAACTCTGCAAAAAATCACAACAATAACAGTATACTGTAACACTTATTTTTATGCTAGATAAGCTCAAGTTCAGGGTATTTACTCACCGGTAAAACGAGCCCACACTCGCTCCAAACCGCAGATTTTGTTGCTCTCAAATGTTCTGGCCTGGCTTTGTTTAACAGCGGTTAATACAATTTTATTTTAAAGTTATTTAGGTGACTTCCATTGACCACGTTTAAGTCGCGAAATGTTCATACACATGGAACTGGAAGCAAAACAGCGGCGCATGTTGATGACATCAGCAAGAACCACGGAAGTGATGTTTGCGGCAGTTAAAACTGCAAATATAAAATGAATAAAAATAAAATTTTTGGTGTCATGAAATATTTCGAATATAAATAATGTATAGCTCTATTTTTGTCACAAGAAAAACTTCAATAATAAATAACCTGCGTTTGGCTGTTGACCAATCTCGGGTGTACCCGGCCTCTCCCTTCGAAGTGGGATAGGCCCCAGCATACCCCCGCGACTCTAATGAGGATAATCGGCATAGAAAATGGATGGATGTACATGTAAATAACTTCATCCAAAATCCATCCCCTGAGGTATTGTAATATTAGCTGCAGTGCGCCATGGCACCTGTGGGGGGCGTAACGTTTCTTCTCCCCAGTCCGCTGCAGGACCACCACGTCCTTACGGCGGTGAGGGTGTGGACGTAGGCACTGTCCACACTGCTTGAAGACACTGGGACACCGTACTTACCGTCTCTTGCGGCTACTTCATCTTAATATATCTGGTAAGTTTGATTCATTCATGTATTGTGTTCATTAAACCACAAAGCCGTTGTTCGCTCTTTACCCCAATGAGAGACGCTCGCTCAAGAATGTTGGTTAGCTTGCTTGCTAGCTAGCTAAAGCTGCCAAAATGGACATTTGTGTTGCCATTAAGCTGTTTTACTCCAGCCTGGATGTTTACTTTTGTCGTCTAAGGTGGGGGAGGACGTGTAGAGAACCAGCAACGCGATAAAGTTGAATATATATTTGTGTCTCAGCGAGAAGCGTTCATAGCAGCTTTGCTAACCAGCGATACAATGTTAAAAGTATAAACTACTCCCTAGCAAACACATTGCTGTTATTTTCAATAATAATTTGCTTATTTGAACGTTGCCTTCGTTATTCTGCAACTATTTGTAAACTTGGCGATTTTACATGTGACACACAAGTCAATCAACGATTGACTTTTATCACAGAAATCGCCTGTGTTGTGTCTAGTTGTCGCTATACAAAATGCTGCAGTTGCAATGATCAAAACTACAATGGCACTTCCAAGTTTTAGTCACAAGTCCTCCCATTGCAACCGTCAAATATTTTTTTGTCGTTGGAGAAAACCCTGGAAGGGTAAACAAACACAACAGTTAAAAGTTACATAAAATGCCTAAATTTGTGCTGGAATTGTAGGATAGTGTTCTTAAGGTGTAAACTACTTTGTTTTACATCAACAGACAAGACAGGGTAGAGCTATTTTCAATGATAATGTGCTTATTCTACTGTAACCTCAGTTATTCTACACATATTTGTGAGCTTGGCATGTTATGTTAGATATAACATACAAATAAGCTGCAACCTGCAAATATTTGTTTCTTTGGTAGGATGCTAAACGCATCAACAAACAAACTGTAGTCCATAGGGGAGATCCTCAAATTATGGCTGATTTTTTTCGTGTGTGTGTGGTTTGCTGGTATTGTGGGATACAGTACTGTGAAGGCCTTGAACTTAGGAATCAATAATAGGAAACACAATACTCTTTTATATAACCTCCCACTGTGGTAAAATTATAATCCCCTCGCAGCTTAATAAATGCTTGTAAAAACAGCATTGTAGTTACTTGAATCCTTTTTTTATCTCTGATAATTGGTTCCAAACCCGACTGTAATGTAAGTAAATTTCTGCAAAGTAGGATTCCTATTTATAAAGCAAATGTTTTGGAGTTAAAGCATGGGAAACTTGCTCACGACCTTCTAAATCTGTTTATTTAACACTCTTAGAGCCCTCCAGAAATGAAGTAACACCCCTATAATCACCTTTATACTCATATTACCAAATATAGTAACCAAAATAAGAGTAAATTAATAATTTAATTTATTGTGTATGTGTCACTATAAATTACTTCCTTTCAGAGACCTGTCCTGTTTTGGCGATCAAGTCTGGTCCTTATGTGCCTCACCGAACATTACCGCAACATTATTGACAGCACTGGCACCTACTGAATAGTGTAGAATACTACCGTTGATCAGCGCATTTGAATGTGTCTTCTGAATGTCTCTTTGTGTTTTAGCTAATTTAGCCATTTTATCTTTTAATTTTTGTATTTATTTAACTTTTGTTTAAATATGCATATTTTTGAGTAATTATAGGCTGTGTTCAGCCATGAAATAGCATGATTTATTTATTAATGTGAAACCACAAAGTTGTTTTCTATTGGGTCTATTTATAGATACATAAGAGCAGCTGTACGGTTGTACACACCATAATAATGCATTATTGTATTTGTTAGACATTTTAATCTCATTACATTGTGTAGGTATACCGAATGAAGGTTCCACTGGGTGTACAGCATGCGTTGTGAGTCAGCTTTATGAGTGTGCGGGTGTGCACGTCCATCTAAGTGTGACACACTTGTCCTGAATTCCTCAGTGATTTCTTTCTTAGTAGCTTAGATGCTGCCATATTAGCAACACAACACAATTTTGTATTTGTTTCCTTAACACAATTTTTTATGTTTCAGGGTTTTGTGAGTGCCACCCCCAAGGCTTTGCAATCGTGTCCCTCACTATTTTGGGTGAGGGACGGATGCGCGCCACCACCTCCGCTGGCTAAAACCTACCCCCATCACCTGTCTTAAAATCTGAGTACGGCATCCGAGATGGATGACATCTTCACGCAGTGTCGAGAAGGCAACGCGGTGGCCGTGCGCTTGTGGTTGGACAACACAGAAAATGACCTAAACCAAGGGTGAGTTTTACATAGTCTACACCAGGCCCATTCAGCTGGCGACCTGTGGGCCAAATGTGGCCTCGGAATGACTGCAGAACTGCCTGCGAGTTTGCTTGAAAACCTGGGAATGACAATATTTTTGCAGCAGATTTTTTAAAACACCAGAGTGTCATAAAATATCTTTTAGTGTTTCTACAGCAGGTACTTTAAACAGGAAGCACCGCCACCATATTGATGATCTTTCAATAGCTTTTATGCAGGATGTCCATAAAACAGCTCCTGCCATGTATGATCTTTAATAGTAATGTATGTACATTTATTACTATATTAGCCATTTTCTAAGTAAAAGTACAAATGTGAAGCACTGCGAAGACGTTATCTACAAAATAGGTGCAATAGTTAAGCACCAATTTAGTTGAGTAGTGGTTTATACTGTCAGTATGATGGTAGAATTCACCACAGTTGGGTCACAGTCCCTTCCTCACACCATTAGTAAACCTGAACTTGGACTATTTGCTGCAAGAAGCCTGTTTGTTTGTCCCCTGAGGGATGCTGGCCGGGGATTGAACCCATATCCTCGGAAGCGCGTGTTTATACGTCCTGAATGCCAGCATAATGCTTCAAAAGCGTGACGCCTGCACAGGAAGCTCACTACGCTGGTGCTTAGCAGGCCTCCCAATTACATTCAGCGTCTGCACGGGACTGACTGAATAGAGAAATGGAGCCATTTTCTTGTAGTGACTGACACATGAACGCTCATATGAAACATACTTTGAGGATCAGAACGCCCTCATCAAGGTTCATGTATTTTTTGAGCTACGTGCTGGCTGAATTCGAGCAGCAACTAATACCATCAAACTCATGCCGCCAACTCAGCAGATGCAATACTTCTCTTTTTTGTCTTTTCTTTCCTCTGCTAATAATTCCCTTGATAAAGCAAATATGCTCTACAGCAGCAAATGTCTGTGGATATAATAATCATCCCCACGGGTGACTTTTCCATTAGCCAAGTGCATCATGTCAGGCTCCTCCTACCCCCCCTCTCTGGCTGATATATGGTCTCTGGCGACTGGAGCACTTTTCACTTTTCCATCCACGCTGCAGTCGTTTGTGACTTTGAGTATAAGTTTACAATCCAGAGCAACATTTAAAGGCAAACACTCCTGGGAGTGTACAGTTTGTATATTTTGGGAAAAAATATTCTGTCAAATGTCACAGAAGTTGAGTTTTTTTTTCTCGAATCAAAAATATGCTTTTATTCATAATAGGAGTCAAATTGATCAGACCTCGTATATCTTCTGTTCTGTCTACCTGTATAGTAGGAGTGTCGTTTCCGATACAATACTGATATTGCAGCCTTGATTATGGGCCAATATCGATATTACTCTCATCCGATATCAGCACAAAGCATGCAAACAGTCATCCCTTGCTACATCGTGGTTTCAACATCGCTCCTTCACTCTATGGCCGTTTTAAAAAACTTGATTAATTAATCAATGATCACTGCGGTTGAGTATGGCCCAGTATTAGTAAAAAATATTGAAAGACAAGTATGCAGTATTTTGGTCACAAGGTGTAAGTATGAGACAAAAGATGGATGAGACAGGACTTTACATTACATTACCTTCATCTATGGCATGTTCTCCTCTCATTCTGTGTGGAAGTGGTAGGTTTTCGGTGTCATACATTGCCCATCTTCCCCACCTAGTCTGAATTTGTTTAAGTTTAAAATAAAGTAATTGGAGGCTAACTTGTGAGATTGCTATCTTGCATGGCTTAAAGCCATTGCCACTGATCCTGTATCCTGCACATTACAGCAATGTGGTGTAAAGAAAGAACAAAGATGACCATAGGGCTGTTATTTAATGTCCACGTGGCTCAAATAATTGGAATAATGTATTGTATAGTAGAAATTTTAACCAGCCAGAAGCTCCCGCAACAGCTTGGGCTCAACCTCCAAGACTTTATCTTCATCTCTAAGTGAAATACTTCACGGATTGTTTACGCTGATGCAACGCCCCTGTGGAAGCGTAGTAGTGGAATGCTGGATCTCCTTACAAGGAATATCGCACAGCAACCCAGCATCTCAGGAGGATTATTATGGTGGGCCAGACTGTAGGGAGTTAAGTGTGTCGGGACAGACACTCTTAGCATGTATGTGTTTGTGTATCACAGTGACAGGAATGCACAATACATCCCCCCTCCTCCAATTTAGCTTTTTCAACATTCCTGTCTCAGTGCTTTGCACCTCTGTGTTCCCTCCAAGATTGAAAGAGTTAATTATACCTTTCCCCCTCTTGTTGATATGTCTTCAGCTGCTGCACTCAAGGATTGCGGTCTGGCATCGCTAACGAGCCAGGAGGCAGCGGCGGCCACCCCTGACCTTTAAGTACCCCCCACTGGCAGGGTGGCGTGGTGTTTTGCCTCAAAGAGAGCAGCGGGCTAGCTCTAGCTGCTTGTTTTCTTCTGGCTTAACAGCTAAATCACAGACTTAGCTCTTGACTTTATTAGCTAAAAATATCTACTTCCAGTAGCTACGCAGGCAGAGTGGTGTGAAGAGGGAGCCTCCTTGTTTGGGAAGGTGGGAAGTTTACAGGGTGAATAGGGATTTTATATATAACTCCCTTTGTCAGGGCGGCAGTAAGCAGACTTTTAGTAGTGGCCATAACTCCTGTTGACACGTTGTATGAATGAGCTCAAATTAGTGTTTTTTTTCCCCCTTTGGGTCAGCCATTTGAAATGTTTAGCGTAGGGGATTATTATATATAAATAAAAATGAATCATCCCATGTTATGAAGTCATTTTCTTGTTTGAAGAGCTGGCATTGATGTGCAGGGCTCATTTTCTGGCTTTTGCGTCTGCCAGACTGAGGGCTGTTGGCAGGTGAAAGTGCCTGAAATAAATGATCACAGCCAGCAAGGAGGGGGGCTCAGCCAGCACTGCATTTGGGGTGTGCGGATGAAGCCTTGCTTTAAAGAGAAAATCCACTCCATAAAAGTCCTCGCTGAGTAGGAATGCACACAAGAAACCAGAGAGCTTCTCTCTGTCCCCCCCAGCATGCCAAAATTTAAGACTGAACATTCCTAATTTATTTATTGAATAATGAATGTGTATTTTGAGTTTGTTTATGATCAGTAAATCAGCTTTGCTGACATCTGCAGGCCTGGGGTGGAATAATATTGCCTTGTCAGACAGACATGGTTGGGACTACCGTACAGTATATTATGTATTGTCTGAGCTCGCACCAGACTTCCACCCTTAAAGTGATTCTACTGGGATTGTGCCCTCGTAAAGTTGGACTAATTAGTTTTTAGGGTTTGGCCTTTTGCTCAGACAGGAAATGCTCCCCCTCGATGCACTGATAGGCTTGTGTCGTGGGACTGAGAGGGTCTGTGTTTGTGGGATTTGGAGCCATGAAAGACGTGTTAACACAAGCCAGTGAATGGGCGGTGGGGGCGGAGGGTTCAGATTCCTACATAATGCTTCTTCAGTACTCGGGACATCCTTTGTGCTGCATGCGGACTTGTCATTTTGGAGGGGCGTCCAAAAAAAGAGTCAGAGGAGAAGATGAGGTAGTGGATAACAATGGCGGGGAGGAGACCACAGCCAGCAGAGAGATGAATAAATGACACAGAGCAGATGGAGCACAGGCTTGTGCAGTCTTGCTCACTGTCCTTATAAGGACTGCAACCAATGACCTGGCTGATGTTTTATGATCCACCCTGATTGACTCTGCCAGTACACCATCACTCTTTGGCTGACACAAGGCTTGCTGTGCTGCACATGTCGCTGACGGTGCCGCTCAATGAAGAGGATAGGCTCTCTGTCCAGCTATTTGTAATACAATAAATCAAAAGAGATTGTGTTTGTCAGAATAACCACTTGTGACGTTGCTCCTTGTAAAAACTTTCAGATCATCTTGATGCTGCCAAGGGCATTCACACATGTCATTTGATTTTCTGCTGTGGCTCACAGCAAAGTATGATGGATTGGACCGTATTCGTGATGGATTGTGGAAAGAAATTCGGGCTTCCAAAACAAGAATGTACCTTGGTGGTATTTTTCTCACCTGAGATTCCATGGACCTTTTTTTAAATCATTGCATTTAAAAAGCATCAATATTCCTCCACTGAACACTCAAAAAGAGGTATACTGCAAGGAAACAAACGTTCCGACAAGGTAGCACCTGCAATTGTTTTGTCATTTCTATAAGCTTTTCGTTATTTTGATCCATAGCAATTTTTTGACCCAGCTTTGCACACGAGTGAATGGAAGATAGTATTAAAACCAAATGTCAATGTCTTTCCACTGTAGGGATGACCACGGCTTCAGTCCTCTGCACTGGGCCTGCAGGGAGGGCCGCTCCAGTGTGGTGGACATGCTCATCATGAGAGGCGCCCGCATCAACGTCATGAACCGCGGGGACGACACGCCCCTGCACCTGGCTGCCAGCCACGGGCACCGGGATATTGTGGGCAAGGTACAGTTATGTAAACATTGGGTCACACATGGAGTCAGACTTCAACCTTAATGTGATGCAGCCTTGCCTAATTATTGATGTCTTTTTGGGTTGCATCATAGGTATTGTGAAACCTCGAGTGTCATCCATTGTCTTGTCTGTTCTTGCACACATCAACATGAACGAAGCACTTTGTAACTTGTTCATGTAAAGTTGCTTATTGCTCATGCTGAAGTGCTGACGACTTGAAACTACCTTGTGTCAGAAAGATGTCCAACAACAGCTCTACTAAACATTTTGGTTTTTTGTTGTAGTTACGCAGTTAGTTGTGTGCAGAACTCGGCGTGTCTGCAAAATAAAAAAGATTTATTGCTGAACACTGTTCTGCCGTCTGCATCAGAACCCGTCATAATCTGTCAGGTTGGTGGTATTGTTGGCTGGGCTTGTTCGTCTCAGATGTGCCATGGTATGAGATAGAACTGCTGCAGGGTGTCAGAATTAGAAATGCTGCTAGACAGATATGCAGTTTAATATTGGGCATGTCTCACTAGGCTGCGGTCTCAGCAAGCCTCTTGTGTTGCTGTTCTCTTCCGGCTTTGCTGTGTGCGTGTGCAACCCAAACAAACTCTACCTGTCCTCTTCAGCGTTTAATCCTTTGTGTTTGTTTTGTAGCTGATTCAGTGCAAAGCAGACACCAATGCAGCCAACGAACACGGGAACACACCACTGCATTACGCCTGTTTCTGGGGCCAAGACTTAGTGGCCGAGGTTAGTGCGCCCCCCTGTGGCGTCCAGGGGGAAGGCTGTCGGTTAAATGTCCTGAACCACATTTTTTTCTTGACTTAGGATCTGGTGAACAATGGGGGTCAGGTGAGCATCTGTAACAAATATGGGGAAACTCCTCTAGATAAAGCCAAACCTCATCTGCGGGAGCTCCTCAGAGGTATCGACATCAAATCCACCACTTGGTAGTTCAAGTAATTTCTCCTGTTCGCTTCTGGGTGCTCATTTTTCCCCCTTTCACACAGAAAAAGCTGAGAAAATGGGACAAAACTTGACCAAAATTCCCTTTAAGGACACCTTTTGGAAAGGCACCACCAGAACTCGACCCCGTGAGTCCACTGCTTCTTTATATATTTTTTTCCCACCCACTTTGGAATAATGTTTTGTCCATTGCCACATGAATAATTCATTTCTTAAATGACTTTACTTGTCACTTAAGCATGTTTTATTTGCGTGTTTCTAGGCAACGGCACTTTGAACAAACATGCAGGCATTGACTATAAACAGCTCTCTCTCCTTGCTAGAATAAATGAGAACCAGTCTGGAGAGGTACAGTTACACTAATGATTCATTTTTTTTTAAATAAAAATCATCTGAATGGAATATGACTTAATCTGTTGTTATCTAGTTGTGGCAAGGGCGCTGGCAAGGAAACGAGATTGTGGTCAAAGTGCTAAAAGTTCGCGACTGGACCACGAGGAAAAGCAGAGACTTCAACGAGGAGTATCCCAAACTCAGGTTCTCATCTCAAGTCTATTTTCTCATTCTGTGATCTCTTCTCCTGTGATCACCCATTTGTCTGTTGTTCAACCAAACTGAGTTTTGTTTAGTTTCACTGCGGTTGTGTCTCACACTCCTGTTGATGTCAAAACCTGTCTCGGGTCTGTCTTCCTCCTCGTCCTCATCCTTGCTGCCCCACCCCAGGATTTTTTCCCACCCGAATGTCCTACCCATGTTGGGAGCATGTCAGTCTCCTCCCGCCCCTCACCCCATCATCATCACACACTGGATGCCTTATGGCTCCCTCTACAACGTGCTGCATGAGGGCACCAGTGAGTACTTTTCACACATTTATAGTCTCTTGTTGTCCCACACATTATTTGCTCACTGTCTGTACAGTAAATGCTTTCTTTCCGACATCACCTGTGAATAGCAAGTAAACCCAGACAAATGTCTATTTTTGACGCTCCATCTTAATTAAGGCTGGTTCATGCTGCTGCATCGAGACGCCATCCAAATGTTCTCCTCATTTGGATGGATGAACTTTTGCAAAAAATCAATAGAGACTGTAATTATTATATTAGATTTAGCCTGAGAAACCTCCCCATCTCTCTTCAAGTGCCACTGTTCATTCGCGACTCAGAAACTAACAAGCTAAATGCATATCAACACAATGCAGGTTTAAGACCTAGAAAGGCTTCATACGCTTACGAAAACACATTTTACCTGATTAAAATATCTACATACTTGACACAAATGAATGATACTGAAAGATGATTGATAGAACAACTAGATTTGAAGTCCCTATCATTCCTTTAACTTGGTCGTCAGGCCGGTGCTAGAGCAGCACTTCTATTTGCTGTGGAGCCGCCCAAAAACGGCAACTGGCTGGTAGCCTGCTCGCTTGGTCGTCCGGGTTAGCCGTCGGAGAAGGCGTTCCTTCAAGCCGTGTCTGCACAATCCACGCTGCTTGCCTAATTCCAGTAATGATATACGATCATATATTAACTTGTGTTCACCTCACTGCAGGTTTTGAAGCAGAGTTGTAAGAAAGTTGACTGTAGAAGGTAGCGCTTCCCTTGCCACACAGCGCGCCGCCATCTTGCATGCTTCATGCTGTATTATTATGCTGTACATATTATGCTTTACTATCACATATTTATAAATTATTACCAACTTGGGGAGAATGAGATGTGTTTTCAGCTGGGAAAAAGATTACCTATTTTCAGAGGAGAAAAAAATATATTTTTTTTATACCACAGATCTACAACTTTGTGGGGATGCGGCTGTGCACTGAATATGTTTAAGTAAATACAGTAAAGTCTCGTTATATCGATATTCTCGGGAGTCGGAAAAAACACCGATATAACCGGACTATCCATATATCCGATCCTGCGCCGAACTGCATTAAAAGTGGGCGGATCTTTGATATGGCATGTAATTTTCTCCTTGAGTTCATGGATTGCGTATCTAGCATGCTTTTGTACTACAATAAATTTTATACTACAGTAAATAAAAATAAACTTACGCTGTAGTGATTACCGGTTACCGGGACATAATTCACCCCGGAACTATCGATAGGTAAGATGTTGCCACCCGGAGGGGTAGGCGCGAGGGACGGGTGTTTTATAGGTAAGGTGTTGCCACCCGGAGGGGTAGGCGCGAGGGACGGGTGTTTTCCGCTGTGTGTGCTGCACTCTGGTGGTGGAAGTGTGAAAAATAAAGTTGACTGGAAGCAGCCGTTCGCCGTGGTCTTTTTTGGTATTGAAATCCTTAAGCAAAGATTGATTTAAGCTGCTTTTGTATCAATATAAGCAGACCAAATTGGCTGGCGGGAGATGAAAAGGGCATCCTAGTAACCGGATTATCATAATAACCGTGTATCTACTAACGGAGCTAATTATATCATAAAAGACTAGAAATTTGCCGGGAAATGAAAATAGTATCGTAATAAGTAGTAATTCGTTTTAACCGATATCGATATAACGAGACTTTAGTGTATGTCTCAATGCCTCTTTCTTTTTGTGACGTTTGTGCTTCATCCTGGTGTCAGACTTTGTGGTGGACCAGACGCAGGCAGTGAAGTTTGCTCTGGACATCGCCTGCGGGATGGCCTTCTTGCACACGCTTGAACCCATGATCCCTCGCCACTACCTTAACAGCAAGAGCATCATGGTGAGAAGCTCTCTTTTCATGCATCAATGTACACAAATTATGGACAATGATTGCATTTGTTGGAACTGCAATTGATCAACTTTCTAGCTGGATTGAGCAATGTAAAACTATGCTTTAATCCACTTTTGTATTGAAATGCATGAGATTTTTGGTGTTTTGTGTTGGGGCCATGTATTAATAGTTCAGTAGGCCCTGAGCTACTACTTAGCCCTACAAGATAATTTGGACAATTATCCAACATAATGGGAACAGTTTGGGAAGGTTCCCTTCCATTCCCATTCCCATATCTTAAGGCAAGGACCATAAAGGCATGCTTGGATGAAATAGTTGTGGAGGAAGTCCACCATCTTATAGAGAGTCTTCCCCGAAGAGTGGAATATGTTTTAACTGCAACTCAACATTTTCTTCAATTTTCTCTTATTGGAGGTATATTGTCCCAATATTTTTGTCCATATAGTGTATCTAATAAGGATGTCCTGCAGGGATGGAATGTCCCTCTCACTCAGGACAGGAGTGACATCTTTATTGGTGTGTCTCCACAGATAGATGAAGACATGACAGCCAGGATCAGCATGGCGGACGTCAAGTTCAGCTTTCAGTGTCCCGGCAGGATGTACTCGCCTGCTTGGGTCGCCCCTGAGGGTACGTGTCACCATTACCGCGCAGATCAAAAGTGACAGCTGGAGTGAGAATGATGGGATCTGGGGGGGTGAGAAGGGGTGGTCTCTGTAAACAAAATAAAATCTCCATCTCCAGAGAAGCACTGTGTCTTATCTAAACTGATTAGAAAGAAAGCAGAGTGGAATTGAGATGAGAATAATGCTTTGATAAGACACAGATGCGCAAAAATGTCATTGCGGTGTGACATTTTGGGGCTTCTGGAAAGAACTGTTGATAATTCACCAATTTACCCAAAAATTAGGCATGCCCATTTGTGCCACTTGCATGATTCTAATGCTGCACGCTTGCTCTTGTTGGTTGTCAGCCCTGCAGAAAAAGCCAGAAGAGATCAACCGACGGTCAGCAGACATGTGGAGCTTCGCTGTGCTGCTGTGGGAGCTGGTGACCAGGGAGGTGCCTTTTGCAGACCTCTCCAACATGGAGATTGGCATGAAGGTTAGAAAAGACAAGTGGAATCCTGGGTCCAGACACACTGTCTGGGTTTTTTTTCCCCCAAATCATATGTAACAGGTTTAACTTTAATAATGACTTTGAGTGCTTGAGAAAGTGGAAAGAAAACATTCTTTTTGACCACATGGGTATTTTTAACAAGTATTTTGCACAATGCAGGAGCAGCAAAGCGAGTGCCCCTTTATAACAGCAGGGCTCCTGTCAACAAGGGATCTTTAAACTGTGTCTTTTGCATTAGATCCTTATCAGACTCCTATTATAGCAGATCTTTGACTAGAGTTTTTGCAGTAGCACCTTTAAAAAGTTACACAACCCACCTTATAAATCGCATACCGAGATAGATAAAGCTACTGGGGGATCATGGTACTTGAACTACATGGAGTGACATTTTGGACTACATCGAAGTACATAATGAGGTTGCCTACAGCCACAGCTGTTAATGTCAAGTTTTTTTTTTTGACCCAACGCTAGTTTGAGACTATTCTATTACAGTTTGCAACCACACTTATCCTGGTCTATGTTGCCCTTCAGGTGGCCTTGGAAGGCTTGAGGCCCACAATTCCTCCTGGCATTTCCCCCCACATCTGCAAACTGATGAAGATATGCATGAACGAGGACCCGGCCAAGAGACCCAAATTTGACATGATTGTGCCCATTCTGGAAAAAATGCAGGACAAGTAAAAGAAAGCCCCTCCATGTGTCGTGGACATCTTACCGCAGATGTTGGCGCTTGCCGGTATTGCCTTAAACCTTTTTTTTTCTTACCGCAGCATTGAGCAGCAGTGTATTTTCTTTTTCAGTGTGTGTTTTTTTTGTCCTCATTGCTGATGCAGTCTTCTCAGGAGCTCAGCAAGACTCTACATCATGTTGACTGTAATCTTACAGACTGAATATATAACCTGTGGAGGGCAACACCACGCATCACCTCAGTGGGTTTTAGTTGGATCGGAATGGTCCATTTATGCTGGAAACCTGTGCCATGGAACATACTACCCCAAAGCAGGTCTTTTCCAGACCTGTCACCATTTCCAGCAGACTTCTGTGATGTGTAAAGCTGTCCAATCCCAAGTGTTTCTTGTACATCATATAATAATTGTGTTTCTTTTTCAATGAGTTACAGATTTCTTATTTGCTCTTTGTATTTTTAAATTGGAATACACTATTTTTACTTAACACCCCATTTCCAAAAAATGTAGCCTAAATGTGCATATCTTAATTATGTCGTTGACGTCTTTTAGTTGTACAACATCAATTCAAAAGTGCCTAAGAAGAGACGTGTTATTTTAAATGTTGAATTGTGGCAAACATGCAACCCTGTGTCCCAGACTGTAAATCAACACATATATTTGCAGCATCATTATTGTTTCTTGACTTTTTATGATAATATTCTGTCTTTTACAGCTTATTTTCTGACTTTCATTCATTGCCCCACTCATCAATCTCATTCATCCTTCTGCCCGCCACCAGCTTTGCTCGTTTGTGCCCAATCACAGGTTGTTGAAGCCAAAATCTACAGCAATCTTTACAAATGTATGTATTTATATATAAATATATATGAAATTATATTAAAATGAAAAGATGTGTGGATTTTGTTGGTGTGTGTTTTCATTAATTAAAGCTAAAATACTGATTATGGTCATATCTATATAAATTCATAGTATGATGGAGGTCATCATCCCTGCTGAGTAGTCCTGTCTGATAATGAGTTGCTGCTTAGAAACAGCAAAGCACTCTTATATAGGTGATATTTGACTCATGTACTATATAAGTGCTCCTGTCATTTAGAGACTCTTTCACCGATGAACTAGATTTAAAATTGTACACATTGCTGGATAAAGCCAACAAAATAATGACTGCTTTCCGGTGTAGCTGTAGTAAATAATGCACAATATCATGTAAGCACACGGACGGACGGGCAGTGAGCACTGGCCCTGACGTAAGCAGCTGACGCATGCTCACCCTCCTCCATCATCAGCCCCCACCATCTACAGACTGATGGCACCCTAAGCCTTCACGTCAACATGGAAATATGAACTTAGCGCTCATATATTCGACATACTTCGAAGCCAAGGAGGGACCGGCGGTAAGTGCGAATATTTCCTCTTCTCTTTGGATACAAATCATCGGTTTAATTGTCCACTGCGGCGTCGTTAGGTAGCTAGCATTAGCCTAGCCAAGATGGAGGACGGCGGCGATAGTGGCTGGTGCCCGTTATTATTACCATCCAGCTGCGGCTATGGCATCCGAAAAATGTAGCTAACCACCCAGCGAGCTGAGTGGCTTACAGACGCCTTGTTTGTGTTGCATAACGACTCAACAAAGCCATTATAGTGCATCACCATTTTAGCATATATTATTTATCGATGGTATGTTAGCAAATGGCGAGTAAGTGCGTGATTCGAAAGCTTAAATCAAATAATAATGAATCGGCTGTAGTAATGGTTGAACAATAATGAATCTTGTGTATATTGTCATCACTCATGGCAGTGCTCTAGTGAATATTGTTTAATATTGTCCCAATTCTACACCGATTAAAGCTCACAGTGGCGACTTAGGACGAAGATCTGGCTCGCCAGCTAGCATGCTAACATCCCATCTCTCTTATTTAACGCTTTATTTCTTATAGGAAAAGGCTCAGATTTGTATAAATTGAAGCGTTACAATGCACACCATTAGTAATACAATAAATAATAAGCATGTAAACAAGTACTTCAAAACACACAAAGGCAAAAGGTTAAGGAGAAGACACATTCAGCGGATAATGGTGTTTTTTAAATTTAGAATTACTGTAGTCCAGAACACAAGTAAAATAATTGGAATGACACACTTTGAATAAATGTAAATCGTTTCCTTTTGATTAGAACGGTCTCTGAGACCAAACCATACAGATTCATTGTTAACATTTGTTGTTTTGTTAAATTATTAACATTGTATTTTATAAACATATAAAAATAGGTGTGTGTAATCCCAGAATGTGCAAACGGAACTACAAAAGAAGTGAGTTATCGTTTAGTTTGCACAACGAGGAGGTCGGTACTGTTTTAAAAAGCTCCACTGGTCGGCTATCACCTTGTTTTTGCCCTAACCTATATCAAAAATAAATGTAATTCCAAACAAAATAGTAGCCGGTTTCCTGACTGACTGACTGTGTCAATTCCTCACAACATCCAGTCACATTATCTTTCCCTTCTAGCTACGTGGAAAGTGACCATGGGCGGCCACGAGGACGAGGACATGCCCTACGTGGTGGCCAACAAGCAGAAGCACGACGAGGATCTGAAAAACAAACTAAACGACTGGTGCGAGCAGGAGTCGACAGGCAGCAATGCCAAGTGGCTGAAGGAGGGCCAGAATCAGCTGCGCAAAGTCAGCGAAAACCAGCAGGAGCAGGACCACAACTGCAACATCAGCCACAATGGAAACAGGGAGGACTTCCTGGGCCAGGAGGAGGAACTACACGGCAACGAGGAGCAGACCAAGTCTCCGAAAATAGCCACGACCCCCAGCCTGAGTCAGGAGGAGGCCAAGAACATCCTCAATGAGCCGCTTGTCATCCACAGCCTGGACGACAAGGAGAAGGAAAGAGAAGAGGAGGAGAAGGGGGAGAAGTCGGAGGAGGATGAGGAGACGCCTGCTGGAGGAGAGGAAGGAGCTCAAAAGGCCCAGAGAGATGGCATAGTCACTGGGAGGAACCCATGCCTCCTGTTTGCCAACATGAACGGGACGCCCAGCGATGAAGAGTCCAACTGGCCTGCTGTGTCTCAGGATAGCACCGCTGACGTTTCTCCCAACGGCAACAGAGGTAAAGCCACTTTTCTTGCACTGCACTTTTTTATGTTCTACTAAGATTATTAAACTTATGGCCCTTTCAAGAGTCCTTTTGGGACTCCAGCGCGTTTGAGACGGACACGGACCTCCCTGCCGGCTGGATGAGGGTGCGAGATACATCGGGCACCTACTACTGGCACATCCCCACTGGCACCACCCAGTGGGAGCCCCCTTCTCCGCTGGGGCAAGTGGGAGACTCCATGTTGTCCTCCACCATGTCCCTGGAGACCACACCGTGTGAAGAGCCTGAGGTGAGAGCTTTAAGATTCAGATATCAATATTATGACTGTGGAACCGCCTATAAATTGAATTAGACCCTTTTACAGTGCTTAACTTTTTTTTGCACTTGCGTGACAAGCTACAAATTGATGTGTGAGGCACATGCCTGACATAAATCACCATCACACGTTTTGTGTCTTTTTCACACTTTTATGACAATTCAGGTTGTTAAAATGTTTGTCAAAACATTCATTGCCTGTACATTGCCCGTTATATGGTCTCAACAGTTTGACACTGGAACAGACTATTTCTAATTCACTTGTATCCTATAGGCAAAATTCGTGGTGTCACAAGATGATACACGATTGGGTCTTTGAGACGCATTTAAGAAATGAGCAATGAAAAAAATGACAATATATTGCAGTGTACTAATGTACTAATTCAATTTGTACTACATTACTTTGCATTGCGCCTCATGAGGCTGCACTGTTATGTGTACACTAATAGCCCCGCCTCCTCACACCGAGCTATAGACTGTATGACTGACAAAAGGGCTCACTCTGTTCATGTCGTTGTTTTATGGAACGAACGTGCCCAAGTGCTGAAAGCAATGCACAGAGTGAACTCTCTTTGTGCCTGTTTGGCGGCGAGAAGAGAGGAAAACAGACACACGTATTGAGGCCAGCCGAGGGCGCCCCAGTCTTAGTGGCCACTACAAATCTTTGCATGTTTTAATCTTGTGGCCCAAGATCTTGTGACATCCCTATAGAGCAGGGGTGGGCAAACTACGGCCCGGGGGCCACATGCGGCCCACCAAGCGTTTGAATCCGGCCCGCCAGTTGCTTTCTAAGTATTTCAACTTTTAACATAAAAATGGCAACACAACTTGCAAGTCAGATGTCTTATTTAGTAAAAAAACAACAACAACAAAACTGTAAAATTAAATTACATAGTTTGATGTGGTCTGATGTTTAAATGCTCTTGAAAAATGGGACATTAAAACATACAGCTGATAGTATAACACTTTTACAGATAAAATTAGATAAATAATTCAACAAAAATTATAAGCATAAAATAGTGTGTGTTTGTTAAATATTTGTTCTGGCCCCCCGGACAATTTTGTTAACTCAATGCGGCCCACGAGTCAAAATATTAGCCCACCCCTGCTATAGAGTGTTTTTACATGTTACTAGTCATTAACTTTTTTTATGCCTATGCTACAATATTACACAATGCACAAAGCAAAGTTGTTACACGTTTTTTACCCATCTTATTGTTAGTTAAAACTAGATGTACACAATAATTATGACATTATAGCGATAAATCTTGACAACATAAAAAAAAGAGTTCAGATAAGTGATGAAAAAAGTTTTAAATGTTCATGTCCTAATGTAACATTTTTCCAGGAATCCTGGGCTCAGTTCTCCAGTGCGGATGAAGGAGTTGCTGATGGGCAGCTGTGGAAGGTAAACTCCTAAAAGATATTTGGGAATGAAAGCAACAATTATGAGTGTTCCTAACTCTACCAGGGGCCTCATTTCCAAAACACTGCGTATAATCCATCCAAAATTGTGCCTACACCCCAAAATATTGGAATTTATAAAACCGTGCGTACACACACCTGCACGCAATTTTCCCTTTATAAATCACACTCCACCTGGAAGATTGCACTGGTGGATTCGCCTCTCATCCCGCCCTCGACACACCCACACACCTCTTGCATTTAGCTGGGTTCTTCTGAGACCTTGTCTGCATGTAGCAGGGTATTTTAAAACTGCATATTTTCCCTTCTCTGTTAATGGAAAAATGGTGTCCACACAACCCTGTATTTAAAAAATAAAATAAAAATAATGCATTGGCAGTTAACCACATGAATGCGTCGGGAACACAGTCCTAAGCATGCCAAACTTGTAGGCGGCAGTAGTTCCTAAAATTCTATCCAATCATGAATCATCCTTGCGCCAGGCTCGTTCGGACTGACAAGGAGGCAGAATTACTTCTGAACATTGTTCTCGAATACCAAGTCAACAAAAGGCAAGAAAATGTTGATTGGGAATCTTGCCAAAGCAAGTTGGCGTCAGAGCCTGCTACGAGGAGGACGCCTGGGACGTGTCATTGTTATTTCAGTAAAGATGGCTGACCTCAAAGTGCTTCTTTGCCTCTGCTCTTTTAAAGTGAAGCAGTATTTGTTGCAAATACAACCAAGCAAAAAGCGCTTGGAAAAATAGCTGTGAGGGCAGCTTTCTGATGTAAACACAGATCGAGTGTGTGACGTCACAGCATACGTTGTTGCAGGTAGTGACTTTGGGAAACGTAAACGGTGGTTATTGGCGTCCATACCATAACACATAATCGGCCACACCTTGGCTGGTGGTTTTGGAAACCTTCATTTTAGTGTCAAATATCTGCGGGTTGGTGTGGATGACAGGCCAACTCATGGAACAATATCTTTGTTTTATGAGATACACGCCTACGTGTGGACAGGGCCTTTTGAGCTCAGCCAAATCAGTTTCATTTCAAGGTGGACGCAATGACTCAAAACGAGGATGACGACAGTTTCAATATATTTAACTTCATAATTAACAATATCAAAATATGAGCTATATTTTATGAGGAAGTAATGCATGTGATTTCAAAGCACAACAAAAGAAAAGCCAATCATTGAGGAAGTTTACGCACACAGCCCTGACGCTGTCTGTGGTAATAGAAATAAATGTTGCTATTGATGACGTATGTAACAAAAAATACTTAATTTTTTTATTAACTGTCCAAAGAAAAACAAGAACCGGAGCACAAAGTATATTAACTCTGTGTCTTGTAAACTTAATCCCTACAATGATTTAATTGATAACCTGATGTTTGTTATAAATCATATTAATTGAGCACATCATATGACTATAAAATGAAGTATTCAAGCACTCCATTGTGTTTTTAATGGATGTTTTTAGTTGGGATACGTGCGTACTAGACAAGTCAATAATGGTGTGATGTTTTCATGCTATGATGGATAAATCTTTATTGGCTTCCATTGCATTTTTAAAAATTTATTTCTACTATATGATTTCACGTCACCACTTCAAATGTGTGTCACCTTTCTGCCATGTCTCCAAAAGGTGCGTATTCCAATTACAGAGGTGGCGCACTCGAGGACACATTCTCACTCTACGTTTATTTTTAGTAATCATTGCCTTTGCATAGGAAGTTGCGTAAACAACTTTCAAGCACCGTTTAGTGCGTATGCAAGTTTTATAAATGAGGCCCCTGGGCAGTTGATTATTGCCAGCCACACACCTTTTTCCATTAGTCAGGTTCACTGAAGGATGAAAAGTAAATATTTATTTCATGTTTGTCACGTCTCTTTCAGGAGGAAGGAGAGGTTACCTCCGATCAGAGCCTGAGAGAGTTTGAAGGGGCCACGCTACGTTACGCTTCCATCAACCTCAAGTATTTGACGCCAAAGTTCTTTATTTACACTGCCTTGTTGTCGATTGACACGTCAAGTTGACGTCCTTGTCTGTTCTGCACTTTGTAGCTACAATTGCACCCAGTCTGAAGAGGAAGAGAAACTTGTTCCACTCTGCACTGATTTAGAGAGCAAGGTATTCAAGTGTTTCATGTTGCTTATAAATACATTTGGAGGGAAGTAATTATATTTGCACCTTTTTTGGAAGACTTATTTTTGGTGTAATCAAAACAGAGCATTCGTTGACTCCCTACTTGTGCGCTGTTAGTGTTTTGCAGTGCGTTCTCTGGGCTGGGTGGAGATGTCCGAGGAGGACATGGCGCTGGGCAAGAGCAGCGTGGCAGTCAATAACTGCATCAGGCAGCTCTCCTACCACAAACACAACCTGCACGACACTGCCGGAATTTGGGGAGAGGTACGATCATCCATTCATCTCCGGTTTTCGGCTCACTGTTGTGTGCTGCTAGTCTGTGACTGTGTGCGTTGCCCTGCAGGGTAAGGACATGCTGATGGTGCTGGAGAATGACACAATGAACTTGATCGATCCTCTGGGCCAGACGCTGCTGCACACGCAGCCCATTGGCAGCATCCGTGTGTGGGGTGTCGGCAGAGACAACGGCAGGTCTGTTTTCCAACAAAAACAGCGTTAGAACTTTAGAACTGTTTGAACCTTAACCCTTCATTTGATAGCATTTACATTAACAGTTGCATTTGTCCCCAATAATATAACTATAGACTTAATGGCATTTTAACTGTAAAAGGGTCTTTTAGCAACATTTTACTTGTCCTCCTGATTTTTGGTTTGGAATTTTAGCATTGGTGCATGCTGAGTCCCTCTGCTGGACTTTATATGGTACTACACCTATCTGAACTGCTGCTTGTCTCTTCCTCACATTGTTCTAACACTTGTTTTCTTCCATGCTGCTTTTTCCAACGTGAACAGGGAAAGGTATACTCATATTTTCGTGGAGTTTGTCCTGTTCCTGTGTGTGTCTTGTAATCATATATACAGCCATCCCTCGTTTAGCACGGTTAATTGGTTCCAGACAACTGCGATAAGTACATTTCCATGAAGTAGGATTCAATGGCAATGAATTGAATATTTTCATAGTTTGATCATAGAAAGCCTGTTTTTGACCTCCTAAAATGTTTAACACCTCTCATTACCTAAATATAGTAGACATGATGAGAAAAGGCGGTAGGCTGAGGGCGCGATATTCAAACCGTGACATTGTGTGGGATGACTGTGCAGTTAGACTGACTGACTGACTGACTGACATACATGCTAACTGTGCTTTCTCTCCTGCAGGGACTTTGCTTATGTGGCCCGAGACAACCTGACGCAGGTCCTAAAGTGTCACGTGTTCCGCTGTGACTCGCCTGCTAAGAACATTGCCACCACTTTGCACGAGATGTGCTCCAAGGTCTGGCTTGTTGCTGTCGGTGCTTTCTGAACAAACCACATGAAATCAAAACCAAATCCTCTGTTTCCTGAATAATAGATAATGATGGAACGAAAAGCATCCAGGCCGGGCGTTAGTCGACTGAATTCTGACACTGGCAAACCTTTGGGCATCCCTGAAGGTAAATAAAGGTTCTTTTAAGAGTTTATTTATGGTATGAGTGAAACTTAATGCTTCTCTATTTCCCACCAGAGTTTCCAGCTCCAAAAAATGAACTTTTCCAGCGCTTCCATGTTTATTATCTTGGTAGTGAGGCAGTGGCAAAGCCTGTGGGTAAGAAAAGAGCAGAGTTCTGATTGGAATTTTAGATTTCTATTTGTGTCATGATGATGATCAGTTGTTGGCCTTCTGATTATATTCCAAAATGGTTCTCAGGTATGGATGTGATCAATGACGCTCTGGAGGCTGCCATGGAGGGCAAAGATAAAAACGACTGGACACCTGTTTCTGTGAATGTGGCACCCGCCACCCTCACAATACTTGCAAAACAGGTAACGCTCGAGAGGATGCAATACTCTTTATTTATTTGATAAACAACAGCACACATTATTATTATATATTATTTAACACCCAGACGGAAGAGGTGCTGTCAGAGTGCAGGGTGCGTTTCCTGTCCTTCATGGGCGTGGGCAAGGATGTGCGCACATTTGCCTTCATCATGGCCGACGGTCCAAGAGAGTTCACCTGTCACAAGTTCTGGTGCGAGCCCAACGCAGCCAGCCTGAGCGAAGCTGTGCAGGCCGCATGCATGGTGAGACTCTGGCTTTTATTCTGCTATCTCCTGTCTTGTTTTTTTTGGGGGGGGGGGGTAGTTGAAGTATTGTTGTGGAAGTGATGCAAAGATTTAAGCTGCAATGTACCTCATCACCACCAGATGGAGTAACCACATTCTAATGGAGGGTGCTTTCCAGTCATTCATTGTGTGTTGGAATGCATGAGTGACAAGGTGGTACGGTGGCGTACGTGGCACTCACCTTTTTATTTCTCTTGTTTTTCGAAGCTCCGCTACCAGAAATGTCTTGACGCCCGTCCTCCCAGCCTAGCCTCCTGCCTGCCCACCCCTCCCGCCGACTCTGTGGCTCGTCGGGTCAGGAAGGGCGTGCAGAGTCTGCTGGGCAGCTTCAAGAGCTACAGGTCGGGCTCTCAGTCCCCCTGAGGTCACACACCATGAAAGTCCACACAGACATCTCAGAGTCACTCATGCCCTCTCTCTCATCCTCCCGTTACGCCTTACACACTCGTCCCGTCGTGTCGTGTAGTTGCTTGCGGGAAGGGGGTTATGTGCAACCCACTCCCTTATTGTTTTTTACATATTATTCTCTGCATCATTTTTAACTCCCCTCTCTTTGTAGATGGAATTCTGGCGTCCTTCTTTTGTTCTTTGCTAGGATTCTTTTATGTGGCTTGTAACTATTTTTGTGTTTTAACAGAAACAATACGTAGAATGTTGGAATGTAAAATAATTTACATGCTAAAAGATGCTAGAATGATGACACTAATACCCCCCCGTACACTTACCTGGCTATGGTACACTGTGTAGGGTGATAAGACACTGTACCACCTAAATGGAGGACTTTACTTCTTCATCACAAGGAGGAGACAAGCTTTGTTTACACAGATGTTGTTCTCCCAAAGTCGACCAATCTGTGCACTGCAATGCCTTTCGCGCCACCATTTTAGGCTGCGTCATGAAAGCCTGCTGAATAGTGGTGTAGCACAGCTCTGTTATGTGTTAGCCTTCCGAAAACTCAAAGAAAGTAAATCAAATTAGCCACGGAAGCCACTGGAAATGTAGTAATTGATGGAAACATGCGTAACACCTGAAAGCTGCCCATACACTGCATCTCTAAAACAAATAAGGCTGACTTGAAAACGCAGCAGCTGTAGTGAGTTGCACAATTTGACCCAAACGCCTAGCAACATTTCCTGTCGCTGCACCTGCAGCACCTGCTAAAATCACGTCATAATCACTCTTTGTGCTGCTGAACTCTTTGGTTCTTAGCGTAAGCATTGCCAATTGACAGACGGGCGCCTTCTTGATTTGTTGACATTGGGCGACATTTAGAAGCTATTTGTCTCTGAATGTTCTGAACTCCTGTTCTCATGGCATAGTGGATGTAGCTCAACTTCCCATAGGTCAAGTCACTTTTTCTTCTTCACACATTTAACTCAACAGCGCCTCTGCTGGGTTGCTACGTAGTACTGCACTCTTTCAATATAAAATGCAAAACCACCCTTCAGCAGTCTATGTTCAGCTTTGGTGTCTAACATTGCACCGTGGGTGCATGGCTGGTGTGCCCTCTAACTGTATCATACCCTCGATCACCCTCCACCCCACCCCATCTCTCGCTCTCTCAAGACAATGTTTATTAGTCTTCCAAAGAGGCGTCTGTCACATGGTGCGTTGTTTCTTATCGTTCATTCTGCATGAACATTTGCAAGTTCAGTGCTCGTGTGCAATAACCACATGTCATAAATGAGAGAGCGCCAGTCGCCATGTTGAGAATGGTCGTGTAGTGCTAGAGATGTAATCGCTAATAAAAACAAACTCCGGGTTCTAAACACACACGCATAACCTGCTCAGTAGTGCTGTAGGATGCATGTTTAGTGTGAGGCGCCGTCATTGTGTACCTTCCTGTACCTTCTCTCTGTGTGTGCGTGCGCGCGTGTGTGGTCAGAGGGGGCGGGCCTCGCATGTCACTCCTAGTCGTCTTGTGTTTCTCATCCTGAAATAGCAGTAGAATGTTTTAGATAGAACCATGAGAGCAGGTTTTGTTGTACATAAGATCATTCTCTGGTGTTTACTTTCCACACACTAAAATGTACACTTTTTTTTTCACACAGTTTAGTTTTTATAAAGAACAAATGACCTATCCTGATCTTTACATGTACGTCGGTAAGCTATACTGTATGTAGCACACTAGTAGTGGTCGACACTAACGTTAAAAAAAAAGAGGCAGTTTGTATGACTTGTGGTCATGTTTGACATGCATGTTAACAATCAATGCAACACTGATGCAGACGCAATAATGGTTTGTTTGTTTTGCGACTGGCGCATGGAATAGTGCAGTGACCACTTCAACTCCTACCGACTGCTTCTTTTGTGTCTATAAATATATTAGAAACACTAACAAACTATTAGACAACTCATGTCACAACGTCACTTTGTGCCGTTTGTTCACAGTCTTGAACATAGCTAGCCCATTTAATTTATTTCCCGCTCATGTAAATTAGGTGTATAAAATAACTAAAAATGGATGTATATAAAAAGGCACCGCACAATAAATGTGAACATATCATCAGAGCTGTCTTTTTTTGTTGTTGTTGGGGTGTGTCTTTTGTTTGGTTTACACAAAACAAAAATCAAAGTGGAACCTCTGATGATGAATGGAATGGAATTGGAATGTTTCACTGCAGGGACAGCCGCCACTCATAGCATATTGCTAACTAGCTAGCCTTCCATTTACAGTGAAGAAAATAAGTATTTGAACACCCTGCTATTTTGCTATTTCTCCCACTTAGAAATCATGGAGGGGTCTGAAATTTTCATCGTAGGTGCATGTCCACTGTGAGAGAGATAAACTAAAAAGAAAAATCCAGAAATCACAATGCATGATTTTTTAACAATTTATTTGTGTGATACAGCTGCAAATAAGTATTTGAACACCTGTGTATCATCTAGAATTCTGACCCTGAAAGACCTGTTAGTCTGCCCATTAGAAGTCCACCTGCACTCCATGTATCATCCTGAATCAGATGCACCTGTTTGAGGTCGTTAGCTGCATAAAGACACCTGTCCACCCCATACAATCAGTAAGACTTTAACTTGTAACATGGCGAAGACCAAAGAGCTGTCCAAAGACACCAGAGACAAAATTGTACACCTCCACAAGGCTGGAAAGGGCTACGGAGCAATTACCAAGCAGCTTGGTGAAAAAAGGTCCACTGTTGGAGCTATCATTAGAAAATGGAAGAAGCTAAACATGACGGTCAATCTCAATCGGAGTGGAGCCCCATGCAAGATATCACCTCGTGGGGTCTCAATGATTCTAAGAAAGGTGAGGAATCAGCCCAGAACTACACGACAGGACTTGGTCAATGACCTGAAAAGAGCTGGGACCACCGTTTCCAAGGTTACTGTAGGTAATACACTAAGACGTCATGATGTGAAATCATGCATGGCACGAAAGGTTCCCCTGCTTAAACCAGCACATGTCAAGGCCCATCTTAAGTTTGCATATGACCATTTGGATGATACAGAGGAGTCATGGGAGAAAGTTTTATGGTCAGATGAGACCAAAATAGAACTTTTTGGTCATAATTCCAATAAGCGTGTTTGGAGGAAGAAGAATGAAGAGTACAATCCGAAGAACACCATCCCTACTGTGAAGCATGGGGGTGGTAGCATCATGCTTTGGGGGTGTTTTTCTGCACATGGGACAGGACGAGTGCACTGCATTAAAGAGAGGATGACTGGGGCCGTGTATTGTGAGATTTTGGGGAACAACCTCCTTCCCTCTGTCAGAGCATTGAAGATGGGTCGTGGCTGGGTCTTCCAACACGACAACGACCCGAAGCACACAGCCAGGAAAACCAAGGAGTGGCTCCGTAAGAAGCATATCAAGGTTCTAGCATGGCCCAGCCAGTCTCCAGACCTGAACCCAATCGAAAATCTTTGGAGGGAGCTCAAACTCCGTGTTTCTCAGCGACAGCCCAGAAACCTGACTGATCTAGAGAAGATCTGTGTGGAGGAGTGGGCCAAGATCCCTCCTGCAGTGTGTGCAAACCTGCTGAAAAACTACAGGAAACGTTTGACCTCTGTAATAGCAAACAAAGGCTACTGTACCAAATATTAACATTCATTTTCTCAGGTGTTCAAATACTTATTTGCAGCTATATCACATAAATAAATTGTTAAAAAATCATGCATTGTGATTTCTGGATTTTTCTTTTTAGTTTATCTCTCTCACAGTGGACATGCACCTACGATGAAAATTTCAGACCCCTCCATGATTTCTAAGTGGGAGAAATAGCAAAATAGCAGGGTGTTCAAATACTTATTTTCTTCACTGTATTTGTTCTAAACTTTAAGTGTTTCAAAGAAGTACAAAGTCATATACCCCCCCAAAAAATACCACTTCCACACGGAATGTGAAGGATACTTTTTTCACTCATGTCAGACATGGCATCTAATCTAACGGTATGTCTCATCAGTGTATCGTTACTGATGCCTAGTGACCAGAATAATGACTTCAATATTTTTGGACTAGTAATAGGACATATTCAACTACAAAACAGCAATCCTTTAATAATTTTACAAAAACATGGGAACGATGTTCGATTTGTGATGTAGTGAGGGATGACTGTACATAGAAATTATGAATGAACGAGATTTTGAGCTTTTAGCATCACTTTTCCATTTTATTGAAGACTAGCAAACTGGAGGGTTCGAGCTGTAAACTTGCTCAGTTGAGCCATCGTTACACACACTTCCTGTCTCCCTCAAACTGTTCCTTTGCAACCATTGTTAACTGTTGTTAACCTCAAAATTGGCAGTCATTCTAAATTCCAAAAAGGACAGATTCCTGTAACAGTCAGAACAAACTGTATGCTTGACAGGAGGAGGGAAGGAGGAAGTCGATTGGCTGGGCTGTAACCGAGACATTGTTCGAAAACTGAGAATTGGTTTCAAAATGTGACCAAATTGGAATGGATATTGTGGAACCTTAGATGATCCACTTAGTGTAGTTTTTTTTCTTCCCATCTATCCGTTTTCTTCAAAGAATGTCAATGTATGTTGTGTAGGAAAAAAAGGTGCAAATTTAGTACACATTTGGTTGATCTTTTAGTTCTAATCATGGCTGTATGCTTTGTTGCAATATAGTAAATCATATTCATCAAATGTGTACTTTTTAACAGGCCTGCTCACAGCCATGCTTGTCTTACAGTATTTGCCTTTTAGAAAGTTTTATTGTGCAATATTGTCTACAAATCACTTTCAGACAGATTTACCCGCAGAAAATCCCTTCAATGGTGGCCCGGCATTATAAAAGATGTTTTTATTGGTTTAGCTACATGGAGGGGAATGTCATTATGGTGAAAAAGTCCTAACTGTCAAAGTGAACTTATCACAGTGATGATATTAATATATGTATGTTGCAATGCTGTCTTCTTGGGGGTGCTTTGAAGCGGGGGAAAAGACGCATTTGCTACAATTGGACTGACTGATGAGTTCTGGCCGTGTGGTTCTTTTCCGAGGGGCATGTTTGGACGGTGCCCACCGGCGGGAGACACATTTTTCATTTTCTGTCACCGGCTTTATCTTTTATTCCCAGCGCTTTCATTAAAATGTAAAAGAGGAGACATAACCTCCCACCCTCAATCCCTTTTGCATACACGTTAAACTGCTCATGATTTTCCTTCTCTATATTATGTGCAAAAATACACCACAGTACCACCCCCACCGCACCCCACCCCCACCTGTTCACATCATCAGTGCTGCCCTCAGCTGGCTGGTTCAAAAGGGAGGGCAGCTCTTTGTTTCCTGAAAAAGATGAAAGCGTGTGGAGTGGAAGGCGGTGTGCTAATAACGGGCTCTCACGTGAATTATCTGGTCCGTGCGGCTCAGCGGTATCCCGGAGTGGTTTTGCACCACATCAAGGTTCCCACCGCCTGTGCAGGCTTGCTTTTGAAGAGCTCGGAACCCCTCGTGTTGCATGACTGATTGACTTTTTCTGGATAAACCCTATCAGCATTCTGCTTGCCACTCTGGCTTTCACCACCAGCCGCCAGTTTTATCCTTTGTTGCGGCACCACAAAAAACCCTTCAATTTGCACAATTATCAGTCGCAAAAATGGCAAAACATATTCTAGATGAGCCAAATACCATTCATCATATCCAGTCCAAAAAGTCAATCAATACCCTTTTACTATCACTGATACCAGAGAGGTGACGATAACCACAGAAATCATTGCATCCTTGTCGTGTTTCCCATTACATGTATTAGCTGCCTCGTGCTACCTGTTTTTCTCCCCTTAGAACGCACAGAAAAGGCAAAATTCCAAGAAAGTGCAGTTGGATGTTAACTTCTTTTCACGCTTGTATGACAGTTAGGAATGTGGATAATAGTGTGCTGCTTGACTCGCCTCCAGCCTACATTTTAAACTCAGCATGCCTTCATGCATCGGCATTGGGTGAGTACTTTTATTTTAGTTTTATTTTGTTGTAGTTTTCAACTTCTTTTCACGCTTGTATGACAGTTAGGAATGGGAAAGAAGTGCACTGCTTGATTTGCCTCCAGTCTACCTTTTAAACTCAACATGCCTTCATGCATCATCATTGGGTGAGTACTTTTACTTTAGTTTGATTTTGTAGTTTCCAACATTTTTTACACTTGCATACCAGTTGGGAATGTGGAAAGTAACATGCTGCTTGAGGGGCAGCACTTTTAGTTTACTTCTATTTTGTTGAACTGTCCAGCTTCTTTTTACACTTTTGCAATAAATGGCGTTGACCTGCGTACACCACTTTCTTAAAAAATGCTACGTGTCTCTTTCATGCATCACCACAGGGTAAGTCCTAGTGGTGTCCAGGGGCAACCAACAGCCAATCAAACTGTGGACAATGACAGGACCGCTACTATATGAAGTCTTGAACCCTGCAATCCACCCGCTGTAAGTGAGTCACATGTTTTTGTTTAGTTCACTTCCTAGTTAGTTTTTCCTTGTACTTCTCTTCAAATTCATGTTAAAATCTCGGCTGGTCTTGTTCCCGTGGGCATTGACTCGTCTTGTGACTTAGGTGACTTGTGACACAAGTGCTTTTTATTTTACTTCTATTATACCCCGGTCTTCTTACACTTTTATGTGAATTCTAGAAAGCATGACGTTGACTTGCCTATACCACATCCTTAAATGCAACATTTTTTTCAGTGAGTAGTTTTGCTTTAGTTTAGTTTTATTTTATTTTTTAACTTGCAGTTGTATGACTGTTAGTAATGTTGTGACTGTACTTAAAAATAGTTGTTGTGCGTCCTGAGAGGTCAGACTTTTCTTTTCTGGGTGTCAGTCATCATTTTGTTATGATGTTGCCGTGGAGAAAGTAATCATAAGCGTAATTATTCCCACAGCCTGATTATGCATGTGGCATTTGTGTTAATGGAGATTTATTTGCAGTAATGAAAGTGTAGTCTTGTGGAACATTGCTTTTTTCCTCCCACGTTGGAGGTGGTGGACCGTTGCATCTAATCAGCCCAACACGGTTCACATAAAAGAGCAAGGCTCCATCTTAAGCCTGGTATCAGGATCTGAGCGGGATGATGGGAATCCCACTGGGCCGGATCGTCTTCTCGTAGATGCGTAAGATCTCCTCCTGCCGCATCGTCAGGATGTAACGCCTCGTGCTAGACATGCTTTCACAGCTTCGGAAGCAACAACGTACTTCTTCATTGATATATATAATACATATATATATTTACCACAAGAAATTGTAAAAATGGTGATATGCTTTCCACACACATGGCCATTCGTTTAAGGATTAAGGACTAATCCCAAAAATGTTCTATAATTCATTGTGTTGTGATTGCCTTGCCTGCGGCATCCCAGTGGCTCTCTGGGTAATCATTTTGTTGTCAGCTTGTTGTCGGGTTTCATTGCAGCATGACTACAGAGTAGGCGCTGCTTGGATATGAATACTCCAACGTCGCATTTAAATATCGAAACATGACACAATCAGCACAGAAACAGAAACGGGGCTGTCAGCTGAGATGCTCTCAATGTCCATCAATGTGTCATCAATACAGGAGGAACACCAGGGTGAAATTAGTGAAATAGGTTCACTGAATTATTTGGGGAAAAAATGTGTTTTTACTGATGTTTTTACAAATCTGAGATTGAGAAAATAAAGTTACACATTTATGAGAACAAAGTCTTAAACTTAGGAGACTAAAGTTGGAAATTTACATAATATTACAAGAGCAAAGTTGTACATTTATGAGAATAAAGTCTCAAGTTTATGGGAAAAAAGTAGTAATATTACGAGTATAAAGTAATATTAATGAGAATAACATCCAAAATTTACGGGGGAAAAGTAGTAATATTATGAGTATAAAGTCCTACATTTATGAGAATAAAGTAACGTTTATGGGAAAAAAGTAGTAATATTACGAGTATAAAGTCCTTCATTCATGAGAATAAAGTCTAAAATTTATGGGGAAAAAGTAGTAATATTACGAGTATAAAGTAATATTAATGAGAATAAAGTCTAAAATTTATGGGGAAAAAGTAGTAATATTACGAGTATTAAGTAATATTAATGAGAATAAAGTCTAAAATTTATGGGGAAAAAGTAGTAATATTACGAGTATAAAGTCCTTCATTCATGAGAATAAAGTCTAAAAATTATGGGGAAAAAGTAGTAATATTACGAGTATAAAGTAATATTAATGAGAATAAAGTCTAAAATTTATGGGGGAAAAGTAGTAATATTACGAGTATAAAGTCGTACATTTCTGAGAATAAAGTCTATCGTTTATGGGAAGAAGTAATAATATTGCGAGTATAAAGTCGTACATTTATGAGAAAAAAGTCTAAAGTTTATGGGGAATAAGTAGTAATATTACGAGTATGAAGTTCTACATTGATGAGAATAAAGCCTAAAGTTTATGGGAAAAAGTAGTAATATTACGAGTATAAAGTCCTACATTCATGAGAATAAAGTCTAAAGTTTATGGGAAAAAGTAGTAATATTACCAGTATAAAATCGTACATTTATGACAATAAAGTCTAAAGTTTATGGGAAAAAGTACTAATATTACGAGTATAAAGTCGTACATTCATGACAAAGTCTAACGTTTATGGGAAAAAAGTAGTAATATTACGAGTATAAAGTCCTTCATTCATGAGAATAAAGTCTAAAATTTATGGGGAAAAAGTAGTAATATTACGAGTATAAAGTAATATTAATTTTTTTTTTTTTGTCCCGTCCAGCCATTGGGGCAGATAGTATTGTTGATCTAAATGCCCTTACATGCTAGACAGATTTGCTCTGTGTCAGGAAAGGTGTTGGCTACAACTTCCCTGTACCATGAAATTTTATTTGCCGTTATTTGATGTTTTTGTTATGCCATTTGGAGCGACTGGACCGGAGCAAGAAGAAGAACAGAAAAGAAGAAGAGAAAGGTGGGGGGGGCAGTAGAGAGAGAGACAAAAACAGCAGCAACAAGAATTCCCATAACAACAACAGTGACAAACAGAACAGTTAAATGTCAATGATGGCTAAGGGTCATAATGGAGATGATATCAGTGAAATGAAACAGTTCAACTTACCAGTAGCAATAGTAACAATAAAGACATGAACCGTGATAGTAAACACAATTACAGCCATACGATTACAGTAATTAAAATCTCACTGCTTGACATCATTATTACTGTAATAATAGCATACCAATAGCATATAAACATCAGGGATAAGATGGTAGATTGTATAGGGAAGCACCCATGTGCTGTGAGTGTCCATATGGAGGTGTGTTGTGTATGTGAATGCGAGTGTGTGAATGTGTAATTGTCACTGAGAATGACAAAAGGAGAGAGACTGCCTTCTACCACCCAGCAAGCCCCGCCCCGTGCAGCCAGGCCAAGCCCCCACCGCCAGAGATCCTCCGGCCCCGTGGGTGTGGGCAAAGCCAGGGCCGACTCGCCAAGACCTGCCCCCGAAGCAACTCCCCGAAGAGACCAGCAAGAGGCCATAGAGGAGCAATCCCAACCGGCAACAGGGCGCCAGCAGGCCGGAGGAGAGCCGCACCCCCGAGACCAGCGGGAGACCATACCCCACTAGGGCAGAAGGGCATCGAAGGCCACACCCCCGTGGGCACAGGGGCGCCCCCGCCAGCCGGAAGGGAGCCCGTCCACGGCCGGAGGCACCGCCCCCCCACACCCCCAGGAAGCAGAACCCGGCCCGCCCCAGGTAACCCGAGGCCTGACCACCGACATAGGACCGCCCCGGCCAGGACAGGAGAGGCCCGGGCACACTGCCCCATGGAGGACCGGGCGGTATAGATGGAACGCCCTGCGCCAGACCCCCGCAGAGCCCCCCCCCCCCCCCGTATATCTATATGGCCATATACACACACACACACCCACATATATATATATATATATATATAATTATAATAAAACTAATCATTATTTATCTAAGTATTTAAAACAATAAATACATAAAATAATCTCAGACACACACGCACACCCCATCCACTCAATACACACACACGCAAGCACACACTGTGGACGTCCCCGGGTGGGGCGTCCGGGGCATCACAGGGCGGGGGACCCAGGGGTCCCAGACCCACAACCAGGCCCCGAGCCCAGGGAGGTACGGACCGCCAAGGCATAGCACCCCCAGATTCCCCTCGACCACGGCATCAGGGCTACGGCAGTGTGGCAGACAAAGGAGCGGGCGAGGGGAGAAGGCCCGCACATGAGCAAGCGGAGGGGGCGAGCAGGCGAGTGGTGAGGCGCTCCACCGCGCCGGCCGACACCCGCCGGGCAGCTCACCTCCGTGAGGGAGAGCCATAGCTCCAAGTCATGGGGAGGCCAGGCACCAGAGCCGAGGAGTTAAGACCAGCGCAAGGCCACCGACGGACCCCATCATCCACCGGGAGGGCCAACCGCCCCCCACCCCCAGAACCAGCAGCGCTCCACCCACGTACCGGAGAACCATCCCCGACGAGCCCTAAGGCAAGACGGGATGGGCAAAGACAGGGACAGCGATGCAGCAGAGCATAGGACCAGTGGCAGCAGACACCCAAACGCCCGGAAGAGCACCACCCCCCCAGCAGGCCCCACTCCGAGGAGCATGCTCCCCATCCTCACACGCCACCCAGGCCCCCGTCCCCATGAGCAGGATCAGGCCCCCTCCCAACACACAGCCCGGTCCCCGCAGCAGCCACCACAGCGCAACAACCCCAAGCCACCATCGTAGAGCCGCGGACAAACCACACGCCCCGAGGCAGCTCCTACAACCACCAGAACAGCAGGGACCGCGCCCCGGCAACACATCCGTCACCGTGGCAGCCCAGGGAGTGACACCACAGAGACCGCAGGAGAACCGGGACCCGCATGGTGAAGAGCCCAACCCCGCCCCCCGGGCACGTGAGCCAAGAGTGCCAGGGTGGGACAGAGACACACACACCAGGCCCACCAGGTAAATGACACCCCAACAGCCGCAAAAAGTGAATGCCCCCCCCAGTCCCACCCTCCGCCACAGCGCCGACCCGTCTCCACCACATCTCCCATCCACCCACGGACCCACCGAGTAGGACACCCCGGAGGCGGGAAGAGCGCCACCAGACCGGAGACAGAAGGGGCCAACCAGACACCGGCAAATAGCAGGGGCCGCCCGTGAGCCACCGGCCAGTCCCACCCCCCCAACCCTTGGTCAAGGCCCCCCCACAACCCAGAGCCCACCACCCCGCCCCCCAAGCAAGCCCCCCGCTAATCCCGGCCCGCGCTGTGCAGGGCACCACCCCAACCGCTATCCGCCCCGCTACCCACGCACCCACAGCCAGCCCCCCCACCTGCCCGCCCCACATCCACCACAACCCAGCCTTCTACCGAAGGGAGAGAAGCAGGTAATGCCCCACCCCAGCACCGCACCTCCCCACCCAGAGCCCAAGCTGCACAAACGAGACCCCCCCCTCCCGTATGAGCTTACCAGGCGCCCCACCCGGGAAACAGCCACAGCCAGAGGGACGATAGCACACAGTCCCCATAACTCACACATGCCTACCATACACAAAAATAAAAATTGAGAATAAAAATAATAAATAAAAATAAAGTAAAGTAATTGATAATAATAATAATAGTAATCATAATAATAATAGTAATAATAATAATAACAATAATAGTAATAATAATAATGGTAATAATAATAATAATAATATTTATTGATAATAGTTATGTATGTATAATAATGATACTACTATTGATACTTAATATATAATAATTTATATATAATATATTTTCCAATAATTTTGATCTTTTAGCTATTTTAGATATGATAATAATAAATATATACATGCATACCTACACACACACACACACATATATAGCCATATACATACCTAAGGGGGAAGGCTCTGCAAGGGCAGCGGGGTATAACCACCCGTGCCCACACCAAGGGCAGGGCCAAAGCCTCCCATGCCCACACCCCACGGTCCCACACAGTAGCCAAGCCAGAGCACCCAGGGCAAACCCGGCCCACCCCCAGGGGCGAGGGAGGCCGCGGAGGAACCAGCGCCACCGGACGCACACAGGCCCCCCCCAGCAGCAGCAGGCGCCCACCACCCACAGGATGCGGCTCCCCGTCTACCCACCACCCCGAGGGACGGCCTGCACCACCCCCGGGACAACGACCACCACCCCACCCACGCCCCATCCCCAGATCCGGACAGCCCCCCACCAACCCCCACCAGAACCTCCAGGGGGTCAGCCCAGCAAGAAGGGACAGAGATACACGGCACCCACCCGCCCACCCCCCAGACGCCAAGGCAACCCTGGCAACCCAAGTAATATTAATGAGAATAAAGTCTAAAACTTATGGGGAAAAAGTAGTAATATTACGAGTATAAAGTCGTACATTTCTGAGAATAAAGTCTAACGTTTATGGGAAGAAGTAATAATATTACGAGTATAAAGTCGTACATTTATGAGAAAAAAGTCTAAAGTTTACGGGGAATAAGTAGTAATATTACGAGTATGAAGTTCTACATTGATGAGAATAAAGCCTAAAGTTTATGGGAAAAAGTAGTAATATTACGAGTATAAAGTCCTACATTCATGAGAATAAAGTCTAAAATTTATGGGGAAAAGTAGTAATATTACGGGTATAAAGTCCTACATTTATGAGAATAAAGTCGAAAGTTTATGGGAAAAAGTACTAATATTACGAGTATAAAATCGTACATTTATGAGAATAAAGTCGTAATATCACGTCATACTTTTCAGAGACACTTTCCTCTTGCTTCAGGCAAGCTTTTACTGATCCTGAGGGAGCAAAAGTGAGCAGTTTGAAATTGACATTAGCATGTCTAGCGTTGTCACTTGCCCCGCCCCCTCCACGCCCCCCTCCATTCGCCCAAGACCGAAGGCATTTAAGTGCCCTCTTTCGTAGCTGTCTCATAGACAGTAATGTCTTGTAGAGTTATGAGTTTATTTCTCGTAAATGTAGGTCTTTATTCTTGAAATGATTATTTATTTATTCTCAGGCATTGCCTGAGACAGTGAAAATGGGCGACCTATGTGACCTTTGGCCTTTGTCAAAGGTGATATCATGACTTTTTGCTTCTCGTTGATTTACGACTTTATTCTTGTACATAAGTTTACTACTTTCTTCTGATAAATGTGTTAATTTTATGTAAATGTACAACTTGATTCTCAACTTTTTTCTTTCTATGTGGTACTAATACTCCATCATACACTATCATGTTATCGTTAGCATTTTTTGACATGAGCAATAATACATCAATTGATTTTTTATCATTCGAAATAATTATATATTATGTGTTTGTGTATTATAAATAGTATTATATAATATAATTATTATATATTATGCAATTAGAATAATAGTTTTTTGCTATTATAAAAAATTATATTATTTCATTTTGAGTCTTTCCATCCACAGCCTTTGTACTGGGAATAGCTTATGTATTTATGTTGATTTGAAGTGAATTTGAAATGAAAGTGAGCTAAATCATGTCGAAATGTTGCGTGCTCTACTCTAGAATATGCACATGAAGTATCCATCCATTTGATGGGTAAAAAGTTGAGAAGCCAAAGTCTGTAGCAATAAATCTGAAATGAATCTGCCATCCATCTTTCTGCACCAGCGTCCTTCTATTCACAGACTGACTGAATAAGAAAATGGCTGCAAGGCAAAAGGCGTCAGGAAGAGCATCGGTGACATGTCCCTTTGCTGCCATATGAATATTCCACAATACGTCAACGTCCGTAAGGCTCGTCAGTGCAGACGCTTCTTGGTTCAACTTGTGACGATTCATCGACAGACAACCAGACTCACGTTTCCTGTCGGCGTTATGGCTGCATGTCTCTAAACTTTTGTCCACATTGTGTACGCATCTACTACACGTTCTCGCCACTTTCCAAGTGTTACTTGTTTGTCCTTGCTTGACCTGAGACCAGTTCATTTGACTGGAGCCTTCAGCAAACAACTGCAGTCGTGTATTTGGTGACTTCAAGAAGGACTCGTGGTTCCGGCGGAGATGCGCTGCAGCAAATGACCTTGTTATTTTCCACATTTGTCCAAGCAATCATGGCGCTCTCACTCAGGGCGCCGCTCTGACGGAGGCCAGCGCCAATCACTGTGAAGTCTGAAGCTGGGCGTTCATCACTAGCTTTTACATGACGGGATTGAAACATTTTGGAGAGATGGCAGCCTATCATGCACTGTCATCACCACCAAGCCCTACCAGACAGTTGGTCATGTGACCTCGAGATGTCCTGTTTGAATGCAAAGCAGCATATCATGCACAGTCGTTATCTGAAAGAGTAATCCCTGGTTTAATGCAGTTAATTGGTACCAGACCCGACTATGGTATACATAAGTGGGATATTTAGTGGAATAATTAGGAGTTAGGGCAGAGAACCTAAATGTTTTTTTTGTTTTATACAAATATATATATATATCATCAGAGAAAATAAAACATGAAACAAACTTGTGCTTGTGTGTTTTCCGTATTAAATGTATTCCTTGTGGAGGACAGGAAGTGATGTCAGAGTAGGTTTTTAGACGTTCTGTGTTGCGTGTCTTTTTTACATTTTTTAACCTATCCTGTTAAACAGCAGCATATCATCCACATTCATTATCTGATGAATGAAAATATCCCTGATTCCCCCAAGCGCTAACCAATTTACCACCAGATCCACAATACATTTTTTTGTTCGGATGAATCCTATTGGTTATCACAACCAGAAGTGACCATTTTAGCCTTATGTTTTCAAAGCAAGGCGACGTACATAGTGGATGCAGCACCGCACCTTTGTTCGTGCATGTTTGGAGGCATAGCAGCATATCATACACCAGGGGTCTCAAACACGCGGCACTAGTTTGAGGCCCCCGCCTTGATATGAAAGTTTAATGTTAGTGCGGCCCGCGCAAGTTTGATATGGATGCTGTATGGTATCATGTACCCAGAAAAAATTATTACGTTTGATTCATGTTCATGTTAAAGGTTAAATAACTGTTAATAGTTATCCTCAATATCCGTGTGGAAGTGGTAAGTTTTTGGCTAAGGAAATAACTTGGAGGCTACTGTTTAGGTCGCTAGCTCTCTCGTTTGCGAGTTAGCATGTGTCTCAAGACCCTGCAGTTGCGCAATACAGTAAAGTCTCGTTATATCGATATCGGTTATAACGAATTACTACTTATTACGATACTATTTTCATTTCCCGGCAAATTTCTAGTCTTTTATGATATAATTAGTTCCGTTAGTACGATACACGGTTATTATGATAATCCGGTTACTACGATGCCCTTTTCATCTCCCGCCAGCCAATTTGGTCTGCTTATATCGATACAAAAGCAGCTTAAATCAATCTTTGCTTAAGGATTTCAATACCAAAAAAGAACACGGCGAACGGCTGCTTCCAGTCAACTTTATTTTTCACACTTCCACCACCAGAGCGCAGCACACACACCGATTCCCGCACTTCCTGGTTCACAGGTCATGCTAACCCGCCCCACATAGCTGGCCAAACACATGCCTGCAACAGAAGAACCAACTGACATAGCATACACACCTATTCCAACGAAGACACAAGCGTACAAATACATGTATTTAATTGTGTTGTATTCAGATATCTTTTTATCGCTTGCAATAATCACTGTTTTTCATGCATGTACATGCTGCGTTCGTGGTTTCTCTCGTGTGTTGGTTCTTCTGTTGCAGGCATGTGTTTGGCCAGCTATGTGGGGCGGGTTGAGCATGACCTGTGAACCAGGAAGCGCGGGAATCGGTGTGTGTGCTGTGCTCTGGTGGTGGAAGTGTGAAAAATAAAGTTGACTGGAAGCAGCCGTTCGCCGTGTTCTTTTTGGGTATTGAAATCCTTAAGCAAAGATTGATTTAAGCTGCTCGACATTGTTCTATACTATAGAACAATGTCGAGTGCATTATTGCCCACTTTTAATGCAGTTTGGTGCAGGATCGGATATATGGATAGTCCGGTTATAACGGTATTTTTTCTGACTCCCGAGAATATCGATATAATGAGACTTTACTGTATGTTGTAAATAAAAAGAGTATAAATGTGACTATTTGTCATGTCTACAGGGCTCTAATAATGCTTTGTTCATTTTAATCTGAAAAAAATAATGTATACCCACCATATGTGGTTTCTTAAGTTTTATTATTTGCCGTTTTATTATTATTATTATTATATTTATTTATTTATTTATTTATTTATTACTGATTGATTGATTTTCTTTATTCTTTATTATTGTTTATTTATTTTTCATCTTATTTTGTGTAGAAAAATAAAAAGTAAGATATTTGAGAACAGTGGAATGTTTTATCAGAACTTTTCTTGTAGAAAATTGGAACCAAAGTTTATTCATTTTTGAGGTAGGGACTTTATTTGGGGACATAGTAGAATATGCTACACTGTAATTGTCTCCTAAAGTCCAAATATCCACGTTCCCCAGCACAGTCCATCCATTTGTGTGATGATGTTTGCTACATTTCTGGCTGCATTCCAGCCCTGATTGGTATTCAAGCCTGATGAAATGATAGGGACATTTGCTTTGAAAGAAAGAAAGAAATCACAATAAAAACATTTTGAGCCACATCTCTGACACTGAAGTTCAGCAAAAAAACAACACAGTCAGTCTCTCCGTTCCCATGCAATTTATTAGAACATTTAGATTTAGCCTTTAGATTGGAAGAACAGCTTTATCATGAAGAAAAACCCAAATAATAAAGCAAAGGTTGTGTGGATCAAGGCCATTGTTTTCCTCCAGCTCAGCTCCAGACAGGTTATACCACGTAAAAGATGACTTGTTTTGAGGTCGACAGACGAGAAGTGTTTTTAGCTACAAAACCCTCAGCTAGTTGCTAACTGTCTGGCTAGTTAGCCTCGTTAGCATCGCCACTAGATGTGTTGCTGTTCAGTTGTGTGCATGGCTAACCAATGTGTATTATAGTAGTCCTTGTGCTAATGTTTAGTTTCATTGTAGTCACTTTATAGGCTTGTGCTGCCCTTAAGGCAATTTTCTAAATAAATAAGTTAATGGGTTTGAATAAACAATGCTAAGGGTGTGTATTTTGCTAGAAGTGATTAGAAGTTTAGATAAGTAATTCATGGTTCATACTTCCGGGTGTCGCCGGGGAGGGGATCGCTCGCTGGAGACTGCTCGGGATTGTGGTGGATGCCATCCACGTTGAGTTGTCTTTGCCACGCAGGAATATCATGAGTTTTGACTTATTGTGGTTTATTTGGATATATTTGGATATTGGTTGGTGTTTGACGGTGTGATTGATTGGGCTTGGGGCATTTGATTGTGTAGGAGCCGCTTAAAGTGTTGAGATGCACTTTTTCTGTTGCAGTTTTCACCACACACACAGACATATATATAAAGGAAGACAATTAAACGCTACAGTGGAACTCCAGGGTCTACATTTGTGGTTTAGCTCTCAGTGTTTGTGCTCGCTAGCGTTGTTTTGGTGTGCTTGTTCCCTCATAGAAAACCATATACACATACACACATACACATTCCCCCACGCACACCCACCTAGCTGTGATGTGTAAGTGGCTACAAATAAATCAAAGAAGACATCAATCTGGATGTGGACAAGCCCTCCTTACTACTGAGCTCACCTGTACACAATTGCTGTCCTGACCCGACACCCTGGAGTGATTGCTGACCAGTACTACGCCCAATTAAAGCCCTTTACTCCAGTAATTGCAAATACTAAAATGCTATTACACCATCTTAACATTTGGTCTTGTCCTATTTCCATCCTAGACAGCACTTGAAGACGTGAGAGGTGTCCATCTAAAGCTCAGCTAAACCAAGGGCATCACTTCAAAATGCTTATTTTCACCTACAATGCGCTGTTTTTACTATTTTAGCATCATGTGGATCTTGGATCCAGGAAAATGTTGGTAAAATGTCATGTACTGTCATGACTATGTCAGTTACAAGAAAATGCAGTCGTAGCACCCTTCTTTTTGATTTCTTTTCCGACATAGACACTTTAGACACATTTGTGTACCCGGTCCTGGTAAATACCTGGTGAATAAATGATCCTCATCTCTATGAAGGAGATTAGAAGGCAGTTATAAGTCAAGACATTCATTTCTCTGCAGTGCAATGTTAAAAATGTTTCCTATCGGCTGACCTCCTTAAAAGACCATCCAGGTTTTTGGGGTTTTTCTGAACACTGTTTAAACCCAAACCCCTCACAGTCATCCATTTACTCCCAGTGTTTGATCTCGACCCAAGTCTCATCACAAAACAAATCAAACTGTCGTCTTGGATTCATTTTTTTCAGCGCAGCCGAGCGCCTCCTCCATCAATGTCGACACTAGCAGGCCATGGTGAACACAGCATTTACAAAAAAATGGGAATCAAGGGCTGGAGAATTGTTTCAGTGGGGTCAAGAAGAGAAAATGGGGGTCACATGACAAGCAAACACATGTTATTCCAAAGACGCTAAAATGGCGTCCACTTGGGCTCGCATGTGACCCGCGTTATCCTTTTAGTTCTGCTTTTTAATTGACTCAAAAGGTCAGCAAATAATAATATTTTCTCTCATGCATGCAGACAGAGTTGATTTTAAGTTTTGTTTGCAGAGGACGTTGCAGTGTGGGGGATTTATGCTACACAAATAAACCTTCCCACCGGCCTATTTTTGTTAAAAATAAATGACAGATTGTCAGATTGAAGAGAATTCATAGAAGATGCATAGATTTCGTTACAAGTCCTCCACATGCTTATTACCTAATTCAAATAGCATTGGTTGTCCGGGCATGTGAGTCTGCCCATTACCCACAGGAAAAGGTGACCACCACTAACCTTGCATATGTTTTCTCCTGTACAAATATTGTAACATTTTAGCATGACTAGTCAGACTTTTGCGGTGGAAGCTATCTGCATGGAAATTTTTAATCAAACTAAACCTCTCAGAACTGGTGTCTCATCTATTTTGGCGTCCACAGCAGATTCTCCCCTGACAGTAACAATGTGTACCAATAATAGAGCCACTTTAATACGTTTGCTGTGTGGTGAAACGGTGAGCGGTTAGTTACCATGGCAATCGTCCCTGTGGTAAGTGGACTATGTTCTTTGTCTTGTGTTGCATTAGCATCAATGCTAACTTTATTTGAGCTGTGTTCACTGGTGCTTTAAAGAAAGGCTCGTATTTTGTAGTGTTGGGATATTAATTTTCTGGTTCTGTGGTTTCTTCTAGCACAAAATATCACGTAAAAAAAAAGGCCAATTTGAAGCACATTAGCATCTCCCCTTGAGCTCCCCTTGACTGTAGCGCTGTGGGCCAGGGCCTCTGTGCTCAGCCTGGGCTCCCCTCCAGGTGCCCCTCCCCCAAGGACAAGCTCTGCAGGTTGCAAAGCAGCCGTCTGGGGTAAGGCAATAAATAAAAATATAAATGTCCAGATCCTTCTATTGGTCTGTATGCTCAGATCTTCACACAGGTTGCTAAAACAAACGCTGCGTTGTTATTAATATGTATAAGCTCTCTGATGGCATGACATCAGTGGAGAGAAGACATGAGACAGGCCTGAATAATCAAATTCTGCACTCTCCGTCTTCATACAGGAAACTATTTTTTGTTTTTTGTTATTTAGTTATTTTCCCGCGAAATATACATTTAACTTTCACTCCATTCTAAATACAATTTTATATATCTTTGTTGATTGGCTGGAAAACGTCATTTCTGTGCGAGTCAATAAAGTTTGTTGCATGTTGATTTTTTTACACGTTTTGAGGCAGTAAAATGTGTGTTGCCACCTTTCACTTTTTTGTGATTTAGGCCTCTGTGTACCACTTTCTACCCGCGTGCCTCAGATTGCCCATTCCCCCTCTCCTCCTTTGTCCCCACGCTGCCCCGGAGGGGGCATGGCTTGACGAGGGTAAGACGAGAGTTAGCATGGGACAATGTTTGCAGATGCAGGAAAGCAGATCGCTGAGGCAGCATCAGACCTTCAGTCAGGGTCACTCACCGACCGTGACCTTGAGGACTGACCTTGAACCGTGAGCAGAAATTTCAACACAAGGTGAAGGAGCTGCAGCAAAAATAGATGCATGCGCAACTGTGCATTTGCATATTCATCTTTAATTAATCATTCATTCATGAATATGCAACACTAGCTTTTCTGAATGCCAGCTTCACATTTATTATTTCATTCAATTGGAATGATGAGAAGCCTTTTCACATGTGTGTCTTTTAGGTTCATGAATTCCATCACACACACACATTCCAGAAGCTCCGATTGTGAGTTTCACGAATAAATAATAAGAAGGCAACCCACATCTGGTGAAATATGAAAGGAATAATATTATCCAGATCAACATCGATGAGCTTTTTCAACAAGAAAAAAGCAAATTGCATTAATAAATTGCATTTTTTTAATGCTATGTTTTGGGTTCTTTATCATGTAACATGATATTCAAATGTTTTTTGTATTATTGTATCCTACTAATACAAATAAAAATCACATTATTATACAATTTTACGTGACATTTTTGTTTTTGTATTATGTAAATTTTTACAATATGTATATTTATATTTTATATAATATATTTAATTTATTTATACATATAAAAATGTAATGATTGAACAATTGAATTTGTACATTTCACATTTCACACTGGCTACAACATTAGGGACAAATGCATTACCTAATGTTATCTAATCCTTTACATCAATGATTGTATATGATTTATAAAAAAAAATTACCTTTCACACTGACAGTTCAAATGTGTTGGTATTTTGCAACACGACAGACGACGATGAGTAGAGTATAATACAATCTGATTGGTCGGATCGGAGAAAGAGGGCCGGTCTAATGGGCAGTGACCAATTATCAGGTAGGCGTAAGAGCAAAAACAAGAAATAGCGCAAAGATGAGTAGAGTATAATACAATCTGATTGGTCGGATCGGAGAAAGAGGGCGGGTCTAATGACTCCTACCTGATTATTGGTTGGGCAAAAACAGGAAACTGTTTCCTGTTAAAAGTAAAATATTTTTAGTTTGAAAGTAACGTTCAGATGAAGTTTTTGCTTTTTGGTTGTTTTAAACATCTTTTTTTTATATTTTCACAAAGTTGATTTAACAAAAATACAGATTTTATGTTCTTTTTACCTGCCCGTCATAATACAAATGCTTAAAGCATGGCCATGCTTCCCACTAATTCCCGGTATACAGAGGAGTTCACGTCCCAATCTCTGTTCCAGGTAAACAACAACACACACTCACACACACCTACACACAAAGTACCATTATACCACAGAACGTCTTTCTATTGCTATTTTCATGGCCTCTCTTTTTTTTCTAGATAGGAACGCAACATCCTGCTTTGTCTTTGTGTGACACCTCCACTGGGAGCGTGAACATCAGATTAAAGAGGAAATTGGTGAGTTGGCCTAAACAGCAGAAGGTACCAGGTGGCGGTGAATATGTAATTAAAATCCTTAGCGCCAAAAGCTCTTTGTTCTTGTTGACTTTCTGGTGGTGATCAGTTAGCACTGCTTGCTTGGGTGCACTTAAGCTGTGATCACACAAACTAAACAACATAGCCGTTGTTGCACATTTACTACCTCCAGAAAGGTAAGGATTTTGGTTGTTTGTGCACTTTTATGTATTCATTTGAAATGCAGTTTTGCAATTTGCCCAATACTGCCACCTTGAGGACTGGGGTGGAACAGTTGAGACTTGTGACATCATGCATTAGAGGCAGGGAGGGCAGTCTTTCTTGCCAATATATAGTTTATATTTAATGCAGAGTTTCTCTTCTATGCAATTAGCTTGTTAGCATCGTTGATGAATGAACAATGACAACCGAAGAGAGACAGGGAGGGTTCTGGTGCTGAATCTAATCTCATGATTACACCTCAGAACGTAACAAACATGTACTTAAAAAATCCAGTTACACACCATAATGTCTTGTCAAAGCATCTTCCTGCTGGAAAATGTTGAGTGAATTGACTTGCTTCATTGTAGCAGCACATTTATTTCCCCAGCAGGTTGCGCCATCGTACAACTTTCTGTTGCAATCGACATAAAACTAATTACAGTCATCCGCTGCCATCGAATACAGTATTTAATATTTGTAACAATATGCATATTAAAGCAAATGTTGCATGTTTTGCCTGAATTAAGCAAGAATAAAAAAAGTATCTAAAATAAACATGTATAAGGCATTCAGATGCTGCTGTCAAATGTGATGCTGTGTAGTACTCTACACTGGTCACAAGGTGTCACTAATGTTACTGAAATGTTCGGTGAGGCACACAAGCATCAGACTTGATCACCTGAACAACAGGCTTTTATTGCAGGTTTGAATTATCTTACAACTGGCTCAATAATAATCATCAGCATCATAATCACATAGTTGTGGCTGTAATTCACTCAACTCTGAACCCCCGTCACTTCCTGTCACCCAAAAATCTGGAACACACGCGCAAGTCATATTTATTATGTCTTAAATGGCTTATTTTCTCTGATTATATCTGCTATATTGTGTAATAGGAGAATAAATATGACTATAGGGGTGTTACTTTATGTCTAGAGGGCTCTAGTTATTTTCTTTTTTTTTCTGTGGTCGAGCTGTGAACATATTTTACTTGGGAAATATTCAAGTAAAATTTACTTGTCCGCAATGATTATTAAAAATCCATATAAATATACTCACTTTTCAGGATTGTTTGACTAGTTGTCCCTTACTTTATTCGGAGCAATGTATAAGTAATATTTACATGAGATTTAAGATACCACCTACACCACTTTTCTAATATGATTGTGTTGTATTTTTTTAAGATGGCCATCTTTGAATTAAATGAAATTATCTTCACACATCTTCTACAAAACATTATTTCAAACCAGAACACTACATTTGTAGTAAAGGTGTATTTACTTCCAGCAGTGATGAGTGTGGTTAGAAATACCATAGAAAACATAATAAACCATTGGAGATTTGTTTTGCATTCACAATTATGCAAATAATTACAATTAAAAGACACAATAAAATGTGCTGAACTGTAACTTAACTTACAGTAAAAGTGAAATCGTTCAACACGTGTCATGTACTGCTTCCACACATTAGTTCAGTTATACTTGGCAGCCACATTGAATGAAAACATTCCGTTTATATATGTGGTCATCAAAAGGAAGGACATACTTGATCAAGGTGCACAAAAACACAACACATCCACAGGTTGAGGTACCTGTGAAATAAATTAAACATTTCATCACTAAGACCTGGGTTCGATTCTCTGTTGCATCTCTGTGGAGTTTGCATGTTCTCCCCGTGCATGCGTGGGTTTTCTCCGGGTACTCCGGTTTCCTCCCACATTCCAAAAACATGCTAGGTTAATTGGCCACTCCAAATTGTCCATAGGTATGAATGTGAGTGTGAATGGTTGTTTGTCTATATGTGCCCTGTGATTGGCTGGCCACCAGTCCAGGGTGTACCCCGCCTCTCGTTCAAAGTCAGCTGGGATAGGCTCCAGCATACCCCCACCCTGGTGAGGATAAGCGACATAGAAAATGAATGAATGAATGAATAACTAAACCATGTTGGTGTCATTCAACAGCTGTACTGTGATCTTACCTCGTCTAAGCTGTTGAGACCAAATTCTTGAGCGTTCTGTGAAATGGATCGAGAAATTATTTTAATTATGACAACAATACAAAATCTAAAATCATCACAATGGTTTCTGATTGTGTGCACATTAGTCTAAACTACAAAGCTGTGTGACAATATATATATGTATATATATATACGTATATATATATATTTTAAACAAAACACTCAAAATCTACTCAGTTTTTAATACAAATATTTATTCATCTGTGTCTTGAAACCTAACCTAAACAAAACTACAACTTTCTAAATAACAACTTAGGGGTAAATGTTATTTTTTCTATCTCTATTCCTCACTATTTTCAGACTAACGGGATATTGTTGAGGAACGCCATTATCCAACTCTTTTAAATCAATAAAACATAACAAAAGGCTAAACTGCCATTTACAGATTCAAATAACAATATATTTATTGTAATGTTACCTTCTCAGTCAGGCGTCTTAGTTGGTGCTTAGTTGGAGAGGACTCTGCTTCTTAGACTCTTTGATTGCAGTAACTTGCTGTTGACAAGTGGAATAAAAACCAGTGTAGTGACAAATTATGAAAATATCATGTGTTACAATATGTGAAATTAAAACAAACGTTTATTTGGTTATACTTGGATCATAGGTAGAACACTGATGACACAATGTTCCCGTAAAATATTTTTGACATTAAAATGACCACAGATGCGGTAAACTAACGTGGCTCCAAAGTTTCTAATCCTTCCAGGCAGGTTTAAGTCATTATTGATATATTTTCAGGACCTGAACAAGCTCTGCTTGTTGCTCAAATTTGGCAATTCAGTTCCTATGTTTCCACTTTTTGGTCGATGGAATGCTGCAGCGCGACCGCCAAAAGAAACAAATAACATATGACGAAGGAATCCTTACAGATTTAGTAAACATAAAAATCTCCTGTTCTGCAACTGAAAACGCCTCCACAAAGGTCGCAGTTGATAGCTAGCTAACTAGCTGGCAGGCTAAAGGTACACTAATAATCATTTTCAATAATGCACCTCGTACCGAAGTATGAGGTGATATGAGCATCCAATGCCATAATGGGTACCATAGTAAGTGTCAATATAGTGATATATATAGCACATCATGACTGGTTCAAGACTCTTCATCCTTGTATTTAGCAAACATCAACTGCTTGTATTGTTTCTTGAATTGGCTCATCGTTGTGCATTGTTTGAGGTCCTTACTCAATCCATTCCATAGTTTGATTCCACATACTGAAATGCTATGCTAACGCTAACGTAGTCCTAGCATAGAAGTGTTTCAAATGTACTTCTTCCCTGAGATCATATTTCTCCTCTCTTGTAGAGAAGTATTGGATGACATTTTTAGCTAATTGCTTATTTTTAGCCTTATGCATTATTTTAGCTGTTTGAAGATGAACTATATCAGCAAGTTGAAGTATTTGTGATTTTAGAAATAAGGAGTTAGTATGTTCTCTGTAGGCGGCATTATGAATTATCCTTACTGACCTTTTTTGCAGTACATTTAGCCAGTGAAGATTGCTTTTATAGTTATTAGCCCATATTTCCACACAATAAGTAAGATATGGTAGAACCAGAGAGCAATAAAGAGTGTGGAGTGATTTCTGATTGAGAACAAATTTTGCTTTGTTCGATATTGAAATATTTCTGGCCACCTTATGTTGTATATTTGTAATATGAGGTTTCCAGCTCATATTTTCATCTATTGTGATCCACAGAAATTTATTTTCGTTCACCCTTTCAATTTAAATTAATATTTGAGGTAATAATTACAGGGCCAAAAAAAATGAGTTTTTCAGTGTGGATTGATTTATGGCAATACATAACAACATTTGGGGCAAATTTGCAACAAATAAAACAATTTGTCAAGAACCGTAATAAAGAGTAAAAACGCAAATGGACATTTTGGATGTTGTCGTCCTGCTAACGGTGTTCCAACTGTGCATTTTCAAATGTTTTATTTTCTATTCATTTAAAAAAGGATTCATTTATTGACGTCATAACGATCACCAGTTTAGCCATATATATATGCACATGACACGTGACTCGCCCCCGTTCCATATGGAGCTCACCTGTGACGGGTATCGTTGCCTTGTGACCCCCAGTCTTTGCAGGGTGCGTAATTGTCTAGTTAGACGCCGACACAACATAGCTAATTAATGCCATGACGTTGCTCCATCACCTCCTGATGTGCTCTCCAGGCCCTCTTAGAACAATCCACCTGGCAGGAAAGGTCAAAGAAGGACTATGTGCATCATGGTTCTGGTTGCTGCTCCACAGTTTTGTCTGTATTTTATCTGTTGGAGATGTATGAAATTAGCTTAGCGTGTGTTCTCCCAGCAAGCCAGCCGTGGTGATATGTGTTTAGATATGGCTCTCATGCTTTTGTGCCCTTTTTTGTATTAATGAGCAGACCCCCGTTGAATAATTTCCAAGGATAAATGAGACAAAATTAATGAGGCTGGTTGAGCAAAAAGCTTCCCATGTGACTTCTCTCACCACACTGACAAATAATTCCAACACACCAGCTTTACTGGCGTCACTGTCATGTGGATTTAAGAAGCTTTTGCTAATTTGCAGGCAAGATTTTTTTTTGTTATCAATTAAAGTCATTATTCAAACTTTTTGTGTTCATGTTGATCTTCTGGACCATTATGGTAGAATGCGACGCATGTTTTTGGAATGTGGGAGGAAACCGGAGTACCCGGAGAAAACCCACGCATGCACGGGGAGAACATGCAAACTCCACACAGAGATGCCCGAGCAGAGAATCAGACCCAGGTCTTCCCGAGCTCCTGACTATGTGGCCTGCATGCTAACCACTTGTCCACTGTGTGGCCCTGTTTTTGGCAGTATTGATGCTAAAACACCTTCAAATTTTTTTTTATATAACAAGATATTGAAATATGTGTGATTTTTTAAATTTTATTCTGCAGGCACTTAATTTCTTCTTCAAAATGTCATTTTCATAACCTTTTTCTGAAGTGTACTGTACTTAAGAGTGATCTTGTATATTTGTTGTGTAGAGTGTGATAACTTCAAATGTATTTTTAACATAGGATAAGAGTTTAGCTTATTTTACAGGCGGTTTGGGCTTTCTTGTCTTAGAATATGATCATTTTGAAAGGACTTGTTCGCTTGCAAATTTTCACATCCTATTATTATGACGTTGATGCTAATTGTAACCTTTCTGAGTGTAATTATCCTTCACGTCCGATGCACCGTCTCACATACACAGCACATATACATGTACGTATATCATGAATAGGATATGGCAAGGTGGATGTTGGGGGGGGTCATCTGAAATGTCAGCACCCTCCCCCAAGCTGCTGACAGAGTGTCCTGTGAGTAGTGTGTGTATACCACAGAGAATTAAACTGTCTTCTCCTGCCAGTACCTGATGAAAAGTCACAGTGTGGTTGCCATAATCTACTGAGTGATGCCAAAGGATCCATGGAGGCCAACAGAGGGCGCCCTCTAGCTGTTTGTCCTGTGTTTACATGCATAGTACAGGTGACTCCAAACATGATACACTTCTCACATATCTACCAAATAAATAATTCATTGTAGTATTATGATTTTAGAAGGAAAAGTGTTGACGGTCATGACGTTTTAACAACAATATGTGTTCCTAGAGCGCCAAGCGTGAGAAAAATCCATCATCTCCCTCACTGATTCGCACTTTTGAGAGTAGAAGCGCTCAAACGCTTGCTTTTGAAGTTGTGGCTTTTCATCAAGCTCCTTCCTAAAGGACATGGTACCACTTTTCACCTGCCCGTAGCCAGATGAGCTCAGCCCATGTACTAGTATAGGCCCATGGAGGATAGCTTTGTATTAAAGGAAAACAGAATAGCAACTAGTCATGGGAAAAATGATGAAACCATTCTTGTTTCTTCAGTTTCCTGTTTCCAGTTTCCATTTTAATGCTCGGCACAGCTAAAGCTAATTATTTGGACAATTCCAATGATGACAACAAAAAAGCTCATGCTAGTTAATATTTTTGGCACTACAATGCTATTGCTATTGATGTAAGAACTTAAAGGACTGCACTCTTGGGGAATTTTGCCCATCATTTACAATCCTTATGTGAAAGATGACGACATATTTCTTTCCCTTTTCTGTGTATTCTTGTGAGAGAAAACGAGTTAGCTTGCTAGCCAGCCCTATTTCGATACTAAAGCCAGTGACAGTGTTACAATTACATAACTGACTTGTAACCAAGCTACAGCGATATCGTTATTGTAGCAGCTAACATGAAAACTACAGTATATTTATCTGTCGCAGTAACATTACATCTCAGGTGCGCTGGAGCACACATCTTGTGCTGGAAGATACAGCCATCCCAATGAGAGCGGACATAGTAAGTGCCGTCAATGTTTCTATGCTGCTGTTGTTTTTCCTCCATGAATTGGCTAACCTTGCATGAGAAGTCTTTCAGGCATGGATGTTAGGGCTTTGTTGTAAGCTGTCCTAGTGTCCTAGTTTGACCTACATGGTTTCCTTCACACCTCTCTCAAACCAGCGATCCTCTCTGTTCAGAATTTGGGCCCTGCGTCCTGAAAAGAATGTGCCACTTCTTTTTGAGATGCAAGTGAACTGATGAGAACTTTGCCCAGAGAAACTCTGCTATGTTGTGCCATGCATTTATATAAGGGCTGTTAGGTCTCTCCATTGTAGGGGTCACTGCACTCCTCCATACACAGCGCTGCATCAACAACTTTGTTGAGTTGGCTTCTCTGGATTTGTCTCAGTCTGAGGATGTTAGTGGCATTAAATCTACAGACATACACTTGGTGAAAAAAAAGCATAAAATGGGACCTGTTAAGAAAAGCAACACCATCAAGTACTTGCAGGATAAATGTGATAAATCAGGGGTCTCAAACTCAATTTACTTGGGGGCCACTGGAGCTAGGGTCTGGGTGAAACTGGGCTGCATCAGGTTTTCCAAAAAAAAAAAACAAACAAAAAAAACGCATTTATAAAAAACAAAAATATTTAAAAAAAAACTTCGCTTTGGTTCCAATTTTCTACAATAAAAGCTCTGATAAAACATTCCACTGTCAAATATCTTACTCTTTATTTTTCTACACAAAATAAAATGAAAAATAAATAAACACATCAAGAATAAAGAAAATCAATCAATCAGTAATAAATAAATAAATATAATAATAATAAAACGGCAAATAATAAAAACTTAAGAAACGACATATAGTTGGTGGGTAGACAAATGATTTTTTTCAGATTAAAATGAACAAAGCATTATTAGAGCCCTGTAGACATGACAAAACACGACTATAGTCACATTTATACTCTTTTAATTTACAACATATTGCGCAACTGCAGGGTCTTGAGATACATGCTAACTCGCAAACTAGAGAGCTAGCGACCTAAACGGTAGCCTTCAAGTTATTTCCTTTAAAATTAAATAGCCAAAAACGTACCACTTCCACACGGATCGGGAGGATAACTTAACAGTTATTTAACCTTTAACATGAACATTAATCAAACGTAATAATTTTTTCTGGGTACATGATACCATACAGCATCCATATCAAACTCGCGCGGGCCGCACTAACATTAAACTTTCATATCAAGGCGGGGGCCTCAAACTAGTGTCCTGCGGGCCACGTTTGGCCCGCGGGCCGCGTGTTTGCAATCAAAATGATCCATGAAGATATGTCAGTCATTCTCTACTCTACATTGAATGGTCTTTGTCAGTGCAGGGATTCACCTACCTGAGAGCTTTCCGTACGAGGGCGGAGGAGGTGGTGCTAATTGTAAGTCTGTGCTCAGTAGCCACGTATACATGGACCCAAATAGTCCAATTCTATTCTGGTTATTTGCTCAAACGGAAAGAATGTAACCTTTGTATACACCTCATTCCGAAAGAAAAGTGCCAATCCGAATGAATATATAATCGGATTCACAGGGGTGGAATATTCCTTTCGGAATCCAATCGGAAAGTTGTCAGGGTGCGTTCTTCTTCTGTTGTTTATTGGCGATTGGCAAGCAGCTTTGGTGTGCATTAGCGCCATCTGTGGAACAGAATCTAAACCCTTCTATACGCCATTCATAGGTCCACTTTTATTAAAAAAGAAAATACATATCTATATAAAACATGTGCCGAGATTAATTATAAAATATTAGCAAGATTGAACTTTATCTTTTCCTGTTCCCGGGTGCGTTCTTTCAGCGAATGCTGAGATATGACGTAACACGCAGCTCCAGATGTTCTTCGATTTCAAAAAAATGGAGGCTAGCAATCGGCACTGGACTGCTGCGGAAAGTTTGTTTTTGATTCAAACTAAATTTCAAGACTGGACGAAGGAAAAACTGGCAATACGGAGTTATTCCAACAAGTGAAAGAAAAATTCGAGGAAGTCGGTATCACGTGATGTTGGTGTTTACGTTTTACTGGGCATGCCCCATTGATGAGTCTGGTTGATTATAGCGGCGCATGTAGACACGCGATTGGAATATTCCTTTCCATGTATACCATTGCTTTCGGAAAGGTCATTCGGAAAGATTCCATTCAGAAGGAGAAAAACTCCTCATGTAAACGTGGCTAATGATAGCTGTTCCCGATGACTACCACATGGAGAAAACACCCCTACTTCCAGTACACACTCGCTTACAGTAAGCTCATTTGGGAAGAGATGGAGTGTGGCCAGGAGAGAGGAGTAGGAGGAGAAGAAGGTCAGAGTCATGAAAGCGTTTGGAAGATAGCGGCCATTTTTCATCCATAAGTGGAGCCCAACCTTTCTCTGTCTACCATTGAAGTCATTTATTGGCCGTGTTGTTGCTGCTGCTGCTCCACAAAGGCAAAATGTTCCATCTGTGTAGTCGTTCTCTCCAACAATAACAATAACCGGCAGAAACAAGCTCCACCTGGACTGGTTTACTGACCTGTCTCCTGTCTATTCCACATGACTCGCACTAATTCCCATTGCGTGACAATCCTGAAACTAGCCACATGCTAGCAACCACCTAAACAACAGCATGTAGGACAACTTTCATTATGCAGCCACGACACAAAAATAAGCTATAATAAATCATTGGAAAGTTATCCTAGCTGATGGTAATGAATCATATTAGCGTTTGCTTTATTTGATCATGCCGTCCCAGAGCGGCATCCAACATCTCACTTGTACAATCAATAGTTCTCTCCTGCTACTTCACAAACATTGATCCCCTTCTCCTGAGATTTAATTAGTCCCTGGAATAATATGTGCAGCCCAACATGAATGTTGTAGTACGGCTATCGAACAGCGGCCTGATCTATGCAGCGTTTGTCAAGGGGTCAATTATGAATGTTGTAATTGGCCATTGATCTAATTGATTCATTTGTCCAATTATAACGCAGATGGAGCAAGTCTTTTGTTTTCTGCCATCCAATGATGGAGCCATCAGTTAGTCGTCATCAAGAAGTGTTTATCCAAGTACTTTCAAATCTTCAGTACAAGTAAATACAGAGAGAAATCCCCGGCACCAACAGTACTGTAAATAAGTCATATCTAACCCAACGGCACATTTGAATACATTTTGTTGTTGGAAGATTGAGTTTCGCTTAAAATAATTTTAATTAACAAATTTAATTTGTGTAAAAAAATTACATTTTTTAAAATTAGTTTTATTATTTTTACTTAATATTACTTAATATTACTTAATATTACTTAATATTACTTAATATTACTTAATACTTCAAGAATAACATTCTTTTGACGATTGGGAAAAATTAACAATAAATTAATCTTAATTGTGAACATTCAAAAAGGTATCAGATAAGGTCTTCATTTATTTACAAATGTATTGTTTTTTACGGCTGCACCGAGTGGTTAGCACACAGGCCACCCAGCGAGGAGACCAGAGTTCGATTCCACTCTCGGCCATCTCTGTGTGGAGTTTGCACGGGTACTCCGGTTTCCTCCCACATTCCAAAAACATGCTAGGTTAATTGGCCACTCCAAATTGTCCATAGGTATGAATGTGGGTGGGAATGGTTGTTTGTCTATATGTGCCCTGTGATTGGCTGGCCACCAGTCCAGGGTGTACCCCACCTCTCGCCCAAGCAGCTGGGATAGGCTCCAGCATTATTTTATACAATGTTTTAATTTAAAAAGTAATTCAAGAATACTTTTAATGTTGTTAATGTTGTTAATGGGGACCTTTTGTGATAATTTTTCGGCCCTTTGTATTGAGTTGTGGTCTCCTATAGAGCAGCTACACACAATAACCAGCACAGAACGCGTTCCAGAATCTGAGTGGTGTAAAATGCAATTCAAATGTATTAGTTTTAATTCCACGTGACTATGAGGTGTCCCCCCCCGACACCGCTTGGAGAAAATCAGCTGACTGCGCTAATTAAATCTCATGGATGACGAAACAAAGCAAAATGACAAATAAAAGTGGAGAGCTCCAACACAACAAATGGAATAACCTCAAGGAGATAAAAGTGAAGGTGTGTGCCTTCATTATCTGCTCACTGCTCACATTAGCATACATGCGGCGCACGCTTAAATGAGCATTATCTGCTAATTATATTAGAATATCTCTGAAAGTTTAATTCCTTCAAATCTACATTTTTTATCTGATTTTATTTCTAGCCACTGCTTTTCGTTAACTTTGCTTTGTCCGTTGGAACTTCTGACTTGAACGTAACCACACACTGTAGATCCTCGTTGAAAGTGAAATTATATTAGCTTTTTTATTTCAATCTTGCTCTTTATTAAAAATGTGTTATTTTTATTTTTATTTTTATTCATGTATATATATTTTTGTCATTCTTATCCAAATTGTGTACTTGAAAAATGAATTTAAATGTGTGTGTTTTTTTTCACCTCCTCCAAATTACATTCAAAATCACATCCTCCTTTTACCTGAAGGATAATGCATATGTTTATGTACATGGATATCTCGATACTACTTTAAACTATTCAAGTTTTGCACCCTGCAAAACGGGCTTTAAAAATGTCTCACTGGGGTGTTGCTTTGAAAAGCTTTAGATTGGTGTGGCATTTGGGGCCGACACTTGGCAGGGCGTGGTGAGTTTGAGGCTCGCGATGTGATCATCTGTTGGCAGCCGCTAAAGCGACCCGGTCCCAACCCGCTGTTCTTGCCAGTGTGGGCCAAATGTGGGGATGAGTACCGCCTCAGTTCGGATTTGGGAGCATGCAGACACTATGGAGCACTTTTAGTGCAGGAGGAACTTTCCTTGTGTGTGGGGGGGGGGCTGACTCCAGATGATGTGTGACGAGTGAGCGCTTGCCCCGCCCTTGAAACAGGTGTTGTGTACACGGATATCACACTGATATTATATTTTCTCTCCGGGCACATCTCGGCTACATCTGCAGTTCGGAAGGCAGCGGATGCGGCTGGAGGGCCCAGCAGAGGTTGCTAAACCTGCTTTCCATTCAGGTTTTCAGTTAATAATGTGAAGACTGGAGATAAATGCATTGTGAAATAGAAAAGGTGAGTTGTGGATCCCAGCATGTTGTTCATGTTCTGGTAAAAGCAGCATATTGGCTTAGTTTGGCTTGAAATAAGATATGGAAATAAATGTTACAAAAAAAGAGTAGCTCTTGGCCATTTTCATTTTGTAAAAGCAGCTCTCACAAGAAAAAAACCCAGATATAGTAAGTAGTACATTTGAACATTTACACTGCATGTATGTGATTGCTATTGGTATTGCTATCAGACGATTTCACGCATCAAATCCTGATTGGAACAACCCTATTAAAAACGCATTGACTTACATAATAAATACTTCAAATTAAAATTACATACATGATTACTAACGTGGACCTATTGTACTGATTTTCGGGACTTTGTGTTGAGTTCTGGACTCCTATAGAGCAGCTACATACGATTACCCGCACAGAAAGCTTTCTAGATCTTCCACACTCTGCACCTCTTCAAGCAGTGTTTTCTTGGATTGGAGAAATGTCGATCGGCGTTTACTGAGTGCAGGCAATCTGCAGCCCACATCAGGAAGTCTGGGTTGCAGGGACGTCAGTAGAACTCGGCCTTACAAAAAACTGATTTCCAAATGTGCAAAGCTCATTATTAACATGAGAATACAATACATTGTAACAACATTTATAGGTCAGAACAGAGGAAATCAGGCCGTTTATCAGGCCCTTTACTCCTATCTTCTGGGAAGAATCCACAAAGGAGCATTTGCAACATGTTTACAGAATTCATTGTTGTTTAAAGTTAAAAAGAAGAGAAACCACAAACCAGCAGAGATGCCAGCAAGCGATGCATTATAAGAAGGACAAGAGCGAGCTCTAATACTCCGCCTCCCCCCACCCTCCTCCACACTTAAAGCCTGGTAGAAAATCGTCCCAAACACACTTGATGGTGTTTGATGTCCCTGAGAGCACTCCCTGTGGCAGTAATGTTGTTGGCATTTCTCTCCTATTGACTTACTATCGCTGCAATTGTTGCTCTTAACACTACTCACGTTTGATCAGAGAGGCTGGACCTGCCAGGTGCAGCACGCTTTCATCTCCAAGGGGATGGATCACTGGCTCAGTACACAGGAAATATTCTACTATAACATACAGGAGATAAACAAGCCCCATCCTCAAATTACTCTATGGGGCAAGGAGGCATGGGCCAGTTAGCGGTTCAAGGTATACCATCGTAGTATGAAAAAGTCATGGTTTCCACTAAAACTGTGCGTCATACTATTTCTACAAGAGAAGTGGCGGTCCAGCATGGCCACTATGTGGAAATACACATACTGTGTTATTAGCAGTAATAACAGCTACTACTACTTTCATCGCTCCTTTAAGGACATATTTGTTACAGTTTTAATTCAGCCGAAATGAACAATATACGTACAACATTTTAATTGTAAAAATGTGCCTATGTATGTTTCATGTAGCTAAGGATCATTGACCTCAGCTTGCTTCGTCTTACATCACCGATGCGTTGTTCACTATGGAAACACCTGACTTTACTCGTGCATAATCGCACTATTGATTTTTGTTTGTCTCCTGGCCACATTGATCTGGAAACTAATAGTGTCGTTTTCTTCTCAGCAACATCTCACGGTAGAACCATTCCTCCTGGTCTAAATGTTAAAGAGGACATAAGAAGTCTCACAATTAAACAAACCAAAGAGGCAATTTGGTTTGTTCTTTAATGCAAGCATGCATCTTAGTGTAACTGACAAGCAAAGACGTTTAGCGTGAATGAAGACGACCATGTTTGGTTAAGCGGAGTTTGCCTTCAACCTTTTTGGGATGGAACCAAAATTGTTAGAAAGTTGAATGACAGCAATTGTAATTACATAAAAAAGCCAATATTAACCAATTTTTCTTATCTCCATTGAGAAAAGTAAGTTGTCTGGCTTTTGTGGACATGTCATATGTACAAAAATAACATAGTAAATCCTGAAACAAACTGTCCCAAGAGGAGTGCAAGCCTCATACAGCTCGTAAAAATTCATTTAGCCAAACATTTTGATAAATGTTTTGATAATAGAAAAATGTTGCAACCCACTCTGCATAAGAATTGGTAAAATGTCACCTTTTGTGCTGAAAATAAATAGAAAGAAATTAGAAAAATCAAATAGAGCTTGTATTGTGATATGCCTTTTGGTCCATATCGCCCTGACCCACCCAAACACCATCTGAAGGCAGTGGGGCACTTTCCCACTTGCCCCTAAATAGCCCTACTGCTTGAGTGGCCGAGACAGCGAGTGACTCAATCATTTTTCTCTGAGGGATGGTGTCAACAAATCATCCGCGTCTATCTGTCAGAGGCGGAGTGTATGGCTTGACTGTGACTGATAGCTGCCTACTGACGTGTAAGAAATCTCAATAAAACAGACAAGAAAATAAGGATCGTCATTTTGTGTGTGGAGCGAGAGCCGAGGTGAGGAGCCCCCGCCTTGAAGGGGGACTCATTTTAACGGTGAGATGGAGAGGACGGCCGTGTGCCGTCAGGTCAGTGATGGAGTCATATGGGCTGTGAGGGGTGGCATCTCACATGAAGATGAAGGAGCTCTAACGAATATGGCCACATTATAGCTCCAAAATGAAGCACAATATCACCAAGCAAATGAAAAAGCTGCTCCTTCACTCTCTTCACTCTCTGTCCAACACCTGTAGGAAAGGTATCCAGGGTAACAAATCCCAGGGTGAAGGTGCTTCAGTGCACAGGGATTGAAATCCCATTCTTTGAAAAGGGCAAATCACAGTCGTGGGTGTCTTTGAGTCCCCAAACTGACCTTTAGCACTATCAAATATTATTTTATTTCACGACACCAGCAAGCACGCAACCAACCATGGACTACAGTGGAACCTCTAAAGCTGATCCTGAAAGTGAAAGTTACTGTTGAGCCTAGTCAACTCTATAGGAACCCAAGATGGCAGCACCCACCAAGGCACTTATGTAATGAATTTGTGTTTCAATAACTTCCATATATAGCCGAGTCATGGAAAAAATGATTATACCACCCTTGTTTCTTCTGCTTATTGATCCATTTTAATGTCTGGTACAAGTAAAGGTACATTTGTTTGGACATATGTATATAGTGATATTTAAGAACTGATATCTACGTAGCAACTTCCATAGTTTTCTTGATAATAACCAAAACATTCCAAGTTCGATCAATAGCTATAGCATTGAACTGCCAAAAATGAAACCCTTATGAGCTATTTTTGCCATCAATGTGTTGGCCTAATAAAGATACCTTTAGTAATATAGTATACAATAAATAATAAGGCAGGGCTCAACATTAAAAACAAAAATGACTTGCCCATGGGAATCCTTAAGGTGAGAACTACTTGCCCGAACTTGCCCCATGTAAAATGAAAAGACTGCCATAATGATATCATCTAATTTTTGTGGCATCACCTGAGAATCTCAAATAAAGATGAAATGATTATCATTTCTTGTGGTTGTTTTCCTACATAGATCATGACGTTGCATGGAAATCTGGATTGTCAAGAGACTTTTATAAGTTGTGCACCACAATGAAACATTATTGAATATTGTTGGCAGGGACGCCATGATAGATGTTTTCCTAGTCAAACCATCGCTGATTGGTTGATCGCCAACAAGAACGGGTGTGGGTAAAACGCGGACTGTGGACTGCGGACGATTCTGATTGGTCCATTTCAAGATTTGCAAGGATTGGTTTGCAAATTACCACCGGAATTACGCGGTCCGTGTTTTACCAACACCCAACAAGAACCGCTTTTAAAAAAACTCTTCACAGTATGGCATGCCAAAGTACACTTTCCCGACGGGAATATCACTGATTGGATTTACTTGCCCGAATTTTGTTTTAACTTGCCCCGGGCCATCGGTACATCGTTATTGTCGAGCCCTGTCAGGCAAAAAATAAGTTTAAAAAAGTAATAAGGTAATAAATATATAAATACAATATACAGTAAAGTCTCGTTATATCGATATTCTCGTGAGTCGGAAAAAATACCGATATAACCGGACTATCCATATATCCGATCCTGCGCCGAACTGCATTAAAAGTGGGCGGATCTTTGATATGGCATGTAATTTTCTCCTTGAGTTCATGGATTGCGTATCTAGCATGCTTTTGTACTACAATACATTTTGTACTACAGTAAATAAAAATAAACTTACGCTGTAGTGATTACCGGTTACCGGGACATAATTCACCCCGGTACATAATTCACCTATTATGTCCTATTATTATGGAACTATCGATAGGGAAGGTGTTGCCACCCGGAGGGGTAGGCGCGAGGGACGGGTGTTTTCCGCTGTGTGTGCTGCACTCTGGTGGTGGAAGTGTGAAAAATAAAGTTGACTGGAAGCAGCCGTTGGCCGTCTTCTTTTTTGGTATTGAAATCCTTAAGCAAAGATTGATTTAAGCTGCTTTTGTATCGATATAAGCAGACCAAATTGGCTGGCGGGAGATGAAAAGGGCATCCTAGTAACTGGATTATCATAATAACTGGGTATCGTACTAACGGAGCTAATTATATCATAAAAGACTAGAAATTTGCCGGGAAATGAAAATAGTATCGTAATAAGTAGTAATTCGTTTTAACCGATATCGATATAACGAGACTTTACTGTATAAATAAATACTTGGAGGTCTAAATTAGGCACCCGTAAGAAGCAGAGGACATTATATTAAATTATGAGCTGATATCCAGCCAGACATAGCTCGATCCAATATTCGGGTTCGATATCGGCATGTTTTTGTATGTGTGTCCAACACACAGCTGCATTGTTTGATGAAGTTCCTCCCACCGTTTACATGCCGTGGCACAATTATGTGAGTGAACATCGAAAAATCAACACGTTTGCTTTTACCCGCTGCTAAGTAAATGCAATTTTACACCGATTACACATTACAGCGCAAGATTTCACAACACGCCAGTTGAAAAGTTACACAATTAGAGAGTACAAAGTGGAGGAGTTAGTCCCGAACAGCTGGGCCAGCCAGCCAGCCAGCCAGCCAGTTGAATTATCTCTGCTAAATATTTCATCAACACATTTGGCAGAAAAATAGTCTGCCGTCATTTCTGTTCACATTATATCCCGCCAGAAAGGCTTTGTGATTGGATGAGGCTTGTCCGCTTCAGCTGCTTCTGATGAGATGTCACAGGTTGCCTGTCAACACACTAAAGGAATATCATCTTGCCAGGAGTCAGGCATTGTGGCGGTAGATCCATGAGCCCTGGTGGCACATGCTGATGGAGCTGCGGACCTGCAGAGCATGATCCCCTGGTGCAAACATCTGGCAAAACACAATTGGAACAATCATTTTGTCTTGCCTATAGTCGGGCGTGGCTGTGGTAGCGTCATGATCTGGGGCTGCCCGAGTGCTGCTTGAGGAGAAACATGAAGTCCAACATGTGCTGTGAGACTGAAGCAGAAACTGTACCCCATGGCAGTTTTCCAACATCCCAAACACACCTCCAAAATGTTAGTAATGGAGTGGACCAGTATGCCAAATATTGAAACTGTGTTGACTAATTTTCAGTGGCTAGTACAATAGTACATCTATGCAGGTATACAATAGTACACTGACTGCTCTAACGTATATCCAAGTTTCCTTTCCACAAGATATGCAGTAATAGAACCTGCCATTCTCCAAGACAGGGGATCATGTTCTAACTTCACCTTCCCAAAATGCAAGCTGCTGTTTTCTGTTAATGAACCGCAGCTCCCCAGTGCCAGCAGCACTCATGTCTCCCCAGACCACTAACGATGCCACCACCATGCTTGACTCTAGGTAAGACACAAGTACCACAACAAATGCTACTCACTTAGTATGTCACCGGCTCTTCAGACGGCTGTACATTGACTACTCTAAAATATATACATTTAGTGCTTGCTGAATGTGAGGGGTATACTCACTGTCGTATGTTTGTTTAGTTGGCTAGTCTTATGCATTCTATATAGTTAGCGGTTAACCTTTCACACTCCAAAAGAGACTCTAACATTTCGCTCTCATTGTGCGTGAGAGCACTCAGCCAAACGAGAAAAGGTCACATGAATTTAGTCATTTGTTGGATTTAACAAATATCACATCCCTTTTGGTTCTGTTCATTTACCGACCATTTCCTCTGCGGAAATGTGATCCTTTTTCATCGACTCTTGAGTCACACACTAGTGAATACAACACAGCATTTTTAAGATTATAGACGAGCACAAACAAGAAAATAGTCTTGTTTATAAAGCTCTTTGCAGACCTCCACCAAGGCTTAAATACTGATTACTTCTTCTTTCGCCACAGCAAACCAATCTCCTCCATCCAAGCCTGTCTTCTGCATCCGTCTCTCTCATGTCCTCCTTCACTACATCCGTAAACCTCCTCTTTGGTCTTCCTCTACGCCTCCTACCTGGCAGCATCCTTCTACCAATATATTCACTATCTCTCCTCTGGACATGTCCCAACCATCTCAGTCTGGCCGATAACTGACTTCATCTCCAAGGCCTCTAACATGTAATGTCCCTCTGATGTACTCCTTCCTGATCCTATCCATCCTGGTCACTCCCAATGAGAACCTCAGCATCCCTGTGCAGCGAACCAATGAAGAAAACTCCGCATACAAGGCTTGCTTTTTTTTGCTTTATGAAGCTTTCTTGTAAAAATAATTGAAACATACAGAAAAAATAAAATGAAGTTTTGATACTGCTCATGTTGCAGGCTAAACACACATCAGCTAACAGTTAGCTAACACATGTACACCAACTGCAAATGCAAACTAGCAGTAGCATTTAGTTAGCGAACTTGACAAAACTCTAACATGTAATGTCCATCTGATTTACTCCTCCCTGATCCTATCCATCCTGGTCACTCCCATCCTGGGGATGGCTGGTCTCACAACAGTTTTGTATCTCTTTGCTTTCATTTTAGCTGAAACTCTTCCCTCTATCACAAATCATGCCTGACACTTTTTTCCACCCGTTCCATCCTGCCTGCACACGCTTCTTCACCTCCTTTTCACAATCTCCATTGGTCTGGACTGTTGACTCAAAGTACTTCAAATTGTCCACCTTGTGTATCTCTGTTCCCTGTATCCTCACTGTTCCACTTGGGTCTTACATACTCCTTGCCAGATCCCGAATACGTCCGGATCCAAGTAATTCTAACAGTCCCCAGAGAGATTAGTCTATCATCTCCCTCACTTTTAAGGAAAGTTGCTTCCTTCCTCATGCACATGCTTCCTCATGCTTCATACCAGTTTCTGCCCAGATGATGTTCTACTCCCATTAGCTCCAAAACAGGCTCCTGGAACCGATTGTGTTCCACTGTCATCTTCATTCACTTTGAATCCACAAGGCTCGAGGTAGTCAGTTGTAACGAGCCATAGTTTCTTCATTACTGAGGTCAATATTTAAGGTTAATATAACTTCATATCCCTCATGGGATTAATAAAGTCTATATTTGCACTGCTGGGTGACAACACTGGCAACAAAAAGTGGAGACAGGTTATGGTTGAGTCCAAAGTGCATGTGGTGTCATCAATATTGGATGATGAACATCAATTAACCTTGAACTGTCTGCTGGCGGCAGACAAACGCTCCCAAATGACCCGAGGACACGCTGACTGACTGGCACAGGAAGTGCCGCTCCACCGTCCTCCGTCTGTGATTGACAGCGTTTTAAGAGAGGCGGTTAAGGCTGTAAGCGCCAATCACCGATCACCAACCCCTGCAGACCAGACAACCCGAGTGGGACTGAATACGGCTGGATGCCTTTCTTCATGCTAAGTGTCTTTCCCGGTGGACAGATTGACAAACTTTCATATCTTTGTCTGTGTTTGTTGTATATTTGGCTTGGTTGCTACGCAACATAAAGACAGGACAGCGTCACATCACACAGGAACATAAAGAATCATGCAGGACAAGGCGAGAGTCTCAGCCCAGACACTTCATAGCACCCAACTACTACGTGGTGTTTTGCTGCTATACCATTGTGATCATTAAGGCAACTAAGTCCCATTATATACATACCATTTTTTTTGTATACAACTAAGTGTCAGTGGTGCCACCCCTGCCTAGTCCAGGGGTGGGAAAACTGCGGGCCACGGGCCACATGAGGCTGCAAAGCGTCTTAATCCGTCCCACCCGGCATTTCCAAATTCCTCTTTTTAAGCCTTTAACATGGAAAATGTAGCCGGCATCACGACTTACGGTGCTATTGTGGCACATTTGAGTTGCCAAAATAGTCAGATGCAATCTTTAGCTAGTCCAAAAAGCCATCCAAACACACACAACGCATAAATGTGGACATGAACAAAAATCTACCCATGCCAAAAACACCTTTATAGTCATGCTGCAAGGCATGCTGGGTAGCTTGTGGTCTTTCTCCCAACATTTTGCCACGTTTGTCGCATTTTTGCTAGATTGCAAATACGTTGAGGAGGTTGTCAGAGAAGTAGAGGAGTGAACATACTCCTGATATGCAATGTTTTGTTGTTTTTTACACCCAGCATGCCTTGCGTTCGTTTGGAAATAACAGTTTCAAGCAATGTGTTATGTTTAGCTTTTATTTGTGGATGTGTTGTGCTTTTGTTTGGTTTTGTTTGGCACCGTGAGCAAGTATGTCGTTCTGTTTGATGCTACCTATATATATAGACACCCCTCCGCCAATTTTTTTAACCCTATGTGGCCCACAAGTCAAAAAGATTGACCACCCCTGGTCCAGGCACACACATCAGTCATTGTTGCATAATCAGGGATCTTTCTCCTTGTGTTTCTCCTGAATACAATTAAGGCGTCATGCAAGCTTAATAGGAGGTGACAAGAAACTTGTATAGACACACAACAAACTGGCTTGCTGTATTGTGTCGGGGATGTCCACAAGCATACACCACACAGATCTCAGATTATTCATATATACTTTTGGAGTACACCCCGTCCCCCCTGAAAAAACCACAACGTAATTATTAGATTTATGAGCGAGTGGCGAAGGAAAGCCGCTATCACAGCATTGCAGCATCGCCCTGAAGAAACAGCAAACATGTATTATGGAGAAGATCTGCCGTTAATACCCTCCCAGCATTGAAATGAGATGGAAAACAAAACAATATTCCAGTCCTGAGGTTTCCAGTGACACAAATCAAGTCCGCATCGTGAGCACACACTTTTAATGAGCTCTATGGGGATTCTTTGCAGGAGAGCACGGAATCTTCCTAATCATGGCACACTGAGAGGAGATGTCATACATTTTTTTTTGTTTTTTTTTATGCAAGTATGCTGCTAGGGAGTTGTTATTCTTGTAATCCAGCTTCTGGAAGCTTCTGTCCCTCAGCAGGATTAGCCGATACGACAAGTCTTAACAACGCAAGACCCAAGGAGCGCAACTACTTTAGCTTACAGTCGGTATCGGAGGAAAATATTTACAATCCAATGGCCATCATTGTATAAGCACTCAAGAGCGTAGAATCCCTGAACACAACTGTTATATGGCTGACTATAATAATTAGAATTTGACTCAAAAAGAGAAAATCAATTCCTCAAATGTCAACCAAAGCAAAGTGAAAATCTTTCAAGCAAACAACAAAAGGTGATCAAAACTGTTTTCACATTTTAATCTGGATCTATTCTGAAATTCTTGTTCATCACAAAGTTTCATTGAAATTGGTTATGTTGTATTAGAATCAAACTAGACATTTTCCCCAGTCATTCATTCTTTCTCTTACCGCTTATGCTCACGAGGGTCGCGAGCAAGGGGCGGGGTCCACCCTGGACTGGTGGCCAGCCAATCACAGGGCACATATAGACAAACAACCATTCACACTCACATTCATACCTATGGACAATTTGGAGTCGCCAATTAACCTAGCATGTTTTTGGAATGTGGGAGGAAACCGGAATACCTGGAGAAAACCCACATGTGCACTGGAAAAACATGCAAACACACATAGAGATGGCCGAGGGTGGAATCGAACTCGGGTCTCCTAGCTGTGTGGCCTGCACGCTAACCACTCGACAATTATTGCTCAAAAATAAATTTAATAATAAAAGATGGCTATTGTATGGAAACATACTAAAATATAAGTGATATGTGTATGAAGTCCCAACCACTGTATGAAGTCATGAAGTCAGTCATGATAGAGTAAAAAAAGTTCTCCCATTCTGTGTGGAAGTGGTCATTTCTGGGCTTCTTAAGTTTTGAAGAAAAAAAACTCGAGGCTAAGCGGTTAGCCGACAAAATGGCTCTGTCATTAATGGCTTTGTGTAATTGCTGCTTAATGAGATGCTGCCACCAGATGAGCTTAATTCTAATTATCGTCAGTTTGTTTTCTGACAGATTATTTGTTTTTGCTTTCAGGCTGTTTGAAATTGATTCGCAATAATATTAAGACATGTTTACTTGTTTACTTCACCAATAAGTCCACCACCAATATTCCTGCTGAAGTACTTCAAAACAAGCCTGTTTTGTTGAATAAATCAACTTTAGGCTCTGCAGAGATGCTGAATTTCCTCCAGCTTCAGATAGACATCCTGCTGTTTGTTTGTTTTTCACCCTCACCCTCTGCCTTCCACCGCTGACCTTCATGCAACGTTTTGTCACAGCGTGCATCCTGCCTCAGTGAAATCGATACTCTTTTTTTAAGCTTTAACTCTCTCGTACCACTTGGGTTGTGCTTCTTCACCAGCACTCATGCATTTCATGTAACTGCTACGGTGCTTTAAATGGCATTCTATAAACACTTTACCATTTGGGCAATTTGTATGTCTTTGTGGATGTAAGTAAAGCAAAAGTATGATATGCTGAGGTAATATGTACTATTTGGACCAGATAACATTTTAATTTGGTCAAAGCAAATTATTCATGAGGAAATTACACAAATTGACAAATTGAAACATGACACAAACTATGACACAAACTAGAGAACATAGAAAAATAAATTTCTGGGGATCACAATAGATGAAAATATGAGCTGGAAACCTCATATTACAAATATACAACATAAGGTGGCCAGAAATATTTCAATATTGAACAAAGCAAAATTTGTTCTCAATCAGAAATCACTCCACACTCTTTATTGCTCTCTGGTTCTACCATATCTTACTTATTGTGTGGAAATATGGGCTAATAACTATAAAAGCAATCTTCACTGGCTAAATGTACTGCAAAAAAGGCCAGTAAGGATAATTCATAATGCCGCCTACAGAGAACATACTAACTCCTTATTTCTAAAATCACAAATACTTCAACTTGCTGATATAGTTCATCTTCAAACAGCTAAAATAACGCATAAGGCTAAAAATAAGCAATTAGCTAAAAATGTCATCCAATACTTCTCTACATGAGAGGAGAAATATGATCTCAGGGAAGAACTACATTTGAAACACTTCTATGCTAGGACTACGTTAAAAAGCCATAGCATTTCAGTATGTGGAATCAAACTATGGAATGGATTGAGTAAGGAAATCAAACAATGCACAACGATGAGCCAATTCAAGAAACAATACAAGCAGTTGATGTTTGCTAAATACAAGGATGAAGAGTCTTGAACCAGTCATGATGTGCTATATATATCACTATATTGACACTTACTATGGTACCCATTATGGCATTGGATGCTCATATCACCTCCTACTTCGGTACGGGACAAAAAAATTAAAAATAAATCAAAATAAAAGTAAAAATAAAATTAGGAAAGCAGGAAGTGAACAAATGTAACAGTTAGTGATTGTAAAAGTACCAGATGGAGGGGTAGCATTTAATAAGCTTTGCTTCTTCCTACTCCTTTTGGACATGTGGAACTGTGAACTGATTATGGGATGCACTCAATTGTAATCTGATGCATGTTCAAATGAAATAAAACCATAACCATAAGGAAACAAGTAACTACAATACACTCATGACCTCCCAGTGAACTGACTAATGAGCTGCTCTGCCGGGAACCAATGCATTATGAGAAGAAGTTCAAATAGTTGTTTTTTAATTTTAAACTCATATTGGTATGTGTCTTGTGTATTTCTGAGCAACCTTTTGATTAAGTTGCTGTGTGATGATATTAGCCTTCAATCTAAGACTGTTATATTGAGTCAAGGCATCATGCAATTTCCGATGGGTTGACAAGCTTGTGACTTTTCTTATCGCTTATGATTGGCTCCTGTCAAAGAAAGTGCTGCCCGGTCCTCGTGGATTCATACATGCCACAATATGTGTATGTGACGTGGACATGTGGGGCTCCTAATCTTTTTCTCTAAATGTAGGGGGTGCGGCTTAAACTTAAGTGTCTTTTATACACCAGAAATGACAGTAAATGTACCGTTCCACCCGAGTGCTGTTTTCTTCCTCTTAGTTGTTTCCGCTGATGGAGGATGTTTTAATATTCTGCTTTTAATCGGTAGATGAGGCAACGCTCTTCTCCCCTTTTGTCTTCCCCTCCCTCTCTCTCCTTTGTCTCTCACCTTTTGTGGCCCGAGCCCAAATAAGTTGGTGCTCCAGGCATTCAGTCTCGGGTTGTTCTCTAAACAAAACCAAAAAAAAGAAAAAAAGTGAGGTGTGCACAAAGGTCTTGTGCAAGAGATGTATTCTTGGATCACACCGTGACAGCTGCACAAGCTCCTGTGTTGCAGAGATCTTCTGAGGCGCAGGGCAAACACTAACCTCAGGCGGCAGCTGGTGGGGGGAAACAAACCCACAGGAGGTTTGCATTTGAAGCTGGAGGAGGTGTGAGCGTGAATACGATGTCAGGATGAAGTGATGCGGTATTAGAAGTGTGTTGCAGTGTATTAGAACGTGACCTGCGGATTCTGCTCACACGCTGTATTGACATTTTAACAGGGCTGGCCTTTGACTTCTCCTCCTGGTCTAAGGAGTAATGAAAAATAGTCATCCTCTCAACAGCTCATGAATGTGGTAAATGTCGCTCTACTCAAAAGCCTTCATGAGCAATATACTTCATTTAATTCACCTGCGTCCTGTGCAAGAACATCCGTATGTTGACAATATGTTTTAGTCATTCTGGATAGAACATCTCCACCGGAACGTTTCATGAACCTGTCACTATTCTATGTCAAATAACAGATGGACTCAGATTCCCTCTATAAGTACTGTGTGTTCAATATACGTAATAAGGGTGAGCCATCCAAATATCAATAGTATTGTGATTGTGTCTATCTTACAGTAATACAACTTTGTGTTGTATTTGATTTTTTGATGTACAGTAAACCTCGGATATATCGGACTCGGATATATCGGAAATTCGCTCACAACGGACAGATAAAAAAGAACCAATTTTTCTGTAATGCATTTCCAATAAAAATTCATTGCATATATCAGATTTTTTATAACGGATTTCGCCTATTTCTGACAAAAATCTCCAGTCCCGTTCCAATTTCCCTCGCATATATCGGATGGCCGCATCGTGTCTTTCTCCTGGCTCCAGATTTAGGACAAATATAAAAGTGAGTGACGTCAATAATACTAGCACAGCAGTGAATGAGATCTTAACCTCACTATTGGAAATAACGTAGGCCTGACGGCGTAACAGGGCCTAGCTTAATTAACAATTTGTTATGCTCAGAGTCCAATAAAGTTAAATTCTCATTACCTTACGTCTCTTTTCATTGCCCAGTCCAGGTACATTGGAAACATAATCAAGAAAGTGCCTTTTTATAACGGATACAATCCGATTTACGCATATACCGGATATAAATCCGATATATGCGTAAAACGGACATTTTCCGGTATACGCATATAACGGATTTCGCTTATATCGGACAAAACCAGTGAGAACAATTGAATCCGATATATCCGAGGTTTACTGTATATATTTTTTATTTCTTTGCCTAAATTTTTTAGTCATGTAATTATAATCATGAAATCAAGAAATAAGAGTCTTTCAATGATTTTGAAAAATTCAAGTAAATTGGCTTTACCTAGTATCGGATCAATACAAAATTTGCATTGTACATTTGTGATTCATCATTCATGGATCTGCAAATTGGCACATTTTTGATCTAAAAAAAAAAAAAAATTCAGGATAGTACTTTTACACCCAGGAACTACTACTACTGGAGACTTTCCTTTGTTCCATTTGATAAAGGAGGGGTTCAAGGAGGGGGACATCTTCAATGTAGAACTAGTTGATTTTGTCCTTAAGATTCATAGATTATATTCATACATTTTCTATAATTTCATAATTTAATTCATTCATTCATTTTCTACCACTTATCCTCACGAGGGTCCCGGGCGAGATGGAGCCTATCCCAGCTGTCTTGGGGCGAGAGGCGGGGTACACCCTGGACTGGTGGCCAGCCAATCACAGGGCACATATAGACAAACAACCATTCCCACTCACATTCATACCTATGGACAATTTGGAGTCACCAATTAACCTAGCATGTTTTTGGAATATGGGAGGAAACCGGAGTACCCGGAGAAAACCCACGCATGCAAACTCCACACAGAGATACCCGAGCGGGGAATTGAACTCGGGTCTCCTAGCCATGTGGGCTGCGTGCTAACCACTCCTCCAAAAGTCTACAATAACCTGTAAGTGCGTGGCTATACTGGTACAATTTACCACATACCGCTAACAATGTGCCCTTTCTTTTTTTAAACGTATTTATGTCTTTATGCTTCACTAATAATGTTCATTCATCAAGTATTGTGATTTCCCAGTTTGTTCGGCATTCCTTAAACACACCATAGTTGTGTGCTGTGTTTGGCGATGGAAGCGGTAGTGGATTACACGACTTGGTCCTCTAGTCCTCTAGTCCGACCCTGATGACCAGGCTGATTATCCATCATCTTACGTTATAATTCATACATTTTGTATTTGAAATGAGTCCAATAAGAATATGTACATCTAGGGCTTTAACCTAGATTGTGTTGTGAGGGAACAATGACGACTTAGGAGAGGAAAGGGGGAGGGTTCTGGATGGCATTGTAAACAGTTTTATTGCAAATGTGGATCCAAACGCAGATCGTCACTGTCAAGGTCACAGGGGAGTTTTGCGGGTCACAAATAGACATTTTTATGGATGCATTTGTTTTTCGCCATTTTCTACCTACTTGCAAAGGACACTAATGCTGCATTCAAGCAAACTTGGAAATCTGAACTTCCAGATGTGGGCACCCTTTAGGGGTGTAACTTATTATTTGGGGTTTGTTGTATTTGGCCAGGCTGCACGGCGGACAAGTGGTTAGCACGCAGACCTCACAGCTAGGAGACCAGGGTTCAATTCCACCCTCGGCCATCTCTGTGTGGAGTTTGCATGTTCTTCCCGTGCATGCCTGGGTTTTCTCCGGTTTCCTCCCACATTCCAAAAACATGCTAGGTTAATTGGCCACTCCAGATTGTCCATAGGTATGAATGTGAGTGTGAATGGTTGTTTGTCTATATGTGCCCTGTGATTGGCTGGCCACCAGTCCAGGGTGTACCCCGCCTTTTGCCCAAAGACAGCTGGGTTAGGTTTCAAACCCCCACCCCCCCGCCGCGACCCTCGTGAGGATAAGCGGTAAAAAATGAATGAATTTGACCAACACAACAAAAATATCGATGTATGACAGTAAACATAGAAGAGAAATACCAAATATTGAAATCAGTCTGATAGCTATACTCTGTACTAATATTGGTATTTGGATGGAGCCGCCCACCTTTCTTTTAATGCCATGCCAGACATGCAGCATGCATCTGGTATTGCCCTGAGAGCTGTGATTTTTTGCAAATGTATTCAACAAATAATTAAAGTGTGCGTGTGTGTGCTGCTATTTCATTACGGTGCTGCATCTCCTTGGCAGCCATCCGAGGCGATCGCGTCATGGTGGACGCAGGTGAGGGGGAGGAGAAGGTTGCATTTATTAGCCATAATTAACATCCATCTACTGCATGAGGCTTCCTCAGACAATATCAAAGCTTTCATTCCAAGCGTCCTGAAGGTGTTGCTGGATTAGAGAAGAGGTGACACCCTGACTGGCTGCGGGGGGCTTGATGCCTTGTTTTCGAGCCCACCGGAGCAACTTTGGAGGCCTCGTGTGCTGCGGAGTGGATGTGTCTCATAATCGGATATGAATATGGATGCAGGCGCTTCTTTCTAATTGTGATGGGAGGAAGGAAACATGTAGCGCTTTGTCTGAGGGTGGGGCTTCTTCTTATTCCACATTTTAGTCAGTCGGTTTTCACAATTGAAATAGAAAATAGCCGAAGATAAGTTCAATGCCAGGAAGTGGCAACTATTTGCCGTCATTGTTCGACCTTGGGGGAGGTCTGCTCTCGACTCCCCTCGTTATTTATGCATCTTTGCCTCGAACCAATTAAGTTCTTAACCAAATGTGATGATGAAGAATAAATGCTAACGTTCAGCTCCACTAGAGGCTGTCACTTTTTACCGCAGGCCAGCCTTTCAAGTTGGGTGGAGAAAACAGACGAATGAAGCTCATTCTAAGGGATGTGCCTTTTTCAAAAAAAAATCTGCGTAAATGCACAGCGCTGCTTGAAAATGAACCATGCAACCATGAAATGACTTTAACGAGGCTCACGGACAAGCCATTCAATACTGGAATCTAATAGCTTCGAAACAATCACCGGCTTCCACTCTTGAGGGGACCCATGATACTTTTTCCACTTTTCTGACCTATAAATGTAGTTAGAATGTTGTATTCTCGTGTTAAACCATGCCAGAGTTTCAGGTGATGAGGTTAGCGCATTTGGAGGTGAGCCCTGAAAGAAGTTTGGGATGGCTCTGTTGTTTGTCAAAGATCTTCTATATGACAGGAGTTGTCTGCTGTGTTTAAGGACTACCGTATTGTAAAAATGGCAGTCAAAGATTCTCTTTTTGACAGACTCGCTCTCCTGTTTTGAGCTGTGATGCCTTACTGCAAGTTAGTATGGTACATGGAATAGTGACTGGTTCATGTTGTTCTGGTGGAGATGTGCGATCCGGAATGACTAAAACACATTATCAACATTGGGATGTGCTTGGCTAGAATGCATGAATATAAATATAAATATAAATATAAATATAAATATAAATATAAATATAAATATAAATATAAATATAAATATAAATATAAATATAAATATAAATATAAATATAAATATAAATATAAATATAAATATAAATGAAACATAATGATCGCCAAGTCTTTTGTGGAGATCAACATTTTTCAGTTGTGCTCAATTCAAATCTTTGCATTTCAGAATAAAAGTCCCCAGGAAGAGCAAAGCTTTTGGTGAAAGAACACCCCAAGAAGGTCAAGTTGTTACTGAGGGACGTCCTGATGACAGCTGCCACATTGTGAGCAAAGGTCAGTGCATCAATTCTCAGCAGCAGCGATAATTGCAGACGCATATTGTTATGCATGTTTGGGAGCCAAATGCTGCCCCCCCCCAGCATAAAACTAGATTAAAAAAACAACAACAAACACATGGTAGACACAGAGGACAATGTATTAGCGATTGTTTTTCTGCATGACCAAACAAAAGGGATGTGACTTTCCGTTTCTGTCAAAGAACAATGCTCAGTCACTGAGTGCTCTTTAATTGAAATCATCCGTCCATTGTTCAGGCCAACAGTTTTAATCTAGAGAGCTTTGGTCGTGACCTCGCTTCATCGAGACACGGCTCGCCATTTCAAGGTACCTTCGATCGACTGGTGTTTGCTTTGGACTGAACCATATCATCTTTTATTTGCTTTGACGGCTGCAGCGTGAGAAAGAGCGGAAATCTATGTAAGCATCAGTCGAGTCAACAGATCACCACCTCCTCTGCCGGCCGTATTGATTACATAATTCTTTGTTCAGCCGACTGCCTCCGCTCCTTTCGTCGACATTAGCTTGCGGGCCTCTCGGCCTTTTTGCCGTGCGCATGACGGACTAAAGTTCACCTTTGCAATAATGAGGAGGGCAACCGTGGCGGCGGCGGTGGCATTTCACACTGCAGTCGAGGCTTAAATCCTGGCTTTAAGAGCCTTAGTGGAGTGTGAAATACAGCACGCCGGACTCCGTTTATATATGGGCTCCATTTGCAAGGCGGCCTGTGTGGATTTAGTGCACAGATGAGGCAAACGACACTCGCACGCTGAAGTCACTTTCACACACTTTACCCCCCTAATTGATATTAATTGCCGGTCGCCTTCTTACTATTGGCTTCTCCACGCATGACGGCGCTGTCAACTAACAGGAAACTTCGTTAGGAAAACCATGTGAGGGACAATATCTGCCAACATGTGCAGGTACATGAACACAACACACAAGACTGGCAAATCATTTTTGATTTGTTTGTTCTCCCTGAGGTACTGTTATAAAACAAACAGGAAAGAGTGGAAGTCTTTCAGCATAAAAGCCCTGAAGGAGAGAGGAAGAATGAAGTTGGCCTGGCCTCGCCGCAGGCAAATATGCTGCATTAAAGATGCACGCTCAGTGAGGGTATTAAGTACGTCCTTTTTAAATATCTGCCAGTGGCGTTGCATGGCGTTGTAGCCCTTTAGCAAGCGGTACAACGGAGGGGAAGAAATACCAAGAGCACATCTAAAAAAAAAAGGACTACGGCAAGGCCTAAACACTTGCCAGCCGCAAAATCAGTTAGAAATCAGTTACTGAACCTCTTAGAGCTGGGACAGGGGTGACCAAAGTGGCGCACGGGGGTCACGTATAGCCCACAGCCATTTTTTTATCTGCCCTTAGCACGTTCTTAAAACAAGAAAACTAAAAATGGAAAAAGAGCAATTGTACAAAAGTGATGACTTGAGTCATTATGAGTTGTGATAATACAATTTCTTTTTTTTGTTTTTTTTTTCCAGGTCAATTCCTTTATTTTTGCTTTAAAATGGAAAGATTGATGTTTGAGATTAAAAGATGTGTACAATTTGATACAATAGGCACAAATTTTGTAGACCAGGGCGGGTGGGCCAACGGGGTGTAGCCAGCGCACCTTGCAATTTTTGTGATCACTGCAGTTAGGTGCAGCGCGGTGCACCCACACCCCCGTCCCTCCCACTGGTGCACGTGGCAAAGAAGGAGGAGAGAAGGCCAGAGAGGATTTAACACAACCGAGTGTAACCTTAACCAATCAAATGAACGCCTCTCATTGCCTTTAAATGCGCATCAGAGGCCGCCATGCGTGTTCCTGACAGTTACATTAAACACAGCAGCAGGCTAACCCAGGCATCTTGCTTGTTTTCCACCAGCATTCCTGCTCTACATCATCAAATAGGAGAACCTTTGATGGTATATTCTCCTCCTCATCCTTCTTGAGAAAAAAATGAGCAGTTAAAAAATATATACAGATTTGAACAACAAACTTTATATATTTTTTATTTTTATTTTTTTTTTAGACAATTTGGATCCTCCAAATGCACCTTCAATTTGGTGTTAGCGGTTACAACGACGATATAAACGTTCTTTGTGTTTATGCAGTTTTGACTACAACAAACCTCCATGGCAGAGGTAATAAACGCTATCAGCCTCACGCTAAAGTCAAGCTCGGACGTCTATCAGCTGGACAATCCATCATGTTTGATTTGGTGGGTCCTATGGGAGAGACGCAGAGGGGGCGTGCAGATAAATGTGCGTGTTTTTGTTGCGAGCATTGAATAAAAAAAAAAATCTCCTGCCTCTTTTGCTCATTGACCCCTTTGATAGTACAAGTAATCCATGAGCATATTTGCCTGTCAAGTCATGAAAAATGTGCAGTGGGTGCAGGCACTTTACGTTTTTCCATTTTTTTTCTTGTCACTTCTGGTTTGATTTATTACATCCAAATATATGTATAATTTATATACTCTATATCAGTGCTTACCAAAGTGGGGTACGTCTATTGCCATGGGGGGTACGTGAATAAAAATGAAAAACAATTAGCGACTCAAAATAAAGACTCAAAATTACGAGTGCCCCTGAACACCTCATAGTGCAGAGAGTCTGAGACTTGCAGTAAGAGTGTTTCATCTTGAAGACGTCATTTCTGTGTTCTATATGGTTCCAATTCCTCCCCGCACGGCCCCAGGGGTTACAGCCTGGCACTGTCATGGAGATTCACCCCAAACAAGGATCCAAAACAGGCAGGATCCAAACGAGCACACTGCTGTCAGTGCTGCACTTCAAACACAGCAAACACACCCAAAGTGTGTGATATTGACTGTTGCTCATACAACAATAAGACAACGTTACAAAATGTTCTACTTAGCCTTACGACTCAGCTTTCCTTTCACCATGACAGTCTGGTACAGCGGAGATCCTGAGAGATCTCCTTTACCTGAGGCAAGACCTCACTCCTAACCCCAAGGGTGCAATCCGGTCTTTCCTGGATGTGAACCATGACCTGAGAACGGGAGTCTCATCCCAGACAAACAAAACATAGTGTTGACAGAACCTGGATTGCTTCGCATGAAAGCCCATGGGGACATGGAGGTTCAAGTATGCAGTCCATAGACGTAGACCAGGGGTCTCAAACACGCGGCCCGCAGGACACTAGTTTGAGGCCCCCGCCTTGATATGAAAGTTTAATGTTAGTGCGGCCCACGCAAGTTTGATATGGATGCTGTATGGTATCATGTACCCAGAAAAAATTATTACGTTTGATTAATGTTCATGTTAAAGGTTAAATAACTGTTAATAGTTATCCTCCCTATCCGTGTGGAAGTGGTAAGTTTTTGGCTATTTAAGTTGAAAGGAAATAACTTGAAGGCTACCGTTTAGGTCGCTAGCTCTCTAGTTTGCGAGTTAGCATGTGTCTCAAGACCCTGCAGTTGCGCAATATGTTGTAAATAAAAAGAGTATAAATGTGACTATAGTTGTGTTTTGTTATGTCTACAGGGCTCTAATAATGCTTTGTTCATTTTAATCTGAAAAAAATAATTTGTCTACCCACCACTTATATGTGGTTTCTTAAGTTTTTATTATTTGCCGTTTTATTATTATTATTATATTTATTTATTACTGATGGATTGATTTTCTTTATTCTTGATTTGTTTATTTATTTTTCATCTTATTTTGTGCAGAAAAATAAAAATTAAGATATTTGAGAACAGTGGAATGTTTTATCAGAGCTTTTATTGTACAAAATCGGAACCAAAGCACTGAAAAAGTTTGTATATTTGCATATATATATATATATATATTTGTATAAATGCGTTTTTTTTTTTTTTTGGGAAAACCTGATGTGGCCCAGCCTAGCCCAGACCCTAGCTCCAGTGGCCCCCAGGTAAATTGAGTTTGAGACCCCTGACGTAGACGGTTAAGTAAATGCGATGCTTTCGGACATGAATGGCCCTCTTCTGTCTCTGAACATCAAGCAGTGCCACCAAAGGCATCGTGGTCTTTGTGGCATAAGAGTAGCTGAGTGAGCACACAAACCATTGTCAAGTCTTTCGTTTGATGCCAGCATGCCGCTCTCGCAGACTCCACTTCTACCTCTCCTGTTCAATTATCATCCCATCTGGCCGCCGCCACTCCTGCTGCCGCTGCAATGAAGAAAGAAGTCACTTTTGAGGACTTGAAAGCTGATTGGAGCGCTCCAGTCACTCAAAGGACGCCGTCTGTGGCGACTGCCAATTAGGTCCTCCAACGAAGCCCATTACATTCCAGAGAAGAAATGGACGTTTCAAAGCGGAAACGTGTGCAAAGACAGCGCCGTTTTATGAAGGGCACTAAAACGTTTTATGCCACCGGACGGTAATGTGGCTGCCTTTTGAAGGACAAACTAAGGGAAGTGACTCACCTGCGCATTTTCACACCATGATACTTCCCCAATAAACCTGTCTGCCGCACCCTTCAAACACAGTCATCGTATTCACGGCTGCAGATGGTGACGAGGGTGGAGGATGACAATGCTGGATGGGCCCGGTAGCGCGCACACAACAATATAATATTGTAACAAGGTGCTTTTACAGCACAGTTGCACCACTCCACTGCTGCATGCTCACTGGTTTTATTACCCCATTGCTGCCAAATTGGCAAAATAATGGCGGTTCCACATGATATAGGCTTGGCTCATGTGTCCAGGGGGCTCTCAAGTGCTACGTTTCACTTCAGTTTTCCATGCTATGGTCTTGAATGACATGACCAGTGTCCATCATCTTATCGTATTTGTCTGATTTGCCAGAGACACTGGTTTTATCGAGGGCTCATCATTATTTTTTAGCGATTCATCAATTATCGTGATTATCTTAACCTAAGTTAACCGGAAGCAATACGTACAGCTAGGAGAATACACATTTGCAATTTCATATATTACGTGCGGAGTTCCCTAGGGGTCAATACTGGGGCCAAAACTGTTCAACTTGTACATCAATGATATCTCCAAAGTTACCAAAGACTTAAAGCTGGTATTACTTGCGGTTGATACCACTGTTTTTTGTTTTGGAGGGAGTACAGACGAAATCATTAGAAAGATCAGAGAAGAAATGGTCACACTAAAAAGATGGTTTGATGATAATAGATTGTCCTTGAACCTAAGTAAAACTAAAATCATGCTGTTTGATAACAGCAGAAAGGACACGTACCAGCAAATACAAATAGACGGTGTAGACATTGAAAGGGTGAAGGAAAATACATTTCTGGGGATCACAATAGATGAAAATATGAGCTGGAAACCTCATATTACAAATATACAACATAAGGTGGCCAGAAATATTTCAATATTGAACAAAGCAAAATTTGTTCTCAATCAGAAATCACTCCACACTCTTTATTGCTCTCTGGTTCTACCATATCTTACTTATTGTGTGGAAATATGGGCTAATAACTATAAAAGCAATCTTCACTGGCTAAATGTACTGCAAAAAAGGTCAGTAAGGATAATTCATAATGCCGCCTACAGAGAACATACTAACTCCTTATTTCTAAAATCACAAATACTTCAACTTGCTGATATAGTTCATCTTCAAACAGCTAAAATAATGCATAAGGCTAAAAATAAGCAATTAGCTAAAAATGTCATCCAATACTTCTCTACAAGAGAGGAGAAATATGATCTCAGGGATGAAGTACATTTGAAACACTTCTATGCTAGGACTACGTTATGCTAGCCATAGCATTTCAGTATGTGGAATCAAACTATGGAATGGATTGAGTAAGGAAATCAAACAATGCACAACGATGAGCCAATTCAAGAAACAATACAAGCAGTTGATGTTTGCTAAATACAAGGATGAAGAGTCTTGAACCAGTCATGATGTGCTATATATATCACTATATTGACACTTACTATGGTACCCATTATGGCATTGGATGCTCATATCACCTCATACTTTGGTACGGGACAAAAATAAAATAAAATAAAATAAAATAAAAAAATACAATAAAATACAATAAAATACAATAAAATACAATAAAATACAATAAAATACAATAAAATTAAACTATATTAGGAAAGCAGGAAGTGAACAAATGTAACAGTACCAGATGGAGGGGTAGGATTTAATAAGCTTTGCTTCTTCCTACTCCTTTTGGACATGTGGAACTGTGAACTGATTATGTGATGCACTCAATTGTAATCTGATGCATGTTCAAATGAAATAAAACCATTACCATTACCATAAGTGGTGCTGAAGGTGCTATAATGCCTTTTAACTTAACGAGGCCAAGCTCTATGAACTTTTTGTTAGTGATCATGATTTACTTCAGAATGGAATGGCCAACCAACTCTGAGCAGTCACAACGTCCAAGGAACAGTTTGTGTATTTGTGTTCGATGCCAACACCTGATGAGGTTGTGAGGATGTGTAACGCAACTCCAGCTGCTAGGTGGTAGATGGAATTGCACTGCTTCAAACGAATGTCTGTGCATGTTTTCATATTTGCCGTCCACCTGCTGTGCCACTTAGCATGTTGGCATTGTCTTTTTTCGGTCAAAATTTTGCTGCTTTCTGCAGTCACAGTGGGTGAGATATTTTCGTTTTCCCTCCTCCTCATCCATAGTAGCAGCATCAGCGTGAAAAGAGCGTTCCAGGCTCCATCACCAGAGCAATCAAACGGCAGCCCACGTCTTCCCTGTCAATAATCCGATGGCAATTTGTTGCCGCTCGGCACACATTCCGCTCTTTAATCCCTCTGTTTTATTTGACCCCTGAACCAACACGACCGTGGAATCCTTGACTCAACCTTTGAATGGATTCCGCTCCATTGGCTGTCAGTTTATTCATTTATTTTTTGACAGACGAGTGGAAGCGTCATCACAATGCATCACCATCGAATTCCCATACTTCCTCCACGGGGCAATTCCAGTTGACAGGTGATTTGCTCTGTACCTGTGACCTGATGATAGCGTGTCAGCACAGCCACTGGAGCAGGTGTAGGCGGGCATGTTGATGGGGGGTGTGAAGAGGGGGGTTGGAAGGTCATTTTAGGGTTGGAGGTTGCTTTGCATTTGTAGTACCAATAATCTTTAAAGCAATTACTGGCTTATCATTGTCTGGAATGGGGACCTATGATGCTTTTTTTCCATTTTTTTTTACCGCTAAATGTAGTTGGAATGTTGTATTCTGGTGTTAAACCATGCCAAAGTTTCAGATAATGAGGTCTGCGCATTTGGAAGTGAGCCCTGAAAGAAGGTTGGGATGGCTCAAAACGCTCGGTTTCAAAAGGAGAGGTAAAACTGCCCCTATGTGATGTCACAGAGGGGCAGAAGTCCTTGTATTTAAAGTCTCTGCCCTCTCAAGCTCCCTTGCTCTCCGTCTCTTTTTTCGAAACAAGCTCAGGCAGAAGTTATTGTATTTGGTGATTCCCAGCAAGAGAAAATATTTTTCATCTGTCAACGGCAGGGGTCTCAAACTTAATTTACCTGGGGGCCACTGGAGCTAGGGTCTGGGCAAGGCTGGGCCGCATCAGGTTTTCCAAAACCCCCCCTGTTATTAAAAACAGAAAAATATACAAACTTTTTCAGTGCTTTGGTTCCGATTTTCTACAATAAAAGCTCTGATAAAACATTCCACTGTTCTCAAATATCTTAATTTTTATTTTTCTGCACAAAATAAGATGAAAAATAAATAAACAAATCAAGAATAAAGAAAATCAATCAATCAGTAATAAATAAATAAATATAATAATAATAATAAAACGGCAAATAATAAAAACTTAAGAAACCACATATAGTTGGTGGGTAGACAAATTATTTTTTTCAGATTAAAATGAACAAAGCATTATTAGAGCCCTGTAGACATGACAAAACACGACTATAGTCACATTTATACTCTTTTTATTTACAACATATTGTGCAACTGCCGGGTCTTGAGACACATGCTAACTCGCAAACTAGAGAGCTAGCGACCTAAACGGTAGCCTTCAAGGTATTTCCTTTCAACTTAAATAGCCAAAAACTTACCACTTCCACACGGATAGGGAGGATAACTATTAACAGTTTAACCTTTAACATGAACATTAATCAAACGTAATATTTTTTTCTGGGTACATGATACCATACAGCATCCATATCAAACTTGCGCGGGCCGCACTAACATTAAACTTTCATATCAAGGCGGGGCCTCAAACTAGTGTCCTGCGGGCCACATTTGGCCCGCGGGCCGTGTGTTTGAGACCAAATATCCACCAAACTGTTGCAGAAGCAGCACTCTCTCGCCGGGAAAGGTGAAATTATGTCAATTTATCAAGGGCTCATAATTACTGATCTGTTTTTTTCCTATCATTCGATAAATCAGTATATCCATTATCGTGACATGACTAAATAGAATATTACATTTGGAATCCGTTCATTAGATGTATCATTGGATCTCTCCTATATGTTAGGTCACCACTAATAATGAATGGCATAAATACAGGCACAAGGTATGCATAGCAATAGCATAGCAATACGTAGCAATCCCATAAATGTTGACATTCATACACGTGCTCAAAGTCTCGTGTTCCTGCATGAGCGATGGTCGCCTTGTGTCTGCACGCTCCATATTCCTGCACCAATTAGCGCTGATCTATTGTCTCAGTTGCCTTTTAACAACCACAGTGGGCGTCACTTTATTGACCCTAATATGGTTTGTCCCCCTAATCATGTGCTCATCACAGGGCGCCCTGCAGAGCCTCTCTGGCCTGACTCTTTGTCCTTTTGAGCTGCAGTGCCTGGCCCAAAGGAGGGTGCCATTAGCATTCCTCAAGAAGCGTGACTCATGACGAAAGGTCGACGCTCGTGCAGCCGCATTCACCAGTTTGGTGGCGAGTGAGTTCGTGGAGCAGCATCATGCAGTTTAATAGAGACAGAGATTCACTAACTTCTCACATTTGTTCTATTGACACCCCCTTGCCCCCTCTTGTTTACCACCTCACTAAAAGGTTAATTGGCTTGTGGTGGAGCCAGGAAATCAAATTAGCGAGTTGATCCTCTTTGTTTTCATTGCAAAATACCCCTTTTTACAAACAGCACCAAGAAATACTAAATGTTTCCTGTTTATACAGTATATACAGACCTTTTGTTTTCTTTTTAATAGAACCTAAGGTATACCTTACCTTAAGTACTAAGGTACTTAGTGCTGTTCTGGCTTCCTCTACCCTGAAGGCATCATAAGGACATATTGGAACATAAATATTTTTTTCCAACATTACAGCTTTATTTTTGTAACGTATGCCATTCTTTCCTTAAGAAAAAAAAAAAGTCCTTTAACGGTTTTCCAATGTCCCAGAACTCGCATAACTAGAGATAGCATCATAAAAATGTGATATTTATAGGTTATCACATGGTCTGTTCGGTATCAGGCCAGGTATCATGTGGTTAGGGTTAGGGTTAGGGTTAGGGGGCATGATACTGGGCCTGATACCAGACAAACCATGTGATGATCTTATTATCACATACTATTTAATCATGAGCTTATTATCACGGACTATTTAATCAAAAGACCATTTTGTTTCCAGAAAATGTTCAGTTTATTACATGTATTATATCTAAACAGTGTAAACACAATAATTGCAAAAATATTTCAACAATAATCAGGCTCGTATTCATCCCCATTTTCTTTTCTGATTGATAAAATAAACATAGACACGTATCTGTCTAACTCAGGCGGGGGAGTACTTTCTACCAGTCTTCGTTCGTTCTTGCAGTTGATGAGCCATTAAAAAAAAGCTTGAGGTCGCCCTTGGTTTTCCGACTTGTATTTGCATTTTTAGTTTTTTTGATCATTTCAAGAGTGTCCTCCTCATCAATGGTGATAAAACGTTCCATTTCTAATATTCTGTTTGCTATTCTCCCTATTTGTCTTTCGCCGGGAGTGTCAACCGCTGACATGTTGACAGAGCACAGACGGCAGCAAAACAAACGCTGTGTGTTCACTCTCGTGCGCTGTTCTCTGATTGGTCGTTTCACGGGCACGATACCAGAGCAGCGCGCTCTGAGTGGACAGCTATGGGGGCTGATACTGGACATGGTTAAACTCTATATTTTATCAGTATCACTGCCCTTGGCTTTGACACAGTATCATTTCCGCCTTTTCTCGTATCATTCATGGGCGGTTTCTAGGATACAGGGCCAATTAATACTGTAGTATGTGATAATGGTTGATATCGGTATCAGATTTTTCCTAATCATGAAAATCGACAGAGAAAAAATGCTGTATTATGTATTCATTCCAGCACAGGAGATACTGTACCGTATGTCTCGTCGCACATATCGGTATTGGATATTGACAATTGGACAAAATCGGCATATCGTAAAAAACAATGCTGGACATTCCTACGCATAAGATTCCCCCCCCATAATTTAGATTTATTATCAGTGAGACTCTACAAGTCTTTTGTAGTACTGTTTTTGTCAGGGTCACTCCAACCAATTAGCCACAGATCGGTATCAGCTGAAAAAGGACAGTATCGACATCGGCCCATACTAGCTTTACAACGCTGATCCCCTTCGCCAAGCATGTCTGCAGTGTGTGGGACTTCCTTAAAAATGGTTCACTTTGAAAAACTTCGATTGGTGCGACATTCGGGGCTGAACACTTGGCAGGGTGTGGTGCGTTTGAGGCTCGCAATGTGATCAAATGTCAGGCAGTGACCCGCTGTACTTGCGAGTGTGGGCAAACTGTGGGGATGAGTACCGCCTCAGTACGGATTTGGGAGCATGCAGACACAGGAGGAACTTTCCTTGTGTGTGTGGGGGGGATGCGTGACACGTGACGAGTGAGCATTTGCGCCACGCTTGAAACAGCCGTTGTGCACACTGATATCACACTGATATTGTATCTCCTTCCTGGGCACAGAAGAGGGGGTCGGGTGCATCTGTGCTTCAGAAGGCAGCGGATGCCTGCTTTTTCATTCAGGTTTTCAATCAATAATCAAAGAAGACTAGAAATAAATTCATTGTGAAATTCATTGTTGTCCTGGCCACAGTACGGACACACTAATGATCCATGAGAGGAAACACAGGCCGGCGGTCACATCGGCCATGACAGATGAATCCACGTGTGGAACAAAGACTGTTTGAACTGATGGATGGAGAGACGAATGCACGGCTTGCTGAAGTAGACAGGAATGATAAATGGTTAGAAGCTGCAGGCTGCAGCCTCTCGCACACGAAGGACACCTGGACGTCACATTTGCGTAGCGCATATGCTAACGTATGAATACGTCTTTGGTAGTAAATGAGTTAACTCCATGATTCTCAAGTTGAACATTGACATCTACTTGTGTTATGTTGCAATTATGTTGACTAGTTTTACTGCTGTTCCAGGATCCTAGATCAGGGGTCTCAAACTCAATTTACTTGGGGCCCACTGGAGCTAGGGTCTGGGCAAGACTGGGCCGCATCAGGTTTTCCAAAAAAAAAAGTATTTATTAAAAACTGAAAAATTGAATAAACTTTTTACTTTGGTTTCGATTTTCTACAAGAAAAGCTCTGATAAAACATTCCACTGTTCTCAAATATCTTAAAAAAAAATTTCTACACAAAATAAGATGAAAAATAAACAAAAAAATCAATAATAAAGAAAATCAATCAATAAATAAATATAATAATAACAATAAAACGGCAAATAATAAAACTTAAGAAACCACATATGTGGTGGGTAGACAAATGATTTTTTTCAGATTAAAATGAACAAAGCATTATTAGAGCCCTGTAGACATGACAAAACACGACTATAGTCACATACTCTTTTTATTTACAACATATTGCGCAACTGCAGGGTCTTGAGACACATGCTAACTCGCAAACTAGAGAGCTAGCGACCTAAACGATAGCCGTCAAGTTATTTCCTTTCAACTTAAATAGCCAAAAACTTACCACTTCCACACGGATAGGGAGGATAACTATTAACAGTTATTTAACCTTTAACATGAACATTAATCAAGCGTAATAATTTTTTCTGGGTACATGATACCATACAGCATCCATATCAAACTTGCACGGGCCGCACTAACATTAAACTTTCATATCAAGGAGGGGGCCTCAAACTCGTGTCCTGCGGGCCACATTTGGCCCACGGGCCGCGTGCTTGAGACCCCTGTCCTAGCTTGTTAGCGAAAACGTGCGGTTCACTCCTCTGCATATCCAGCAACTGGCTGGCAGGGTGAATATTAATAATAAAACCACACAATAAGGAGCTTGCTCACAGCGTATCCATTCCACTTCCACAGTGGGTGCTTGTGTACATGGATGGAATATTTATTGTGTTCACTTGCCACGCTTTAATTAAAGATCGCCTCGGTGCTCGGCGGTCTCACTGTGCCGAGTCCTCCTCAAGGATGCCCTGGTGGACATGCTCAGGATATTCCGAATGTGATCTCTGTTCCGATTCACCTTTATTCCCTCCACCCTTTATCCACCCCCCATCTCTGCAGGATTGTCGCAAAGCAGAGGCATGTATGTGCATACTAACACTGCCTGCACTTTTTTTCCTCCCCTTATTCTCCCCCCTATTTTTTTTCCTCCCGCCACAGAGTGCCTGCTGGAGTCTTATGAATAAGGGAATAAGCGTTGAGCTGTTATTAAAGTAGATGGAAACAGATGGCCGCGGCTGCCTTACAAGTTGAACTGAATCGGCGGATGATTAGAAGGCGGAGAGGCAGAAGAATGAGGCAAGGAAGCGAAAGGTGCACATCTGTAGAGAATGATTGCTGACAACGTTCACTGATAATCTTTTATTTATTTTACTAACTCCATGCTCTTGCACAAGAAGTTTCATTGATTAACACGAAACTTGTTTACTTCTCTTTCATCAAATCAAGAAAATATTTTCAGGATAGTACTTTTACACCCAGGAACTACTACTACTGGAGACTTTCCTTTGTTCCATTTGATAAAAGAGGGGTTCAAGGAGGGGGGCATCTTCAGTGTAGAACTAGTTGACTTTGTCCTTAAGGTTCATAGATTATATTCATACATTTTCTATATTTTCATAATTTAATTTATTCATTCATTTTCTACCACTTATCCTCACGAGGATCCCGGCCTATCCCAGCTGTCTTGGGGACTGGTGGCCAGCCAATCACAGGGCACATATAGACAAACAACCATTCACACTCACATTCATACCTATGGACAATTTGGAGTCGTCAATTAACCTAGCATGTTTTTGGAATGTGGGAGGAAACCGGAAAACTTATTAGTTCTTCCTTTTTATATTTATTTTTCTATCTACTGCACCTTTATACACTCTTGATCAAAATTTAAGACCAATTGAAATATTGTTAAAGGGAATTTTTTGGAATTTTGCCCATCATTCCCAATCTTTATGTGAAACATAAAAATATATTTCCCTTTTCTGTGCATTATAACACAAGAAAACAAGTTAATTTGAGCTATCTTACAATGCTGTCATTGAGATAGACCTATTTCGACTATGAAGGCCTCTAAAAAAACCCTCTAACAGTTTTGCATGGTTTGATACCCATACCCAAGTGTTCATAGTGTTTTAAATCATCAAAATATGGCAAGATACTGCAACTATTACATGTTATCATACGTGCACATGTTAATGCATGATCACAGCGTGGGTATCAAACCATGCAACACGTTTTTTTTAGAGGGCTTCATAGTCGGAATACAGTGCATCCGGAAAGTATTCACAGAGCTTCACTTTTTCTACATTTTGTCATGTTACAGCCTCATTCCAAACTGAATTAAATTAATCTCTTACCTCAAAATTCTACACAAAATACTCCATTATGACAATGTGAAAAAAGGTATTTTTGACATGTTTTGAATTTATTAAAAATAGAAAACAAAAAAATCACATTTACATAAGTATTCACAGCCTTTGCTTAATACTTTGTTGATCCACCTTTGGCAGCAATTACAGCCTCAAGTCTTTTTGAATATGATCCCACAAGTTCAGCACACCTATCTTTAGGCAGTTTTGCCCATTCTTCTTTGCAATAAGTCTCAAGCTCCATCAGGTTGGATGGGAGACGTCTGTGCACAGCCATTTTCAGATCTCTCCAGAGATGTTCGATCGGATTCAAGTCTGGACTCTGGCTGGGCCACTCCAGGACATTCACGGAGTGGTTCTGAAGCCAATCTTTTGAGATCTTGGCTGTGTGCTAATGTCTACTGTCTATATGGTCAAGGTACATGACCAGTCTACTGAGGTCAAGAGCGCTCTGGAGCAGGTTTTCATCCAGGATATCTCTATATATTGCTGCATTCATTTTTCCTTCTATCCTGACTAGTCTGCCAGTTCCTGCTGCTGAAAAACATCCCCACAGCATGATGCTGCCACCACCATGCTTCACTGTAGGGATGGTATTGGCCTGGTGATGAGCAGTGCCTGGTTTCCTCCAAACATGGCGCCTGGCATTGACACCAAAGAGTTCAATCTTTGTCTCATCAGACCAGAGAATTTTGTTTCTCATGGTCTGAGAGTCATTCAGGTGCTTTTTGGCAAATTCCAGACGGGCTGCCATGTTCCTTTTACTAAGGAGTGGCTTTCGTCTGGCCACTCTACCATACAGGCCTGATTGGTGGATTGCTGCAGAGATGGTTGTCCTTCTGGAAGGCTCTCCTCTCTCCACAGAGGAACGCTGGAGCTCTGACAGAGTGACCATCGGGGCCTTGGTCACCTCCCTGACTAAGGCCCTTCTTCCCCGATCACTCACAGTTTAGAAGGCCGGCCAGCTCTAGGAAGAGTCCTGGTGGTTCCAAACGTCTTCCATTTACGAATAATGGAGGCCACTGTGCTCATTGGGACCTTCAAAGCAGCAGAATTTTTTCTGTATCCTTCCCCAGATTTGTGCCTCAAGACAATCCTGTCTCGCAGGTCTACAGACAGTTCTTTTGACTTCATGCTTGGTGTTTGTGCTCTGACATGCACAGTCAACTGTGGGACCTTATATAGACAGTTATTATATTTCCAAATCATGTCCAATCAACTGAATTTACTGCAGGTGGACTCCAATTAAGCTGTAGAAAGATCTCAAGGATGATCAGTGGAAAAAAGATGCACCTGAGCTCAATTTTGAGCTTCATGGCAAAGGCTGTGAATACTTATGTAAAATTTTGTTTTCTATTTTTAATAAATTCAAAACATGTCAAAAAAATCTTTTTTCACATTGTCATAATGGAGTATTTTGTGTAGAATTTTGAGGTAAGAGATTAATTTAATTCAGTTTGGAATGAGGCTGTAACATGACAAAATGTAGAAAAAGTGAAGCGCTTTCGGTATCTTTGGTGTCCCATAGTTATTGTGTTTACAATAACTATGGGACCTGGTGTTGCCATCAGAGAATTGATGAAAAGCGGTCAAAGCGGTTTCCAGGACACTAGTTGGAATGTTGCTTCAGGTGGTGAATATGGCTTCCACTGTCTGTCCACTGATGTCCATTTCCGTAAACTTCCATTCCCATCCACTTCCAAATGTTCTCAATTGGATTTAGATCAGGGGAACATGCAGGATGGTCCAAAAGAGTGATTTTGTCAGTCGGGCTTTATGAACTGCAGCGTTGTTGTGTTGACAAAGCCAGTCATTACCGCACAAACGAGGGCCTTCAGTCATGAGGGATGCCCCTTTCAACATCTCCACATATCCAGCTGCAGTTTGATGCCCATGCACAACATGAAGCTCCATTGTTGCATTGTAGGAAAAAAAGCAAACTGATTATCATGATGGCTCCCCATCTCAGGTGGGATCTCCTTGTCATGGCAACGTTGGAAGCCATCAGGACTGTCAAGGTGCCATTTTTTAGAATTTGGTGGCATTGAAGTAGACAAGGCCTTGAAGACGTTTATCGTTTTACTGCACTTGGCACCAGTAACAACCTTCATTTGGGACCAGGATCATCTATTGTCTTGACGGACAGCCAATGGGATTCTCTGGCTCAGGGCAGGTGACATTTTTGGGTTTGCCACTTGACGTTTTTGTCCTATAACCCTAAAGCTCTTTGAAGAAGTTTAAAATGAGCGTTTTACTCCATTCAACCTCATCAGCAGCGATGCACTGCGAGAGGACCTGCATTATTGCTTACTCACAATAATTTTGTCTCACTCCCATTTCTTCTTTTGTCATTCCATTGTTTCCAGAACCAACCATGATTGGAGAATTTCCATGAAGTAGGATTCCCTATTAACAAAATAACTATTTTTGGAGTTACAGTATTGAAAATTGGTTGACCACCTTATAAATACGTTTTTTTTAAAACATTGTTAGAGCTCTCTAAAAATAAATGAAAACCCCTATGGTCACCTTCATGCTCATATTACCCAATATAGTAAAAACAATAATAATAAGACATAATATAGACTCACTGCTGCATTGGGAGAGTCCATTGTTCCTTTTTTACTTCCAGTTTCTCTACAGTACTTCCTATTGTCTTGGCGTTTGGCTCATCAATGTTAGGTTACTGACACTCCTCCATAACGGCTTGAAACAATTTGATAGAGTGAAGCCACGGAATGCAAAGCCGACTAAATAACCATCCATGGGGCCAAAGCATTGATAAAGAAGATAAGAAGCACAAATGAAATGAAATGTATTCTTTTTAAGGTTTTTGGGTGTCAGGAATGCAATAATGTGATTTACATTATTTTCTACGGAAAAAACGAGGTGCCACAGCATTTTGCGGCAGAAAACCAGGTCATACCACGGAAGTATGACCTGTTTCAGAAAAATGCACAAATGCTGCGGCGCTATGTGCAATCATGCATGCCAAGCCACCAATTTCAGTCTGAATTTTTCCAGGCGCCTCATTGCCAAACGCCTATAAAGTTCCCCAAAAAGAGGGATTGCGAGGGCGGCGCGGTGCGTATTTTCAAAGCCAAACAGTTTGTTCCAATTGCCGACTGATAATGAATTTATATTTGCCACTCTGCCATTCTACACCGTCAGAGGTGCCATTTATATTCATGCATCGCAGCAGGGCCGTGCGCCGATCCGCAAGTTTTATTCAAATGTGTTGTGAATGGAGCACAAACCTCTCAGCGTTGCTCGCTGTGAGGAAGATGGCCCCGCCGTGCTGGAGGAGAAAATTACCTCAGAAAAATACTCTGGGAGGCAGCAGAAGCTGCAGCCATGGAATTTCATCTTAACGTACTTTCCCCTTCGTACGATAGAACCTCTAAATGTGAATGCCTCCAAAGATTGTACAAGATGCTAATTGATTTAGCATGATATCATTTCTGTGTGCATTTTCGCATCTTTGTGATGTCGACACAATGATGGCAAAGAGCAAAAGTGTGATGATGACCGTAGATATTGACTCTGTTGTGACAAAACCTTGGAACAATGGAAGCGGATACCACTGTGGAATGTCGGAATTGCTCAGTCCAACATGGCCAAAGACAATAATCACACACTGTGTATAATCAAAGATTGAGTGGTTTTGTTTTTGGATGTTAATATGTGAATTTATGTCATTTTGTCAAAAATCGATGAGGCGCCTTACAATCCGGTGCGCCTTATGGGTGCGCCGAGTTCCAAAATGTGGAAAAATACGGCTTATAATACGCCGTATAATACTGTGTGGCTTATGTATGTGTTAAGTACAAAAATAGCCCCCGTAGTTGAGACTGCACCTTATGATCAGATGCGCCTTATGTTGTGGAGAATATGGTAGCTTGTATATATACTGTAGAACCCGAAGACAGCTTGCATAGGCTCCAGCATGTCTGTGACCTTCGTGAGGATAAGCGGTATAGAAAATGGATGGATGGTTACAAATGTTGAAAAGCATGATTTTTTAAGGGTTTGATTTATTGTAGTTTATTACACTTTTATGACAGAATGTCAAAAATAGAGCTGCAACAGTTAATCCATCATCCAATTTATCAACAACTATTTTTGTGTTGGATTTTGGATCAAATTTCACAACTTCACTCTTCCGGATTATGAAAAATAGAGACTTAGACTTCCATTATTGTCATTGCACAAAAACACAGCAGTGAAATAGCCAAGGAAATATATTGATAAATCATGTTAGATAAATCAGGGTTGTGAATGATAAACCGATACATAAAAGCCACATTAAAAGATGCAGTGAATGATATGTAGTATTCTACACTGGTCACTACTAGGTATCAGTAATTTTCAGTGAGCGACACAAGCGCCAGACTCACAATTACTGAATTAATCGAAACAACAAGCCTCAGATTAATCGACTAAAGACAATAGTTGCAGCTCCAGGCAAGAATGTTTCTTAATCCCATGAAACGGTTAACAAATGGTTTAGGATTGACTCTGGAACAGATTATTTCCATTTAAATTGATTCCTATTTTAAGATGTCCTGGAGCGTCCTTTGTTTTTTTATTTATATATTTTTTTACATTAGACAGGTGCTCATGCTAAATGTTGCCTCAGATGTGCATTTTTCATCCACTTTTGGCAAGATCCCATTACATTGTTTGACCCCTTGACCTTGACCTTCACCCGTGAAGTTATCGCCAAACGTAACCTTTGCCCTAAAAAGCCGTTCTGCTTCCAGAAGGCCCCTGTTGTTCTTTAAGTTACAATATAACAATACCATATGACATAGAAAGCCCTTCAGAACTGAAGCATATGCACCTTAACCTCTAAAAATGAGGCCAAGATTTTGTTAATATTCATAAGTGGTTTGACTTGATCCATTGGGCCCTCTCTTGACCCCCGTGACCCTCCTCTGGCTGACCTTTTTTTTTTGAAAGGCCATCTTCTCTCCGAGCCTGTGACCAGAGAGGTGTTTCCCTCCGACGTCGATTGATTAAAGAAGCATTCATCATGCTAAGGGATTATCTCTTTGCCTGCAAAACGGCTTCTTTCTCTGGTAAACCAATTCTACTTTCTATGGGATGAGAAGGTTAAATGGGCCACCCGGGTAATCCATTTCAACCAGTGACACTTTAGGTCTGGAAGAGGAGGTTGAGGTCGGAGGAGGAGGCGAACGGCGGTCACATTCTGTGCTTTGGCGGAGGAGTTTGGCTAGAGAAAATAGAGCGAACAACATAAAGGGATATTATTGGCCGTTAAAGTTAATTGGGGGAGGTTGATGTGGAAGGTAAGCTTGCATGATGCCCCCGCTCTTTTCCCTTCATGGGGCACTGGGCATGCTGCAGCAGGAGGAGGAGACGGGCGCTTTAATGGGTGGCGTGGCTTTAACGACTGATGATGCCGTGATCTCACAACTAATGTGCCTTTTGCAACACCAAAAAATCCCAAAATACAATGCTATTTTAATGTGTAGGCGTGTGTTTTTTTACAACCAACCTATGAACTGAAAGTTTAAATCAAGCTAAAAGATACCACACGTGGAAAATCTATATTTTTAAATAATAGCACAACATCTGAATCACACTTTAACCGTGTTATTATGAGCAATTAAGCAGAAATGTATTAACTGTATTAAGCAATTGCTTTCACTGACACCACGTCATTCAATTTGAATTGTTTGGAGTGTATTTTCCAGGATTTCCGAGCATGCTTAAATGCAGCAAATTGTTTTTCTGCATCAAGACTTACAAAGTGAGTACAAAGTATCCACTTTTATATCAACTTTTTTTTTATTTCGACCACACATACATGGTGTTGGAATCCCACTGCTGCTGAAGTCTCGTTATATCGATATTCTCGGGAGTCGGAAAAAATACCGATATAACCGGACTATCCATATATCCGATCCTGCGCCGAACTGCATTAAAAGTGGGCAATAATGCACTTAAATCAATCAACACATGCCTGCAACAGAAGAACCAACTGCGTTCGTGGTTTCTCTCGTGTGTATAGATTCTATACAGGCATGTGTTTGGCCAGCTATGTGGGGCGGGTTGAGCATGACCTGTGAACCAGGAAGTGCGGGAATCGGTGTGTGTGCTGCGCTCTGGTGGTGGAAGTGTGAAAAATAAAGTTGATCAGGCTGTTGTTGTCAAACTGGTACCATGACGGTCCGAGACACTGCAGGCTTTCTTTCCAGCTGGTCACTAAAGCTGTGATTGTAATAATCAACACCTTCAATTTGAGGGCAGGAGTTTGTCAATTAAGAATCACCTGCTGGAGCAAGTGGTTGGAGGTAAAACCTGCAGCGTCCCAGCCCTCCATGGCGGTTTGACGCCTCTTATACCATATAACATTACCCTCCAGTTTTTGCATCGGATGAAGACACGCTACAGCCTCTCTTCACACACCAACACACCAACTTCCATGATGTCAGCGCTGACAGCGTAATGGCAACGTCGACGGCGTCTGAGTAAGCGCTGCAGAGCTTTCATGTATCTGTGCTCCTGCGGGGGCTCCTGAGCAAGATCCGTGTGTTTGTACTGCACTAGAAGAACTTTACAAACATGTCTCTGTTCTGGGTCAGATAGGACGGCAATCACACCTTTTATTGTGTTGCTTATGTGTGCGTTGTTGGCGTCGTCATGACAGAGTCTGGCTTTTGATGGTTAAAAATGCACGTTGACTGCTAGAAAGCAAAGAAAGCAGACTAAGGACTGAGACTAGGGTTGGCTTTTAATTCACGTACTTACCTTTCAATACGCTATATACGGGACTATGCTTGAGGGGGTGCACACTGGAGCGCTTATATGGGGGGAGGGTGCCTAGTCACTGCCGTCAGGTAGAGCATAGCCTCTGCTATCACGCTGATGCTAAGCTGTTGTATTGCTAGGACAACTGTTGGCTTTTCAAGGTACCGTATATTCCTTTGAATGCTTTCTAAACTAAAGTTATCGTCTAATCTGACGTCTCCTATTTCACTTTGGACGCTGCTAACTGTTTTCTTGATTTTTGAGGCAATTTCACCTCACATTTTCACTGAGTACGAGGAAAATTGGACTTTAAAAACAGCAGAATTCCGACTATAATATAAGGTGGACAGAAATATTTCAATATTGAACAAAGCAAAATTTGTTCTCAATCCAAAATCACTCCACACTCTTTATTGCTCTCTGGTTCTACCATATCTTACTTATTGTGTGGAAATATGGGCTAATAACTATAAAAGCAATCTTCACTGGCTAAATGTACTGCAAAAAAAGCCAGTAAGGATAATTCATAATACCGCCTACGGAGAACATAATAACTCCTTATTTCTAAAAATACTTCAAATTTCTGATATAGTTCATCTTCAAACAGCTAAAATAATGCATAAGGCTAAAAATAAGCAATTAGCTAAAAATGTCATCCAATACTTCTCTACAAGAGAGGAAAAATATGATCTCAGGGAAGAAGTACATTTGAAACACTTCTATGCTAGGACTACGTTATGCTAGCCATAGCATTTCAGTATGTGGAATCAAACTATGGAATGGATTGAGTAAGGAAATCAAACAATGCACAACGATGAGCCAATTCAAGAAACAATACAAGCAGTTGATGTTTGCTAAATACAAGGATGAAGAGTCTTGAACCAGTCATGATGTGCTATATATATCACTATATTGACACTTACTATGGTACCCATTATGGCATTGGATGCTCATATCACCTTGTACTTCGATACGTGAAAAAAAATAACTTAAACTATATTAGGAAAGCAGGAAGTGAACAAATGTAACAGTTACTGATTGTAAAAGTACCAGATGGAGGGGTAGGATTTAATAAGCTTTGCTTCTTCCTACTCCTTTTGGACATGTGGAACTGGGAACTGATTATGGGATGCACTCAATTGTAATCTGATGCATGTTCAAATGAAATAAAACCATTACCATTACCATTACCAAATACAATTGGCAAACACCATCTGTAAGGCGTACGATACCCGACTAATCACATGTTTTTCTCATCCTGAAGAAAAATTCAACACACAATGGCTTCCTTGAGCGTGGCGCTCATCCACAAATAACTTATTCTTCCTTCCACTCCAATCTTCTGAAGAGTGCTGGATTGTTCCTGTTTTCCGCCTGTGTCAGTCTTTTAATTTCCAAAGCCATCTTAGTGCTTGCTTTAAATGTCAGTGGTCTCGGTAGGACTGATGATTGGCATCAGGATGTTCCTGTGATTGAAGTGGGCAAGAGATGACATCTCGTGATGCTGCTGCAGCGTGGCTGGAGTTCATCTTGTCAGTGTTGCTCTTCACAGGTCATTATTCTAACTTCAGATGCATTGTTGTAGACCAGGACTATCCAGCTAAATTGGTCTGTGGGGCACACTTTGAGAAAGCCAAGTGTATCCAATGGTAGGCATGTTCAAGTCATAAAGGCAGACATTACAGTGAGATAATCACACATTTTATTCATAAAGTGCTTTTAAGACAAATACTCGGCACAAAGAGCCAGGTAAAAAAGAGCAATCACACACTAGGCTTTAAAATGATTAAATATTAAAAGCATGTTCTTTAATGTAAGCCTTTAGCATTTTTGTGAAGTTGGGAAGATTGCTGCATTTACTGAGTTATTTGAGGAGTGAGTTCCACAGGGTGGGGGGCAGCAATGGAAAACTGCAAAACTCGGTCACCCCACCTTTGAAGCTTGGTCCTGCAGGGGAGGGACAGGAAGTGGAAGAAAGAGAAGAACGGAGGGTGTGAGTCCGATTACGGAGGGCTGTGAAGGTGATGAGGAGGATTTAGAAATGGGGAGGCAGTGGAGGTTCTGAAGCACAGGATCTGGTCTTGCGAGTGGGTGCTTGTCTGGAGGCGAGCTACAGAGGTTTGCATGTGTGGGCGTTTGAGTGTTCTGGAGGGCGTACCATAGAGAACACTATTTTAATCAATTCTGGATGTGATGAAGAAAGGAGAGAAAAGAGAGATGAGCAAATTCCGGTCATATATTTTGGGTGAAATAATGATTTGGTTAATATGTGGTTCACAGGAGAGGTTGGCGTCAAATAAAATGCCAAGGTTTTGGGTGATTGGGAGTGGCGGGAGGATGGTGCTGGTCCAGTTATGATGTCTGAGTTATTTATTTAGCCATTTGTATGCGTGGAACTGCTTAATTTAGGCCATGAATATGTACAATTTGCTTAAATATGCATGATTATTTTTTTAACAAATAGTCCCTAGTCGCGGCACGGCGGTTGAGTAGTTAGCGCGCAGACCTCACAGCTAGGAGACCAGGGTTCAATTCCACCCTCAGCCATCTCTGTGTAGAGTTTCCATGCGTGGGTTTTCTCCGGGTACTCCGGTTTCCTCCCACATTCCAAAAACATGCTAGGTTAATTAGCCACTCCAAATTGTCCATAGGTATGAATGTGAGTGTGAATGGTTGTTTGTCTATATGTGCCCTGTGATTGGCTGGCCACCAGTCCAGGGTGTACCCCGCCTCTCGCCCAAAGACAGCTGGAATAGGCTCCAGCACCCCCCGCAACCCTCATGAGGAAAAAGTAGTAGAAAATGTGAATGAATGAATAGTCCCTAGTCAACAACAAAACATCAATAATTTATCAAATAATTATCCTAAAACCGCGATAGTGTGAGGGGGCGATGTAGCGAGGGATGACTGTACATCAAAAAGTGTAAAGAAGTGGATATGAATAATTGCAGATCCTGGATCACATGTCAGCTGAAATCTATATTAATGTGGTACATCTTGCATGCAATATGCAAGGAGAAACATGCAACAATGTGTGAAAACTGTTTATTATTGATCATACCAGCAGTGGCTACATCCATACACAAAGATGCTCATTAGAACGCAATCTGCCACGTTGCCTTGAAGGACTGATAAAGCCTGGCACCAGCCATGACATGTTATTATTTTTGAAGATGTCTTCTGTACCAGAGCTGTCACAAAAGACATATCCAATCAAAGAACAAATGTACATTGACTTCCATGAATGTATATAATAATAGTACGCAGGCGACGTTTGAGTGATGGCAGGGAGATAGCGCTGCTGTACACTCGTCGGACTAATCAGCGGCGAGGCGCTTGCCCACACACTTTGAATATTGACCATCTTGACATCTCTGATGAAGACTTCTGCCACCTGTTTGGCATCTTCAGCGCTCAGCCAAGCGCGAGACCAAGTGCTTTGCATCTCGGTGAGCCTCCTACGCCTGCTCATCACTCTTCATAAGACCGCCCCGCACCAACAAAATAAGTAATACCCCCGCACCCCCTGGAAAAAGAAGGCCAGACACGCTTCATTTCAATTGGCTGATGACAGTGATGAGACCACAGGCCGTCCACCCTCCTCCCCTCCCCCCAAGCTGCACCGCCGCGTATAAACTACACATTTGTCCAGCAGATGGCTGAGGAGTCCGCTGCTGACTTAATGTGCTGTTTAGTTTTCATTACGCCAGGGGAGACAAAGCGTGGAATGAGCAATGTTTTGGCTGCTGAAAAGTCCATTTGTTTTCACGCTCCGCCTGTTTATGACTGAAACTCCACTCTGGGTGAACGTGTGTGGGGTAGACATGAATTCAACTCCTGTTTAGGTTGTCTTCTGCACCTTTTTCAACTGCTTGTGTGTAAAAGGCAAAAGCACTGTCGATGGGCTGCACACTATAGATCAGGGGTCTCAAACACACGGCCCGCGGGCCAAATGTGGCCCGCAGGACACTAGTTTGAGGCCCCCGCCTTGATATGAAAGTTTAATGTTAGTGCGGCCCGCGCAAGTTTGATATGGATGCTGTATGGTATCATGTACCCAGAAAAAATTATTACGTTTGATTAATGTTCATGTTAAAGGTTAAATAGTTATCCTCCCTATCCGTGTGGAAGTGGTAGGTTTTTGGCTATTTAAGTTGAAAGGAAATAACTTGAAGGCTACCGTTTAGGTCGCTAGCTCTCTAGTTTGCGAGTTATTCTTGATTTGTTTATTTATTATTCATCTTATTTTGTGCAGAAAAATAAAAATTAAAATATTTGAAAACAGTGGAATGTTTTATCAGAGCTTTTATTGTCGAAAATCGGAACCAAAGCACTGAAAAAGTTTGTATATTTTTCTGTTTTTAAAAATGCGTTTTTTTTTTTTTGGAAAACCTGATGCGGCCCAGCTTTGCCCAGACCCCAGTTCCAGTGGCCCCCAGGTAAATTGAGTTTGACACCCCTGCTATAGATAGATAGATAGATAGATAGATAGATAGATAGATAGATAGATAGATAGATAGATAGATAGATAGATAGATAGATAGATAGATAGATAGATAGATAGATAGATCTCATTTCATGACATCCCTTCACTGAGGACTATGCTCCTGTTGCTAAAGCTTGTGTCTTCCTGTCCCACTAAAGGGGACCTATTATGCTCATTTTTCAGCTCTTTGTATCGAGTTGCGGACTCCTGTAGAGCAGCTACACACAAAGCTACACACCAGCACACAAAGCTTTATAGGTCTTCCAGAATCTGCGCCTATTCAGCTATATTTTCTGGTTCCCGCAAAAAATGTCTGTTTTAATGTATTCCACCCATGGCCCGCCTCCAGGCACGCCCACTCTGCTGTGGTTGGTCACACTCCCATGTGCATTGTTTTCTACAGCATCGGTAACCAAATGTAGCCAAATGCAACCCTGCTTCCTGTATGTTTGTGGCTTTTGCTCCATGACAAAATAAACACAGTTAGGACTCTGATAAATTGGTACTTGCTCTGCTTGCTGAGTCCACATGACCAAGTAACGTTGGAAAGGTGTCGGCTAGTCCAGCTTCGTAGTGGCCCATGTTCACCAAACAGTCCGGTGAGAAATGCCATTGGCAGATTAAAATGCATTTCTTTTCCTGGTAGGGAATCAGGAACGCCAACCATTGGTGCCTGATGGTGGCGTCTTTAGGAATTGGAAACAAATGTGGCTTCGCTAGCAAGTGAACAGAGGAGCAGAGCTTGGCGGAGGGCAGAGTGCTTATCTGGCTTACAGACACACCCATATAAGGAAGTTTCTCTTCTTCTTGTCTGTGTTTCTTCTTGCTCCAGTCCGCTCCAAATTTGCAAAAACATCAAATAAGGGCAATAAAATTTTAGTACAGGGAAGTTGTAGCTTACACCTTTCCTGACACAGAGCAAATCTGTTTAGCATGTAAGGGCATTTAGATCAACAATACTATCTGCCCCAATGGCTGGACGGGACACGAAAAAAGAAAAAAAAAACAAATGGTAATGGTTTTATTTCATTTGAACATGCACCAGATTCCAATTGAGTGCATCCCATAATCAGTTCACAGTTCCACATGGCCAAAAGGAGTAGGAAGAAGCAAAGCTTATTAAATCCTACCCCTCCATCTGGTACTTTTACAATCAGTAACTGTTACATTTGTTCACTTCCTGCTTTCCATAATACAGGTTTAAGGTTTTTTTTTTGTTTTTTTTAATAATGCACCTCGTACCGAAGTACAAGGTGATATGAGCATCCAATGCCATAATGGGTACCATAGTAAGTGTCAATATAGTGATATATATAGCACATCATGACTGGTTCAAGACTCTTCATCCTTGTATTTAGCAAACATCAACTGCTTGTATTGTTTCTTGAATTGGCTCATCGTTGTGCATTGTTTGACTTCCTTACTCAATCCATTCCATAGTTTGATTCCACATACTGAAATGCTATGGCTTTTTGACGTAGTCCTAGCATAGAAGTGTTTCAAATGTACTTCTTTCCTGAGATCATATTTCTCCTCTCTAGAGAAGTATTGGATGACATTTTTGGCTAATTGCTTATTTTTAGCCTTATGCATTATTTTAGCTGTTTGCAGATGAACTATATCAGCAAGTTGAAGTATTTGTGATTTTAGAAATAAGGATGTTCTCTGTAGGCGGCATTATGAATTATCCTTACTGACCTTTTTTGCAGTACATTTAGCCAGTGAAGATTGCTTTTATAGTTATTATCCCATATTTCCACACAATAAGTAAGATATGGTAGAACCAGAGAGCAATAAAGAGTGTGGAGTGATTTCTGATTGAGAACAAATTTTGCTTTGTTCAATATTGAAATATTTCTGGCCACCTTATGTTGTATATTTGTAATATGAGGTTTCCAGCTCATATTTTCATCTATTGTGATCCACAGAAATGTATTTTCCTTCACCCTTTCAATGTCTAAACCAGGGGTGTCAAACTCATTTCGCATCGTGGGCCACATACGGCCTAGGGAGATGTCAAGTGGGCCGGACCATTAAAATTATACCATACTCTGCTATAAATAACCAAAATATCATGTCTTTCTTTTGTTTTGGTGTAAAGAAGCACAAGAACAATAGGAAAATATTGAAATTTAATGAACTATCCTTTTACAAAACATTTCATGAAACACCTCATATTTTCTTAGACAAATGTGCAATTTACTTTTATCATTCACAAATATGCATTGCAACTGATCCCACTGATTGTACAAAGGCACAAAACTTTAATTGGTACTGAAAAATATAGTAATGCACTTTAAAATTAAATGAGACTTTTAAAGAAAGGGATTTTTAAACCACTTACACATACGCATATAAATTCTAAATGTAATCCCTGCGTACACCTTACAAACTAAGGAGAGTGATTTTAAAGGTGTAATGAAGAAAGTGTTCGCCTGTCCTGTAAATCTGTAAACTTCATACATGAAACATACATACACATACAATATACATATACTGAAAATTTATGGAGTTGTATGAACAGTAGAATTCCATCACACAACTTTTGTTTTGAAGCTGCTGACTAACATTAAAGTGCACATTTTTTAAATCACCACAGTAAGGATTCATCTTCACAGAGCTGTATTCTTTCAATGCAAACAGTATCTAAGGCAGCATTTTAAAGGTGTTAGTCTAGTCTGGACTTGTATTTGTTCCTGAAACTTGGCATCTTTTGGCCTGTACAAGTGCATCAACACCAGGTGTCATGTCCTGACTACCTGTCACTTTCAGAATGTCATTTAAGTGCTTGTTTGTGAGCCTTGAACGCATTTTTGTTTTATTGATATTCATCTCTGAGAAAATTTGTTCACAAAGGTAGGTTGTCCCAAACATGCACAAAATTTTAGCAGCCAGGGCTGTTAATTTGGGGTACCCTGGTAGTAGATACTGATAAAATCTGTCCAGACCTACAGAGGCAAATTTGCCTCAAATCTGCATCACACTGCAAATCAATTATCTCTAGCTGAATTTCCACCGGTCGATCAGAAGCTTTAACTGTGAAAGGTGAGCGAAAAACTGAAAATTCTGTCTCAAGTTCACCAAATACCTGAAAACGTTTCTCAAACTCCTGCAGGCTAATATTAGCAAAAGCTTGTCGCTTCTCGGGACATACAAGTTCAGCCGCCTTCATCATGCATCGTTTAACAAAGTCACCGTCGGAATACGGCTTCGATGCTAATGCTAATGCTACCGCTGCTTCACTGACTTCTCGGCTCTTGATGAAAGTAGACTGCTGTTTCCTCAGACCCGCCAGCAATTCGTTAATCTTATCTCTTCTCAGTTGTCCTTGCAAGCCGTCATATTTTTTACTGTGATGAGTCTCGTAGTGGCGTCGAATATTATATTCCTTCAATACCGAAACTTGTTGCAAACACACCAAGCACAAAGGTTTTCCGTGCATCTCTGTAAATAAATAGGACGTGGTCCATTTTTCTTTGAAAATTCTACACTCCTTATCTACTTTTCTCCGTTTGGATAACGACATTTTGGCTAATGAGGGTGTAGCGGAGAGGTAGCGACCAAGGTATTAACAATGTCGTAACAAGCAGCAGATGGCGCATTGATACCGTCTGCTGTTTTCAGTCTGTCTCAGTGATGCGGCTTGTCTTCTACTCTGATGGAAAGAGTGTGCCCCTTAGCGGATAATCCATGAATTGCAGCGAATAAAAAATATTAATTCCATGTCTTTTATGCATTTTTTTTACTTTCAAATTATCCTGCGGGCCTGATCGAACCTCCTTGGGGGCCGGCTCCGGCCCGCGGGCCGTATGTTTGACACCCCTGGTCTAAACCGTCTATTTGTATTTGCTGATACGTGTCTTTTCTGCTGTTATCAAACAGCATGATTTTAGTTTTACTTAGGTTCAAGGACATTATTATCAAACCATCTTTTTAGTGTGACCATTTCTTCTCCGACCTTTCTAATGATTTTGTCTGTACTCCCTCCAGAACAGAAATAATGATAACATAAGACAAATATTAATATTTGTCAATTGAATTGCATTGTAAATGTATTTTCTGTATCAATGCAATTGTTTTTACATTTTTCCTCAGTAGAATTCATCATTGAATTTGCACATTTCCTGATCCTGAGACTGCAAACTGCACACCAAGTTGGCTCATGGCGCCTGCCAGTTTGTTTGTCAGCATGTTTCCAGTAATATAATGGTGCAGAAACATTTATTATACACCATCACTCCTACAGCCTGTGTAATGTATTTAATGTAACTGACATCATAATTGTTGCTAAACGTGCAATAAAATATATAAGTAAATATTACAGTACCGCTGCTGCTCGTAGGGCAGTTTAGCAACTGCTAGTTGCTAAAGGAAAGACAGTTTTTTGTTGTTGTTAACAGCAGCTGGAGCAGGAGCGCAAGCTAGAAGAAAGTCAAATGCATTCAAAATATTTTTATGCTTTGCTGAATGAATGACTGAAATTGACTACCAAAGCTCACCAGGAAGTAATAAATGCAACAAAGTATCAGAACATTTTGCGGTGAACAAAAATGTTTATGAGTTAATAATAATAATAATAATTAGGAAGACTAAACAAACACGTATCCTCTTAATGAGCAACTGTTATTGGCATAAAAAACCCTCCAAAGAGTCAAAACCTCACCAACCATGAACCATACCGCATGTCAGTGGTTACAGTGTAGATGTAGTCGATACAGTGCATGTTTTGCTTTTTCTTTGGCTTTTTGGCAGCACTAATTCAAAAAGCAGACCACAGGGTATTAAAAGGACATTTTCATCACTTCTTCATCACATTTTCATCACTTCCTAAAAAATGTGGCCAGGACAGTACATGTCCATGGAAAAGAGGGCATTTGGTCACTTTGCAATATGTGACATTTGAAACATATATGAAATTGGCGCTCGGGGGTCTTTATTTACCCGCTGAAAGGACCCCCTCTCGGGGGCTTTTATCAGCAGATGGAATATTAATGCTGCATTTTATGACAGGTAATTTGATGTAATCCCGGCTAGCTCTGAGGATTTGCATTTTAATTTCCCGGGGTTGATTACGTTCAGTCTCTGGCTTCAGGTTAATTGTGTGAGCTCACTTCTGCAACACGGCACACTCTTGTCATTACATGAGTGTGAATAACATAATGAGCCTCTGCTATCAATCAATGGCAACGTTGATGGCCGTGCTGCTCCTCAAAGTCCATTCACTCCATATTCAATACGGTTTATCCTCTTTAGGGTCAGGCCACGCCTGGGGCTGACCCAGCTCACTCACGCAAGACGCAAGTTAGCGAAATGATTAGCAATGTCTGTGTATGGTCTGCGTAAGAAATGCCCCGATCTTTGCTGCTGTCCTGGAGTGTCCGTCAGCAACAGCGCTGGAGTTGCAGTCCTCAGGTCCACTGGTCCACTGATCCGTATCGACTGGCTCCTGTGAGTCAGCACACGCAAGACCCGGTCCGCTGGGAAGCCCGCTTACCTCTACTCGCTCGGGGAAGCGGTATTAGCATGCCGTAGTGGGTGGGGGTGTACTTTGCATGGGAAATCACTGGCGCCAGGAGGGTCCCGGAAGACCGTATCCCGCTGACTGCTCCCCACGCTTTGGTGGGGTTTAATTCCAGTGTCAGTTTAGCATTTCTGTGCGGCGTGCGCTCAATTAGGTGGCTTTTGTTGTGGTGTAAGTGGAGCGGCGCTTTTAGCAAAGTGACGCTGATTAGGCCGCAGCTTTTGAGTGACAAGCTTCTCCAACAAGAAATCCAATTTCAGTCCTAAGAGTACTTTGTGTCGTCAGCGGCTGGGAAATGGACATCTCCGTCACTTTACCGTGAGGGTTGTTGATGCCGGTGTGTCTCGTCTGTTTGTAGAAAAGCCTAAGTGACGCAAACAAAACACTGCAGCTGTGAAACATGCTCAATTACCGCGACTGGTCCGAGCATTTCCTTATCAATAATTGCTTTTTAGTTCAGCAATTTAAGCTGGAATGATAGCATGGCCGCGGGTGCAGGATGTGCAACCCCCCCCCCCCACACCCCCCCACACACACCTTTCTCCTCCATCTTTCATTGTAAAGGAATAAAACTCAATTTGATAAACAGCAGTGACTATTGTTCGTTGATGATATCATGCGCAAAATGGGAAACCAGTGGGTGGAAAGAGTCACAAATGAGGTTTTTTCCTTGTCTGTGTTTAAAAAAAATATATATTCCACAGCTGCCGGCTGCTAGTTTTTACAATTCCAACTGCTTTTCCCCCTCAATATGTTAAGCCCCACCTTCAGTGTGGGGATTTATGCAGTGGAGATAAGGAAGCGGACATAATTAGTTCACTGGAGGGAAGAGAAATATTCCATTAGCATCTTATTTTCTCGACACTGACACCACTTTAAATGAGCACTATTTTATTGTTTACAGTTTAAATCCTGACCCCTCCCCTCTTTAGACCACCCCCCACCCCCACCCCTGCTGTTGAGTTTATCTTCAAACCTCCCAAATGTAACCTTTTCCATCTCCGAGCATCAGAAGAGCTCGAAATGTCAGCGTCGAGTCCGTCTGCCAATCTGGTCTGGACTTTTGATGCTCAGGCCACCTCTTCCCATTTCCCAGTCATTCCGACGGGATTCAGGAGGGAGAGTCTCACTGGTGTGTGTCCCGCTGTGGGGAAGGGGGGAGGCAAATGGCGTGAACCAGATGAGACCCCATCTGGACAGAACGCCGCTCCCTGCCAACTCGACCCCCTTGTGGATTAGGGGGGCGAGCCCCTCTCATCTGCGGCCATCAAAGGGTGCCTGCCCACCAAGCACAGCCCGCTTGCCTCATTAGCGAGGCCAAACAGGGAGCTCCCGGATCAATGAGTCCTGGACAAGCCCTCTTCTGGAGAATTCAGCTTTTTCATTCTGTCTGCAAAGCTTAGAGGTTTTGCATGCTAAGTGAAATTTCAAACAGTTCCATTAACGAATTAACGATTATGCAAAATTTACACTTTTTTAATGAAGTTCTAACAACAAAATGTGTCCCTAGAGCCACTTTATCAGCAACAAACACAAGAAGAATCCCTCGTCTCCCTCACCTGTTTACTCCACTTTTGACAGAACAGGCGCTCAAATTTGCTGCTTTTGAAGTTTAGGAAAAACCCAGGATGTCACCGATACCCCCTTTGGTAAACCCACCCCTGGAAAACAGGCTTCTCTACACCTGTTAAAGTGAAGCATTGAGATTTGCCAACTATCTGTGTGTCCTGTATTCTACAAATTTTCCACCATTTAAAACAAAAGTCTTAGACCTTAGCCAAAGAGCCATCCTTGATGATGCAAGGTTAAAAGTGCTTTTAGTAACCCTGACTGAGCCGTGTTTCGTTAGCAAAACTAGCATAGCTTTGGGAGCGCTAACATTACACACACATTTTAACCGCGACATTGTGCTTGGTTCGCTGAGGAAAAACAAAGCAGGGCTTTATTTTCAGATGTGTAGCGAAGCCTGTTGGGTGGGGTGGGGCTCATCAACACCTGTCAGCCTGGAATAAGCAGCCCCATTGCAATCTGCCAGCATTTAGCCACGTTTACATGAGGAGTTTTCCTCTTTCCGAATGGAATCTTTCCCAATGACCTTTGGTATACATGGAAAGGAATATTCCAATCGTGTGTCTACATGCACCGCTATAATCAACCAGAATAGTCAATAGGGCATGCCCAGTAAACGTAAACACCAACATCAGGTGATGCCGACTTCCTTGAGTTTTTCTTTCACTTGTTGGAATAACTCCGTATTGCCAGTTTTTCCTTCGTCCAGTCTTGAAATTTAGTTTGAATCAAAAACAAACTTTCCAGTGCCGATTGCTGGCCTCCATTTTTTTTAAATCGAAGAACGTCTGGAGCTGCGTGTTACATCATATCTCAGCATTCGCTGAAAGAACAGGAAAAGATAAAGTTCAATCTTGCTAATATTTTATAATTAAGCTCGGCACATGTTTTATATAGATACTATGTATTTTCTTTTTTAATAAAAGTGGACTTGTGAATGGCGTATAGAAGGGTTTAGATTCTGTTCCACAGATGGCGCTAATGCACACCAAAGCTGCTTGCCAATCGCCAATAAACAACAGAAGAAGAAAAACACCACGAAGAAGAACGCAGTCTGACAACTTTCCGTTTGAGTGGGTACAAGATTCCTCAATCGGATTGGGGAAAGGAATATTCCACCCCTTTGAATCCCATTATATATTCATTCGGATTGGCACTTTTCTTTCGGAATGAGGTGTATACAAAGGTTACATTCTTTCCGAATGGCATTGGAATATTTGGGTCCATGTATACGTGGCTATTGCTTGGTCCTGGAACACTCCAAATGTACTCCACTTAAGCACTAAGTATGACGATATTAATCTCTCGAGTTTTGGTGTCCTCTTTAATTAGCTCTCTGCTCTCTTTTTTGCCTGTCCTTTAGTCATAGCTCTGTAATGTTTTATTCAGTCATTGAGGTAAAATGGATAGACTAAATGTGGAGTCGTTAGAGTCCATTAAATGTGAAGTGTGATGCAATGCGATAGTCCAACCTGAGCTGATGCTGTTTCTCTGTCACTTGATGAGAAACAGGAAGATAAACTTGGAAATTTGGATCTACTGATCCAGATCGCCTGCACTGCATACTTTTAAAACAGGGGTCTCAAACACGTGGCCCGCGGGCCAAATGTGGCCCGCAGGACACTAGTTTGAGGCCCCCGCCTTGATATGAAAGTTTAATGTTAGTGCGGCCCACGCAAGTTTGATATGGATGCTGTATGGTATCATGTACCCAGAAAAAATTATTACGTTTGATTAATGTTCATGTTAAAGGTTAAATAACTGTTAATAGTTATCCTCCCTATCTGTGTGGAAGTGGTAAGTTTTGGCTTTTTAAGTTTAAAGGAAATAATTTGGAGGCTACCATTTAGGTCGCTAGCTCTCTAGTTTGCGAGTTAGCATGTGTCTCAAGACCCTGCAGTTGCGCAATATGTTGTAAATAAAAAGAGTATAAATGTGACTATAGTCGTGTTTTGTCATGTCTACAGGGCTCTAGTAATGCTTTGTTCATTTTAATCTGAAAAAAATCATTTGTCTACCCACCAACTATATGTGGTTTCTTAAGTTTTTATTATTTGCCGTTTTATTATTATTATATTTATTTATTACTGATTGATTGATTTTCTTTATTCATGATCTTATTTTGTGTAGAAAAATAAAAATTAAGATATTTGAGAACAGTGGAATGTTTTATCAGAGCTTTTCTTGTAGAAAATCGGAACCAAAGCAAAGTTTATTCATTTTTCTGTTTTTAATAAATGCGTTTTTTGTTTTGGAAAACCTGATGCGGCCCAGCCTTGCCCAGACCCTAGCTCCAGTGGCCCCCAGGTAAATTGAGTTTGAGACCCCTGCTTTATGGGTTTCAAGTAGAGAATGGTGAGCATCCTCCTCTTCTTTGGTAGCTTTTTTGTGTGGAATGTTCCGTGTGAGTGCACATTATTACTCTTGTTGGCGGAGGTGTTCATCAGGCCCGCTGCTCCGTCTCTGATTGTTGTCTGTGCTGCTGCGGAGGGATGCAAGCCCTATCTCCGTTTGCTTTTGCCACTGCATCTCTGTCGCTGTCTCACAGATAGCATGAACCGCTTCACCCGCAGAAGTTGGTGGTCTTTGGACTACTTTAGGCCAGATCTGGGAGGAATGAACACATTAGAACTGTCATGCAAGGGTAAGACATGTGAAACAATTAAATGTCTTGGTGGATAAATGTAACACAAAGGTGATTGGAGTTGCAGATGTGTCTGTTGCGACTTGCTTAACAGTCGCCTACAAGTGTAAAAAGAAGTTAACCACATGGTCGCCATCGAGAAGAACGACTTAACAGGCCGCAGCAACAAATTGTCAATAAGTCGTTGAGCGACTGTCTAATGCATTGGTCTCAAACACGCGGCCCGCGGGCCAAATGTGGCCTGCAGGACACTAGTTTGAGGTCCCCGCCTTGATATGAAAGTTTAATGTTAAAGTTTGATATGGATGCTGTATGGTATCATGGACCCAGAAAAAATTATTAAGTTTGATTAATGTTCATGTTAAAGGTTAAATAACTGTTAATAGTTATCCTCCCTATCCGTGTGGAAGTGGTAAGTTTTTGGCTATTTAAGTTTAAAGGAAATAACTTGAAGGCTACTGTTTAGGTCGCTAGCTCTCTAGTTTGCGAGTTAGCATGTGTCTCAAGACCCTGCAGTTGCGCAACATGTTGTAAATAAAAAGAGTATAAATGTGACTATAGTCGTGTTTTGTCATGTCTACAGGGCTCTAATAATGCTTTGTTCATTTTAATCTGAAAAAAATCATTTGTCTACCCACCAACTGTATGTGGTTTCTTAAGTTTTTATTATTTGCCGTTTTATTATTATTATTATATTTATTTATTCATTACTGATTGATTGATTTTCTTTATTCTTGATTTGTTTATTTATTTTTCATCTTATTTTGTGTAGAAAAATAAAAAGTAAGATATTTGAGAACAGTGGAATGTTTTATCTTTTTTTTTGTAGAAAATCGAAACCAAAGCAAAGTTTTATTCATTTTTCTGTTAAATGCGTTTTTTTTTTTTTTTTTGGAAAACCTGATACGGCCCAGTCTCACCCAGACCCTAGCTCCAGTGGCCCCCAAGTAAATTGAGTTTGAGACCCCTGGTCTAATGACTATAAAACTTGGAGGATATCTGTATTACATCCATGCTAGCACGTCTGCCCAAACATTGTGAGCCCAACACAGCGAGCCACAAATGTCATTGACCGTCCTCATTTGTGGCTCGCGTCATTAGCAGTAATAGTTCTAATCAAGTTCTACCACGTGCTGTGGAGTTGTGCTGCACACCAGCGACCTAGGTGACTTTTCCTGGGGGCTGTTATCAATCACCTTCATCTAAAGTCAATTAATTCCAGATTAGTGACTGAGGCTGTAATTAGATTTCACCAGCAGAGTTAAGCAGCGAAAGCGAGCGCTCGGTTGTGCACAAGACTATGGTGAGTAGATAAGCACGAGTGGGGAGCCTTTCAGGTCTTAGGATGGGTGAAGGAGGTTGCTCAGGTGAAATTCGTATTGATTCCTCAAAGGCGGGTGATAAACTTGGTCTGCTTAAGTTGACAATCAATACAGATTTCAACCCTTCCTGGGGAAATAAGCATCAATTACCTGCAACACGGCACCAGAAGTGCAGCGGATAATTGCATGTCACGCAACAGGTCACTGGGTGACGACGTGGCCGCTAGTGTCAGTCAGCGCTCCTTTTCACTTCATTCGGGACCTTTTTCTTGGTGAGGTTTACGATGCACTGCAGCACGCCGTTGTTCCCTCGTGGAACTCAAGTTGAACTTTAACAAGCTGCTCCGTTTATGACATGATTATTCTTCTTATCACCACTGATTTTCCTGGGAATTCCACTGTAAGTGTTCATTAGGCATGCACTGTGGCTCCTCCCGGAAGGCCTTGATGTTGTTTCAGCATTTCCAATGAATCAGCCACAAGTCAAACAACGACCATCCAGGATTAACGTGTATCTTCTTGTGTAACGAGTGGACTTCATCTTGTGCTCCCGTCCGCTCTCTCCTTTATCGATTTTACTATTTTATCACATTGATTTTTATCTTGGCTTGAATAATGACCCCCCCAAAAGGAACCATCTAAACAAACATTTTACAGTCCTACTCGGGACACACCTCCTTATCCGTTAATGAATCATCCGAGGTTGCACCAGAGCTCCTGAATCTTAAATCTTCTTCTCGATAAGACATTCTGGTCAATTGTCTGTCTTGGACTTTGAGGCAACTTTATGATCAGTGCACAAACCAACGTCCATATAAGCATACTTGGGTGAGTTTGATGTGTAAGAAGGCTATTAAAGACTTTTGGGATGAACTAGAATGGCGATTTTCAAAAATCTATGAATAAAGCATGTTGTTTTGTGGTTGAATAGGAAATAAAATGTGCCTTTTTTCATTAAAATGAACATTTACATGAACTAAAATACTCATTCAAAGACATTAATGTAGCACTCTATACAGGTCAGTAGGTGTCTGGTGAGACACAAGCACCAGACTTGATCACTGGGACAATAGGGTTTTATTGCAGGTTTGAAATAATCCCTAACATGGCCCACCTAAGCACTCCACTCAAGTCCCCAAGCCCAGGAACACATTTACAGGAACACACACAAGCACAAGTCTTATTTGTGTCTTAAAGGCGTTGTTTTATCTTACTATGTTTACTATATTGTGTAATCATGTGTAATGTGGGTGTTATTTCATGTCTAGAGTGCTATAATAATGTTAAAAAAACATATTTAGAAGGTTGTAAATGGGTGTTCTATGCTCTAAATATAAAAGAATATTTGCATGTCCACAGTTTGCCATGCTCCTGGGCAAAAACATAAAGAAAAATGTAACTTTTCATTCTACCCAAGCAAAGCCGAGCTAACTTCCATTGTATTAGGCATAATGCACCTGTATAATGTATTTACTTTCACCACAGGGGGGAAAAAACAGCACCTATTTCCATCCAGCGGGCCGTGATGTGTGTGCATTGTGGAGCACACCCACTCATGTGTCAAAGCACCCAAATGAACGTTTGAACAATGAATACAAAGTTTAAGTAGACTCTTCACAGCCATTAGCCCTGGCTGCTACGCTCTAATTGCAGCCTTGAATAAACGGGGGCCCTACAGCCACAGCTGTTAATGTCACATTTTGGGACTACAATTTGAGACACTGGAAGTACATTTTTCATCTACTCGCGTGTGTGCGTCCAGATAATTTGTCGATTTTGTTTTTTTATTATTATTATTATGACTGAATATTTTTTTGTTGCTAACAAAGTTCTGCTCCACACTTCAGTTGACAGTAATGTGCCAAAGAGGTAGTTTGTCAACTAAAAGAAGAAGAAAGGAGGGACGACGTGCTTCCTGAAAAAAAACATTGATATTAACAGTTGTGGCTGTAGGCAACCTCTTGATGTATTTTTTTTCATTGGTTGAAATTCAGAAGATGTAATATTTTATTCAGTTTTCACTCCTGTGGTCATAATCTTGCAATATTTAGGATTTTGGGAAATGGTGTAATAGCACCTGTTTTGTTAATAGGGATTGAATCCAGTGGTGCTAAATGACCTCAAGCTGGAGTGTTTGCCTCTCCACATTTACACAATGACAACTTGTGGCTGCAAAGCATGAAAGAGGAGTTTGTAACATTGCTACTTTCCTCTTCTGGCTGCTTTTTCAAAACACACAAGCTATTCCTGTGCGAGTGTCTATGGGCTCTCCACTGAGAGGCAGACCCACAAAGAGCCCCAAACAGCCTGGGGCTTGAGGAAAGGTGACACAATCAATAGCCTCTCTCACCCGCCTCGCAGCTTTTTCATGCTGGTAATGTGGTTACAGCCTGTTTACCACCTCAATGTAACTTGTACATTCAGTTAAAAATACACCCGGAACATGAGGACAAAAGGATTGTTTTGTCCATTTGATTGTAAAAAAAAAATCACTTGACATGACCTAGGGTTGGGGAAAATAATTCGGTACTAGAATGTCTATATAGGAATCCATATCTTAACCTATTTGCACATAAACTGAATTGACTTGACTTTCTGTCCTTAGCACCACCATGCCACACCTGCCAAGCTTGCTTTACAAAGCTTTAAGTCTGCCCAAATGAAGGATGACACGCCCAATACCTTCCATCGCTTTATGACGCCGCCTTTTTGCTTTCATGCCGTTTGAGTTATGACTCTTGTCATGCCGGCAAAATGCACTTCTCCAGCTCAGAGAATGGAGTTTGACGCACCGGCGACTGCATCAAATCTGCCTACAGAACAGACATTTTGGGTGACCGCGGTGTGAATGTCGCAGCTTTTTGAGAGTCAATGTGGCTGGAGAACAGTCAGGACTCTGACATGTTCTGGGACGTGACTGTTAAAGGGTTCCTGGCAGGATTCATCAACTAATAAACTCTTAAAAATGATGGTTACAGTTCATGGGTCCAGACGTGACGAACGAGCTATCACAGTTCAGCCTCATTTCCAGAAGTGACGCCATGTAAACAAACAGCAGTGTAAGTTTACAGTTATCATAGCAGAGATTTGAGTGATGTGTCAATAGTCTTCAAGGAGGATGAAATAGAGAAGTTGCAGAACATGGACTTACTGGAAAGACCGATTATGCTCATTTTTCCACCCTTTGTATTAAGTTGTGGACTCCTATAGAGCAGCTACACACAATAACCAGCATCAAAAACTTTTTAGATTCCTGAATCTGCACTTATTCCAGCAAAGGCTGAGTGTCAGCGCACAGGCCACACAGCTAGGAGACCTGAGTTTGATTCCACCCTCGGCCATCTCTGTGTGGAGTTTACATGGTTGAATGTCTGTATGTGCCCTGTGATTGGCTGGCGACCAGTCCAGGGTGTACTCCGCCTCGCACTGTGATTGGTCACACACCCAAAGTGCTTCCTAACTACGAACAAACCCCACTTTCTAATATAGTGGGTATAGCAGTTGATAATAATAATTAATACATAATAATAAATAATAAATGAGTCTTTGGAGAGGTAATAGAAAAGTGTTTAGGATCTACTGGCTGGAAACCCCTGACTTACCGTGTATGAACGTACCACCGCTGGTGTGTAGTACAGGAGAAGCCGGATGTGTGGCGCTGCCTCCGCCTCACCTGCCCGAGGAGGAGCACTCATTGTCGGACACACTTTGTCAGAAGCGCTGGTGGAGATCAGAAGCCGGACGTGAGGGTGCCACGTGGCCCCACGGCGTGTCCGAAATTAATATACCTTTCCTGGCGAGAGCGTGCTGTTTCTGACTACAGCAACAGTTTGGCGGATATTTCACATTCATGTTCACAAAAACATGCAAAAAATGCCGTTGACCGATTAAAATATTTTTCTCTTGTTGGGAATCATCAAATAGAATAACTTCTACCTGAGCTTGTTTTGTAAACACAGGAGCAGATCTTGGAGGAGAGCGGACAGTTTATCTGGCTTACAGCCACGCCCATATGAGGAAGTCCGCCCCTCTGTGACATCACAGACCTTTACATCACTTCCAAATGGGCAAACCTGAATATCTGACGTCACTTCTGGGAATGAAAACGAAAACCTGCAACTTGAAAAGCACATTTGATGCTCATAAATAAGCATTAGGGACACGTTAGTTGACCAGCCCAGGCTGTACCTGCCTCTCGCCCAAAGACAGCTGGGATAGGCTCCAGCATCCCCCGCGACCCTCGTGAGGATAAGCATTAGAAAATGGATGGAAGGATGGATGAAAAGTTAGTTTTGCACTATAGGAGACGTTTTTAAATGTGATATGCTGATCTTTTACGTGGATTTATGAAGCAACCCATGCCTGGTTTTGTATTTCTTGCGAAATGCACTTAAGGTTTAATTCCATACCCTGCAGGTTGTAGTGAGGGCGGAAATTGGTCAGGGAGGGTCAACATAAACATGAACTTATTTATTCAGATTATGGTCAGACAATCAACATTGATATACTTGGTGTGTGTGTGTGTGTGTGTGAGTGTGAGTCCTCAGTATTTCAACTGTGCATTTTCCGCCTCCTACCCCCAATATGTAAGCAAATACCCCCTATTACCCCCCACTCAACCACAACAATGCCCTTCCACACAGCCAGCAACGACAACAGGTATGGAGGCGCCATGACGCTTCACATTAGAAAAAGATAAGAACAGATGAACGTCCTCAACCAATGACAGTCTGCTGTGATTCGGCCCACCCGCTCCTCGCCTCCTGATCCCACTCTCCCTGCTAGATATTGGAAAAATACAAATGCAAATACCCCATCGCCTCCTGACAATTCCACCTGGGAGCTGTCACTTAATGATTGGCAGCGGAGAAAAAGCTTGTGTGTGTTTGAGAGTGAAACAAAAAGAATAGAAAGGCTGTAAGAGATCCACACGAGGAGCTTATAGATTGTATGTGTGACCCGTGTATGCATGCATGCAGTACGTTTGATTGACCATAACCTTTGTGTTCCGTCTGCGCCAGCACAGATGAAAGCTATTTGAATTGGCTCCACCTGGGACCCCTGCTTCAATCCACCACGGCCAGCTCAGGTGTTGTATGAATATGATTTGTTTCTATAAAAGGAGATCCAAATAAAGACTAGCAAATTGTCAGGAGGGGGTGGGGGGATGGAGGGGGTGCCTCTGAGAACCTGGCCAACGGTTAAAGATGCTGTGGTTTTTGTAAGGCAAAGAAAGGGCTCTGAAGATGGAATGACACATCACCAATTGGAAATGCTGCCAATGAATGCCTGAGTAGCCACAGAAAGCAGAAATGTACATTTTTGGAGAAACACCATTAAATTGATGCAACGTCTTTCATTATTCATGGTAATGGTAATGGTTTTATTTCATTTGAACATGCATCAGATTACAATTGAGTGCATCCCATAATCAGTTCCCAGTTCCACATGTCCAAAAGGAGTAGGAAGAAGCAAAGCTTATTAAATCCTACCCCTCCATCTGGTACTTTTACAATCAGTAACTGTTACATTTGTTCACTTCCTGCTTTCTAATTTTAATTTTAATTTTAATTTTAATTTTAATTTTTGTCACGTACCAAAGTAGAAGGTGGGTACCATAGTAAGTGTCAATACAGTGATATATATAGCACATCATGACTGGTTCAAGACTCTTCATCCTTGTATTTAACATCAACTGCTTGTATTGTTTCTTGAATTGGCTCATCATTGTGCATTGTTTGACTTCCCTACTCAATCCATCCCATAGTTTGATTCCACATACTGAAATGCTATGGCTTTTTAACATAGTCCTCATTGTTTGTGTCATTTACACAAAATCATGTTTAGAGCACTCCTACTCGTTAGCTGCTAACATAGACCCTCCATGCATTGATCCCTCAAAAGTGGGGAGAAAGTAAAACTGACCAAAACTGATCCAGCCAGATGACACTGAACATTGACTTTGAAAAATAAAAAAATTACAGTTAAACCTCAATTTGGGTACGCTCCAGTTCTCGTATGATTTGGTCATCGCCTGAAATGTTTGCCCAAATTTTGTTGCCTCCGTCTTGGAGCAAATTAGTCACTGCAAAATTGATTGCCCAATTAAAGTCCCCATGGGCTGCTATCTGACTGTCTGTGCACTTTTTATTGAGTGTGACTGCTAAATAACCTGCCATGGGGCCAAAAAAGTTGCGGGTGCCAGTACCTTGCTGAAGACGAGAAACACTATTGAATTTGATGTCAGAATGTGGGAAGTCTGCATCAGCATTAAGTTCCATCCTTTTGGCATTTAGAATTATTTTGCATTGTTTTTATGCATGTAAAACTATAATTCTTCTCTACAAAATGTACGCAAATGACGCCTCCCTGGTGAGGTGTTCTGGGCATGCCCAGACCTAGGAAACGCTGGAGGGATTACTTCTCACAAATGCAACACAAGTGACAGCAAGGATAAATAATATACAGTGTCGCTCGCCACTTCACGTTTCAAATCCACATACATTATAATATTTTCAGTATATTCTTTGCCTAAATTTAGCATGTCAAGCAGAAAAAATGCTAAATCAATAATAATTAAAATAGAAATATAAGACATTCAAACAACTCAAAGAAATTGCTGTGGTATTCCACACTGGTCAATAGGTGTCAGGAATGTTCGAAAACACACACAAACACCGGATCACCCAATCACCAAAACAACAGGCTTTTATTGCAGATTTGAATTATCTCACAACATAAAAATAACAAAAACATGTTGCTACTGTTGCGGCTGCAACGCAAAGCATTTTTAAACTCTGTCATTCTGCTTCCATTATAGCAACACAGTCTTATTTTTGTAAAGTTGACTATAGGGGTGTTAGTTCATGTGTCGAGGGCTCTAATAATGTATGTTTAGGACATTGTAAGCAGGTTTTCTATGCTCCAAGTATAAAGATATTCCATTTATACGTGATAAATGAGGGATTACTGTACGCACTGAACGGATGAGGGCTCTTGATGCGGAATGTTCCAGTTCCTTCTTGCATTAAAAGTGAATCTTCCTCACACAAGGAAACCTGGAGTTTCAGACTGCGGGCGACTGAGGGGGAAATAAAAAGAGCAGCAGAAGTGTTGGCCGCGGAGCATGGCCTGGAATGTGAATGAGCCTGACACTGGGAGTGAGAGATGAGGATGTTTCGCACAATGACTACAAATGTGCCCATTCATTATTGTTCCGCCTACACCATTTGCTTGGTGAGGGCCGTTTGCCAGCTGACGCCTTCACCTGGATGCCGGATGCACGTCTGTGGCCTCCATCACCTGTCAAACACGCTTAGCGGCAAGCGCTTGTATATGGACACGTTCTTATGGTTTCATTGCCAAATGCTTTACCATGATGACGTTTTAAGCTTACATGTACCCTCCGTATATAATTGGATTGCTCTAATAACCGGATTAATGGTTTATTGCTGGACATGATTAATGGAACATCTAGTGTGATTAATGTAAATGTGATGATGAATTTAAACGCACATTGCAATCTCCCATATACTGAATGACCATTTAAAGGTGTCCATTCAGGCTGGGGTGAAGAGTCAAGTGTTGGAAATAGGCAACGGTCCGCTCGGAATGAAGGAATTAAGTTCCCGTATATACTCTATCACCGACTTGACAGGGGAATTATAGAGGGAGAGAATTGCGTGTCGCACCAATAGGCCTCCATTACACCATGTGCTTCACAATGAGCAAGTTTGTCCATGTACAATTCGGCGTCACTTTTGCATGGCTACGCGATTGACCTTGGAGCCTTGTTGTAGATTTGTTGTCTTTGTCACATCTCATCGTCACCCCATGCCTGGTTTTCCTCCCTTCAGTCAGGACTATTCACTTACTTGAAATACTTTTATACTTTATGACTGTTGCTACTGTTGACACCCACAAAAAGTGACTTCCTTCTTTCCAAAGTCTAAAGAGTCATATTGGATTTCAAAGACCAGGTTGAACTTAAACCAGACATGTTTTTTACCTTCGGTGCTCTCAGGCTAATGTTCGCTCACATTGATTCCCGAGGATTTTGTCTCCTTCGGGTCATTCCTTGATTAAATAAGTCTCTGTGTGAAGAAGGCATCTTTGGGAGTCACATACTTTATGTGGGAGGGCTGTCAATAACCAGAGCTGAGCTATTTTAGACCTGTGAACGATCCGCTTCGCCGCATGACCCGAGTTAAAACAGGCCAAACAAACCAGAAGGTACTGACTAAACGTATGAATAAACTTCACTTTTAGTTGAACTGAATAGCATCAAAACCACGACGACGTGCAACCAGGATTGATTGCATGTATTTAATTAAAGAATACATGCATACGCCAGAAACATGTGGGCCCTTCTTCTTTCTCTTTGGGCTTTTCCCTGCAGGGGTCGCCACGGCAAAGCAATCTCCTCCATCCAAGCCTGTCTTCTGCATCTGTCTCTCTCATGTCCTCCTTCACTACGTCCATAAACCTCCTCTTTGGTCTTCCTCTACGCCTCCTACCTGGCAGCATCCTTCTACCAAGATATTCACTATCTCTCCTCTGGACATGTAATGTCCCTCTGATGTACTCCTTCCTGATCCTATCCATCCTGGTCACTCCCAATGAGAACCTCAGCATCCTCATCTCTGCACTCATGTGGAGCCTTACTCGCAAAATATAAATTGTCAACACAGATCTCTTCTATCGATAAGATGTGTTATGAAACGGACATTAGAGCCGCTCAGCTCACAATATCTCTGTGGGTCATTTTGTCAAATCTAAAAAATTAATTCTCAGTTGAATCAAATGAATTACAACTTGTGCTTGGACTGCGGCTAGTTGGCAATTTATTGCATTTGCTGCCGTTCCATGTTGCCGGTTGGATTCCTGTCCGGTCCACCTGAATTGTCTTTTGATACCAACCAGCGCGATTCCACTGCATTCCTGTAGGCCTTATTTTCCTTTCATGGATGCGTTCCCGTATCTCCACCTTACATGATGAGTTTTGCGACTGTATTTTTTTCCAAGTCGTACCACTTTGTGTAAGCTGCTCTTCAGTTAAAATAAAAACTTTATTGATTATAGCATCTACCACAGCTAAAACTAGCAAGTCTAAACCCCCCCCCCCCCCCCCCCCCCGATAGAACAGTTTTCAGTGCTGATACTTAATGGAAAAACAAACAAAAATAAGGTTGCTTTTTACAGAAATTGCAGACTTTATATTAGAGACCTGTTTGTACTAGCAGCAAACAGGATGTAGTGTACTAAAAGATGGGGGTGTGTAGAGAAACAATGACTGGAAGGCGCCCGCCCATACATGAGAGAGAGCATCTGTTATGGTCGCATGGCAGTCCATCAATAAACGCATGCTGCCAAACTCCTGATTATCAATGCCGCTGACCACCGGGCAAAACAAAACATTTCAATCCATTTTTCAACGTAGCTCTTTAAACTGATCTGTTGATCGCACCCTACCTGACATTTGAACTTGTTAAACACCTAATACCCATCCATTAGAATTTTTCCTTCTGCAAATAAATGATCCTCCTCCTTTTGGCCGCTAATTATCTCGCCGAGACAAAAGATTGTGCAGGCCAAAATGATGAATGGCTTTTGTCGGAGCAGGTGGGCTTGCTCTTCTCCAGATAACCCCTTTTGTATGTTGGGAGGAGAATGCCTCCTCCATCCTAATGGCCTTATCTAGATACGCAGGAGGTGTTCACGACCGCTCGGTACGCTTGTAATGAGCAGGCAGAGAAAGATGAAATAGTAAAAATGGGACGTGAGGCCCTTCCTGCATTAGCATATAGATAAGCAACGTTGCGTCTTGAGATCGATACGTGTTAGGTAAATGCGGAATGAGTTGTTTGGTTTTGAAAGCGGAAGGGGAAAAGGCTTAATCTTAAACTAGTGAAAAATTCATCACTCCGGGTGTGTTGACCACATCCGTCCAATCTTCGGCGCTGACGTGCGGACAAACGGGATACAGCTCTATTTATGTCTAATTAGGCTTGTGATGTGTCTTATTAAATACATCGCCGTGTTCCAATTAGACAACACCGGCGCTCATACATCATTTTAATGGAGATCCACCTCTAGCCACATGGGCTCACAGCGTTCCATCCCCGTGTGTTCCCCGACTGATTTTTTATTGGGGCACCATCACTGACTTTATGGCAAATATATATATATGTGTGTGTCTTTGTGTGCTATGAGACATGTGAGAATAGCAACGCGGCTCCTCATTATAAGCCACACATCTCCCATGGTGCTCATTTATTTAGTTTATTGAGCGATAACAAAATGTTAGACGTGTAAAATGTGAACCGCCCACCACCCAGAATCACCAATGGTATAGTCCCATAACTCTCCCTGTTGTTTATGACGTCTTTTAATGGCAATGTTTGACATTCTTTGCTGTTCACAGATGAACTGGAATAAAAGTGGATCACATCCAGGGGTTGCATTTTATATTTGATTCCTGAACTGTAGTGTCTAATGACGCATGAAGTCATGACTGATTATTGTCACAGAACAAGCTGGGATCAATAATAGGCAAACGTGATTAGACATGCCGTCTAAAGTATTCAAGTACCATTCTAGTCTACACGCTCGACATGGAACATTACGCCATGAGCTTATACCGGGAATCACGGAAATTTCCATGACATGTCATGTCTCCCCAGTGCGGTTCCAGTATGATGTGCTTTGTCAGCAGAAATGTTTCGTCTCACCTCTAATATGTCGCTCAGTGGAATGGTTGGACGAGTCTTTGTGTTCGTCAGCTTGGGGATGAGGCGCCTGGCCGTGACAAAGCAGCGGACCGATGAGGAAGCTAACATGCTGACAGGATGTATTTACATACCCTTTCTTGTCAGTGTGATACACCGCTGTGGAGAGAAACCTATACTGTACGCCAGGGGTCTCAAACACGCGGCCCGCAGGCCAAATGTGGCCCGCAGGACACTAGTTTGAGGCCCCCGCCTTGATATGAAAGTTTAATGTTAGTGCGGCCCGCGCAAGTTTGATATGGATGCTGTATGGTATCATGTACCCAGAAAAAAATATTACGTTTGATTAATGTTCATGTTAAAGGTTAAATAACTGTTAATAGTTATCCTCCCTATCTGTGTGGAAGTGGTAAGTTTTTGGCTTTTTAAGTTTAAAAGAAATAACTTGGAGGCTACCATTTAGGTCGCTAGCTCTCTAGTTTGCGAGTTAGCATGTGTCTCAAGACCCTGCAGTTGCGCAATATGTTGTAAATAAAAAGAGTATAAATGTGACTATAGTCGTGTTTTGTCATGTCTACAGGGCTCTAATAATGCTTTGTTCATTTTAATCTGAAAAAAATCATTTGTCTACCAACCAACTATATGTGGTTTCTTAAGTTTTTATTATTTGCCGTTTTATTGTTTTTATTGTAATTATTTATTACTGATTGATTGATTTTCATAATTCTTGATTTGTTTATTTATTTTTCATCTTATTTTGTGCAGAAAAATATAAATTAAGATATTTGAGAACAGTGGAATGTTTTATCAGAGCTTTTATTGTAGAAAATCGGAACCAAAGCATTGAAAAAGTTTGTATATATTTCTGTTTTTAATAAATGCGTTTTTTTTTGGAAAACCTGATGTGGCCCAGCCTTGCCCAGACCCTAGCTCCAGTGGCCCCCAGGTAAATTGAGTTTGAGACCCCTGCTGTACACTATGCTACGGTGTGGTGGAATTCACCTTTCATTCAGTGAACCGTGGCTCCCCAGTGCCAGCAGCACTCGTGTAGCCCCAGACTGTTGACTGAACACAATTGTCTTGCTACACCCTTGCCAACTACAAGTTGTACACTGACTACTCCAAACTATATCCCAGTATACCTTCCATCATAGTGCCTTTGTTATGAGTTTATGTGAATAATCAGGGCTCTACATTAAAAACAAAAATGACTTGCCCATGGGGAATCCTTAAGGTGAGAACTACTTGCCCGAACTTGCTACATTCATGATTGAATAAACATTGTGCTTATTAAATAATAAATGACATGAGCCATAAATGAGTTGTTGAAGAATTAGACGATGTTGATAGATGATAGATTTTTTCGTAGTCAAACCATTGCTGATTGGTTGATCGCGAACAAGAATGGGTGTGGGTAAAACGCAGACTGCAGATCGTGGCCTAAATAAACGATTCTGATTGGTCCATTTCAAGATTTGCAAGGATTGCTTTGCAAATTACCACCGGAATTACGCAGTCCATGTTTCACCAACACCCAACAAGAACCGCTTTTAAAAAAAACTCTTGGCAGTATGGCATGCCAAAGTACACTTTCCCGACGGGAATATCACGGATTGGATTTACTTGCCCGAATTTTGTTTTAACTTGCCCCGGGCCATCGGTACATCGTTATTGTCGAGCCCTGATAATACTGAAAGTATTTCTGTGTAGCTAAAAGTGATTACAAGTTGCTAAGATGAACAATCCATGATTTATTTGGATTGGATTATCACAAAAATGTACTTCTGGATTCAGATGACGGACATCTGGCTGTTGGGTAAACAAAGATCCGCATACAAGTATGGAAGCTCATGACATCCATGCCAAATTATCAGGGAGCAATGTCGTGACTTTCATGATATTATGGTTTATACTGGCTGATTTGTTTGTTTCTAACGCTGCTACCTATTGAGATTGAGTTTATTTTCACCACATGTACATGAAGGCAATTAAACACACAGCTTGAGAATAAACGAGAACTGACCTAAAAAGGAAGATAATAACTGCAGCTCATCTGAATGCAGTGGAGTGCAGAAAGCAGGCTGGACGCAGGAACACAGCAGATCAAGTAGAGCAAAGGCATGACCAAAGAGGCTTTGATTGACAAACACAATTATGAAGCTCAACTAAATAGCAACACTAATTATGTACTAATCTGCCCACTGTTTGCTCATAGCGTTAATTAAAGACGCCACTACGATACCAAGCAGGAAGGAGCAGTCTCAAACAGGAAATAATGTTGGATAAAGAAGAAAAACTGAGATGTTGGCTGCCGCAGCACCCACTGCAAGGAATCTTTCAGGGTTTCAAGCCATTCTTATTTCCATGTAGAAACACAGAAGAGAGACTAAAGGCATGATTTGAAAAACAAGTTTAATGAAGTTTCGCCGGCTTCAATCTTACACCTCTCTGGCCTGCGGTCAGATTGCATTGTGTGCTCCTTGGGTGCCGGGGTCGATAAAGAGTCCGTCGATCAATAACCATTTCTTATCCTTGTCCTTCATCTTCCCTCCATCAAAGGGCGGGAGCTTCTCTCACAAGTGATTGTGCCGCAGATAACCACCTGTTTGCACCACTTCAATCTTCTTCTCCACCTCTTCGCGTCTGCAAGCATTTAGTGCTCACCTGCCTCACCTCCATCAAGAAATGTTGATTGTGGATTCTCTGAGTCCCACGCAGGAGTATCTATGCAGGCTTTTCATGCACACTCGAGATGGATACACGAGTGGGCTGCTGATTAGCCGGCAATGATGATTACAAACATGCCAGTTTGGTTTAAGGGGAAGGCTTCCAGATGTGATGTTATGTTTCCTCTCTGCCGGCTGCTAATGTATTTTTGTCCGAACCATTTATATTAGAGACCATTTAACTGGCTGTTTCAATGTAAGAGGCCTTCATTAGCCTTTTACCGTCTTCTCAAAGTGTCGAGGTGACCATCATTAGTTTCACATGAAAAAGGGAACACTGGTGAGCATGATGAACAAACGTGAGCATCGCAAGCAATCAATGCCGCTTGCCGCTTGTGCGTGTCGCTTGATTGTGTGATGTCATTTACATGACAAAATGCGTTGGAAGACATGCCAGCATACATGGACGATATGGTAGATATTACATTTTTATAGTCATTACAACAAATCGTGTTTAGGCAGTAAGTTGCTAAGTCCCCCCCGTGCCGCAGCACAAATGTTTTTCTTGACGGCGCTTAATGTTTTGCAAACATTCTTGCTCAAATTTTACATCACAGTGGGTGTTTCGAAAGAGTCCATTGAGCTGTATGAGAAATTTCAAGCCAATGTATGTGATCAAATGTTGGGTCTTAATAATAGCACCACCATTTTTTTTGTAAACTGATATAGAGTAGGTGTTTTGACAAATTTTCACCCTTTTGGGAGGTGCAGTTCAGGTGTAGTACATACTGTCATGGCCAAACGTTTTGATAATGCAATAATTATTCATTTCCATAAAGTCTTTGTTTTTTATAAATCCAATTCGGACATGCTCCGGAATGTATTCAAGAGTGATGCAATCAACAGCAAGTCATGAAAAAGAAGTCAATCCCAAAAAGCACAATTTCCACTGCATTTCAGCCCTGCCACAAACCGATCAGCTGACATTATGCTAGTGATACTTTGTTTAATGTAGGTGAGAGTGTTGACAAGGACAAATTCAATTCATCTGCCAACTGCTAACAAAGGGTATTTCAAAATGTTTACACATCGGTCGCTTTCTGATCACGTTCCTCATAAATGCAAAGAGAAACCAACTGAACCCCACACCAGCAAGCACTCTCCCTCTGGGTATGACCACTTGAACAGAACCCAGGCTCTTTGGGGTGGCCCTCTGTCTCTACTGGTTGGGGTTAGCATAAAAAAACCAGGATAGTCTTTATCTTAGTCCAAGGGACAAGGAGGCGTATCAGGTGAATGCTCGGCTGAAGATAACTCTATCATGTTGGTTGACGTAGCATAACAAACTTGGAGCTTTAAACGTCGTTGGTTTTCCTCTGTTAACCTTGGTTACCTGTAAGGAAACAGTGGCAGCCATCGTTGTTTAGCACTAAAAGGGCTTCACATGCAAATATATTGCTGGTGGTAGGATTGCAACTCAATCAACCAATGATCAGATTCCAAAGACCTTCCAGGAGAGAGGTTCAGTTGTTGTGAAGAAGGCTTCAGGGCACCCAAGAAAGTCCAGCAAGCGGCAGGACAGTCTCTGAAAGTTGATACAGCTGCGGAATCGGGGCACCACCAGTCGAATTCTTGCTGAGGGATGGCAGCAAGCCGGTGTGAGGGCATCTGCTTGCGCAGTGAGGCGAAGACATTTGGAAGATGGCCTGGTGTCAAGAAGGGCAGCAAACAAATCCACTTCTCTCCAGGGAAAAAACATCAGGGACAGACTGATATTGGCAAAAGATACAGGAATTGGACTCCTGCAGACTGGGGTAGGGTCGGTTTTCTGATGAATCCCCAAAAGCTTGTGTGGAGAAGAATGTGAGCAGGACCATCAGTCCTGTGTCATGGCAACAGCAAAGCATCCTGAAATCTTACTTCTGTGGGTTTGCTTCTCAACCGAGGGGGTGGACTCACTCAGCCATGAGGAAAGAATAGTACCAACAACTTGTCCCAATCATCCAAGAATAGTTTGGTGACAAACAATGCTTTTTCCATTTATCAAGTATCTTGGTAATAGGCAAAAGTGATTACTAACTGGCTTGGGGACCAAAACATCAACATTTTGGGTCCATGACCAGGAAGCTCCTCAGATCTTAATGTGGTTGGTCCTCAAGAGTCGGGTGCACAAACGAAAATGAGCAAATTCGGACAAACTCCAAGCATTGATTATGCAAGAACGGACTGAAAAGAAACTGTCAATAAAAGCCTTTGACACGTATGAAACGCTTGTAAATATACTTCAGTATTTCATAGTAACATCTATAATACGTGTTAGAGACTTGCCGACTAAGGTAATGATCTAAACCAGGGCCACTGGAGCTTGGGTCTGGGTGAGACTGGGCCGCATCAGGTTATCAAAAAAAAAAACAAAAAAAAAACCACAAAAAAATTTAAAAAACTTCGCTTTGGTTCCAATTTTCTACAAGAAAAGCTCTGATAAAACATTCCACTGTTCTCAAATTTCTTACTTTTTATTTTTCTACACAAAATAAGATGAAAAATAAATAAACAAATCAAGAATATCAATCAATCAGTAATAAATAAATAAATATAATAATAATAATAAAATGGCAAATAATAAAAACTTAAGAAAGCACATATAGTTGGTGGGTAGACAAATGATTTTTTTCAGATTAAAATGAACAAAGCATTATTAGAGCCCTGTAGACATGACAAAACACGACTATAGTCACATTTATACTCTTTTTATTTACAACATATTGCGCAACTGCAGGGTCTTGAGACACATGCTAACTCGCAAACTAGAGAGCTAGCGACCTAAACGGTAGCCTTCAAGTTATTTCCTTTCAACTTAAATAGCCAAAAACTTACCACTTCCACACGGATAGGGAGGATAACTATTAACAGTTATTTAACCTTTAACATGAACATTAATCAAACGTAATAATTTTTTCTGGGTACATGATACCATACAGCATCCATATCAAACTTGCACGGGCTGCACTAACATTAAACTTTCATATCAAGGCGGGGGCCTCAAACTAGTGTCCTGCGGGCCCCGTGTTTGAGACCTCTGATCTAAACCAAAACCTCTTTCACATGAGACAAGTGTTCAAGTTCTACAAAGTCCCAAAGGGCAAGTTTAAGCATGTTTGCTGTTGCTGTCATAATATTTGTTCGCCGATATATCGATCGCCACTTAATCGATCCGCAGCTCCTCCGTCAAGCGAGTACGTATGTTTTATTAACGCGTGGCATTCAGAGGAGAGTCTCCTGGAATGGTTTCCCACTGACAATTAGTTAGAGACTTATTCCGACTGATTGGAACCAGTGAGATCAATACTCTGCGGTTATGAAGGACTGCCTCTGAGGACCACTATCAGTGTATTGATTACGATCAAGATGTTGTAATGCACACATACAGAAACCAAATCAAATATTTACAGAGATAATAATGTTCAGATATGATTGACACTGTCAGAAAAATAATATGAAAGATATTTTTTCATGAAAAGTGAACATTTTCCACTGCTGCTGTTGGGACTACCTGCCTTTTGTGTCCGCATTCAGCCGACACATTAATCTCTCCCTCAGTGGCGTGGAGCCTCTCTTCCCCTCGATGGCTTCTGAAATGGGAATTCTCGGAGTTGGGTGAGGGAGGAGGGGGGGCGTCTGTGCAGCGAGAATATTACCTGGAAGCGAAAAGGGGGTCCCTGAGCTAGGAGCAAGAGAAGGGTTCATGTGTTGGATTACAAATGCCCTCGCCTCGTCAAAAAAATGCCTGCTTGCCGCTTGACGCTAATTTGTTTGGACAAGCTTTATAATTTAATTCCATTGTCGAATTAACTTGCAATACAAGAAGCTATTAGCAGGGGGGCGATAAGGAATAGGCGGGGTGTCCTTCCACGCTGCTGTGCGCCTTCCCTGGTGAACGCTCAAACTTTGATGTCTGCAAATAAGACACTCAACACACAATGGAATATAGCATGCATGATTAGGAAGTCATGGTGAGACCTCGCTATTAAAACCAGGTTTCTCTTTGCAGCATTTACAACATTTTTCAATATACTTTATAATATTGGCATATAAAAACTTAAAAGAATGGTGTTGAGTCCATGTTATACAGCGGCACGGTTTACATTGGTGAAAAGTAAAAACATCACTTAGTAGGAGAATGTCTTATTTTACTTCACTGTAATATTTTTGGCACAAAATATGGTGCTTTTTCTATGACGTACATTGACATTTTGTTTACTTGAATAGCAATGGAAGCATAATTAGGTTATTACCCAACATGAGGTACTGGTATCGAACATCTGTTGTGGTGAAGAGCTGAGCCGATTTACCGGTCGATCTACATTCCCACCCTCACCAATCATCATGAGGTTTGGGTAGTGACCAAAAGGACTAGATCACGGGTACGGGTACCCAAAACGAGTTTTCCCCATCGGGTGGCCAGGCGCTCCCTTATAGAGATAAGGTGAGAAACTCGGAGTAAAACCTCTGCTCCGGATGAGGTGGCTAAGGCATCTGGCCTGGGAACGCCTTGTGATCCACCGGGAGGAGCTGGACCAGTTGTCTGGGTTACCTGCTTAGGCTGCTCCAACCGCGACCCGATCTCGGACAAGCGGAAGAAGATGAATGAGCATCCATATAGATCATCTATAGGGCTAAAAATGCCGCAACACCGATTTATGAGAAGATTCTACCGTTTGCCTTTCACACAGAACCAGCAAATGTGTGATATTGCCGCAACTCTTTGTGCTTCCACACGGCATCCCACAATCAGATAATCATACTGAATCACACGATATTGCTCAACATGTTGCAATTGCGTTTAACACTGGCATGGAATCTCCAAAGATGTCCTTCTAGCTGTTTTTGAGCTTGGATTCTACCTCTGTAATGAAGAAAAGCGATGTGTTGACTTTGGACCCCATTCACACAAAAAATGGCTGAAAATGGATATTGAAAGGGTGAAGGAAAATATTTTTTTGGGGATCACAATAGATGAAAATATGAGCTGGAAATTACATATATTACAAATATACAACATAAGGTGGCCAGAAATATTTCAATATTGAACAAAGCAAAATTTGTTCTCAATCAGAAATCACTCCACACTCTTTATTGCTCTCTGGTTCTACCATATCTTACTTATTGTGTGGAAATATGGGCTAATAACTATAAAAGCAATCTTCACTGGCTAAATGTACTGCAAAAAAGGTCAGTAAGGATAATTCATAATGCCGCCTACAGAGAACATACTAACTCCTTATTTCTAAAATCACAAATACTTCAACTTGCTGATATAGTTCATCTTCAAACAGCTAAAATAATGCAAAAGACTAAAAATAATAAGCAATTAGCTAAAAATGTCATCCAATACTTCTCTACAAGAGAGGAGAAATATGATCTCAGGGATGAAGTACATTTGAAACACTTCTATGCTAGGACTACGTTATGCTAGCCATAGCATTTCAGTATGTGGAATCAAACTATGGAATGGATTGAGTAAGGAAATCAAACAATGCACAACGATGAGCCAATTCAAGAAACAATACAAGCAGTTGATGTTTGCTAAATACAAGGATGAAGAGTCTTGAACCAGTCATGATGTGCTATATATATCACTATATTGACACTTACTATGGTACCCATTATGGCATTGGATGCTCATATCACCTTGTACTTTGGTACGTGAAAAAAAATAACTTAAACTATATTAGGAAAGCAGGAAGTGAACAAATGTAACAGTTACTGATTGTAAAAGTACCAGATGGAGGGGTAGGATTTAATAAGCTTTGCTTCTTCCTACTCCTTTTGGACATGTGGAACTGTGAACTGATTATGGGATGCATTCAATTGTAATCTGATGCATGTTCAAATGAAATAAAACCATTACCATTACCAAAATGCCAGGTTTTAGACGCAGGGTTTAACAGGAAGAGACCACCTTCAATTGTGAGCTCAATCTAAACAAAAGCGAGTCCAACTTTATTTAGATGGAAGTCTTATCACCTGAAGTCACTGGTTGTGGCTCCTTATTACTCAGAAAGATTGCAGTTGACATGTTTGGAGTTCGATTTTAGAGTCAAAAAGCAGACTTTTTTGCTCCTTCTGAAGGGAAAGCAGTTCTAGATTTTTAGTCCAAATTCAAATATTTATACAGTATAATAGGGAGGGTGCCATGCGTGTCTCCATCGCCCTTTTCCCTCCCCATCTGTTCTTAACTTGTAAGTATTTCTGCAAGATATGGTAAGCAAATAGCAAATATATTTCCTTTGTCTTTATCAAGCAAGCATATACGTCGCAATGCAGATAGCAGCTTGTGGACTTGGAAGGAGAAACAAACAATGGAGGGGTTTGCTTAACGTCCCGTGGGGTTAAAAAGTCTTATCGGCATCAAAGAACACGTGTGTTCATTAATACGCCGTACATGCATTATAAGATAGGCTTTTGTTAAATGATTGATGCTTGACCTTTCGCCGTGTGTTCGTCCTGTGGTTCGGTGATGATGAACAAGTAGCACTTGAAGGCAGGTGACCTTGCATGATTATGACGTTCAACAGCTGACTCGGCAGCTTTTTACCACGTCATGCAGCCACCTCAGGTGAATGGAAATGAAAATGAACTTTAGCCGCCTCGCTACATCATGCCCTGACATCTATGGGCACATAAAGCGTGCATCTATACCCCGTAGCTTCGAACAACAGAGACGACACTTGTCATAAACTCTAGTGTCTTTTGAGTACAATTTTGGTTTTAAATGATGCCCCATTTGTCAGAAACATGCAGCTTATTCTGTTTTTTTTGTCAATGAGATGATTAAATCAAATTAAATTAAATCAAATAAATCTGTTATCATGCTGAATAACAATATCAGCCTCATGCTGGTCACACGCTGCTGTGGGATGCCATGCCACTCCATACGAGTTATTATGCAATGCATTTTAAAAATGATTTTTCAACACTAATATGTTATCTGTACTGTTTGCGCCACCTTTTGAGAGACGAGGCTGTTCATAATGTGATGAAGGAAAAGCTATTTTCTCATGGACATGATACTGCCTCTGATCCGCCTCAGGCCAGATGATCCCACTCCATGTATACATTCGTCGCTCGCCACATGGCACTTTGAATTTGGTGGCTTCACGCTATCAAATCAAAATATATGAATAAATCATGCAGTGTTGTGGTTGGCTAAGTCCTAGTCTAAAAATATGCATGTTGAAGCAAAATGTGAACATGTTTGGCCTACATTAAGCATTTTCAAGCATAAAAACGACTAAAGATAAATACAAATGTAAGACATTCAGAAGACATATGGTATCTGGTATTCTACACTAGTCCCTTGCTGTCAGCAGTTTCACATTGATGAGAAAATAGCCACCACAGGAAGTACTGCTGTTTAAAAAAAAACAAAAAAAAACTAGTGCAATGTTAACATATGAGTCTATATTATGTCTAATTTTCAATTATTACGTTTATTTTGGGTAGTGCAATGGTAAAGGTGACTATAGGGGTGTTATTTCACATGTAGAGGGCTCTAATAGTGTCTCTAATGTACCACATCACCCTGTTTGTAATATTCTGGAGAGCCTGTTTTGGGCCCAATATTACAGAGGTCTGTCAGTGTGATGCAGTGCAGTCATTTTATCACCGCTGGATGCGGGAAAGGATGGATGAGTCACCTGATCGCTCACCTTTCCTGTCAGATGGGCAGGAAGATGTTTGTTCACTTAAAACTTCCATTTCGAGAAGTCACAAGGATGAGGAACTCGAATTGAATTTCTATCCGCATCCCTTTATGCTTTCCATCAGCCTCTTCATTTGCGCTTCCCATTCTCCCTGATTGGACATTCAGTGGGAAGCATTTCCGCGCTCCACGAGTAGGATCTCATGTTTTTGTATGAGTGATATAAGCCGCCCTCCTCCTTCTCCTTTCTCCTCTCTGTCAATCACTGCAGAGGCTTTTTGAAATGGATCGAGGAGGTTCTCCTTCTTCCTCATCCCTGGGTGCATTTTAGCAGGCTTGTCTGCTGTGGCCGCAGAGGGACAGAGAGGTCATGTCCGGAGGGAATGCCGATCTGTCCTCAGTCCTGGCTCAGACTCATCATTCTGGGCCTCATGTGGTTGGCATAGCAGTTCCTTTTTCAGGAAAATCTTCCATGCTCTTCTTTGCCCTAACCCTCTCATTGAAATAGTCTCCCTTACAATTTGAACACCTTCTGCCATTTTGACTAATATTCCAGTTTAGTATAGATTCTATACACACGAGAGAAACCACGAACGCAGTTGGTTCTTCTGTTGCAGGCATGTGTTTGGCCAGCTATGTGGGGCGGGTTGAGCATGACCTGTGAACCAGGAAGTGCGGGAATCGGTGTGTGTGCTGCACTCTGGTGGTGGAAGTGTGAAAAATAAAGTTGACTGGAAGCAGCCGTTCGCCGTGTTCTTTTTTGGTATTGAAATCCTTAAGCAAAGATTGATTTAAGCTGCTTTTGTATCGATATAAGCAGACCAAATTTGCTGGCGGGAGATGAAAAGGGCATCCTAGTAACCGGATTATCATAATAACCGTGTATCGTACTAACGGAACTAATTATATCATAAAAGACTAGAAATTTGCCGGGAAATGAAAATAGTATCGTAATAAGCAGTAATTCGTTATAACCGATATCGATATAACGAGACTTTACTGTAACACAGTTAAGAATGTTAAACTTCACTCCCCCTCCCCCACGTAAAATGGTACATACAGTAGTGCACTTCTTTTCACCCTTGCCCATTACAAAGTAGTTTGCCCCTGCGTCCCTAAGGATTGTATGTTGGTGTCAGTTTAACCTTGGAACGGATTATTTCTATTTCCATTGATTCTTATTGTAAATTCTACATGTTGTACATCTGGGTAAGCTTCCATTGTTTTAAAATCACCAAAGAACAAAGTTAGACAGTTGAAATCTAGAGGCAGCGTCTGCCGATTGGCTGAGTGACGCAGCTTTAGGACCCAGGGAGTCCGCCGCTGCTGCAGCCTACCAAGAGGGGGTGTGAATGTGAAGCACGCTCCGGTCCGGGTTCCCCTCACACACATAGTGAGACTCACGGCACCGGATATTCTCTTCTTATTTCTACTCTTATTTCTTTTTTATTTTCTTTCACTCCACGCCACTTCCCCGTCAGGATGCGTTTCATGTAACGACTTTGCATTGGAGCAGAGGGGACACCTCCACGGCCGTGCGCTCCATGCACTTGAAGATTGCGCATCTGCTCGTTTGTGGCTTTTGTGCGCCGGTGAGCATGTGTGAAGAATAAAAGTTTCCCCCTACTCGCCCCCGCTATGGATCACTTGGGTTTTTAAGAAGGGAGACGACGTGTAGCTTCATTTTGGAGTGGTGAGTCTTTCCTCTTTTTGTGTCAGCATAGCGCGTCACTTGCTGATCCATCCGCGTTCAGGTTAAAACGCCTCGGAGTGTCGAGTTTGACACGCTGGAGACTGGTGTTCTCTAGCCGACTAGGCGGCTTTACAGGTGTGTGTGTGTGTGTTACCTGTCAAACATCCTGTTGACACACTGATTGACTGACAGGTAGCGGAGCTTAAACCTCTCTCCATGGTGCTGAAAGTTTCCCAGCATGCGTAAAGCGGTCTGCTGATGTTGAAAAAAGAAGGCTCCATGTGCTGGTGCTCCACGCAGGAGACGCATGGTCGTCAACCAGGTCCAAGGACCAGGTGCTTGGACTCATAAATACAGAAGGGTGACATCTGGTGTGTTCTCCCTTTCACCCAATTATGGAGCTAAAAGCAAAATATGAATATTAATATGAATATTAACTCAGTGTGATGCAGTGCAAATCACAATAACAAACATATTGTTAAATGAATGCCTCTCTGTTAGTGTCAATCAAACTAAACAATTATCTTTAGGGGTTGGACCTTATCATATTATAGACATACAAGATCCACAAAACATGTTACTTATGGCGTGATTAAAAAACATAAAAAAAAAATATTTTTTTGTTTTAAAATTTGGAATTTTGCTTTCATTTTAATGGTAAGCCCTGCAGTGGAATTGTGTATGCGCTGTGAGGAGAAAGGAATTGGGTGTCCATTGTCTTGCAGCAGGACACCTGTGCTCAGGTAATAATGAGATTTCTATGCAGCGTCTCGTCCTAATTTCTTTTACCAGCATAACTTTACATATTAATATTATATATAACGCTCTTGCAACTCCATGCAAGTACACGCCACACATTTGCAATAAATGCAAAAGGTGGGTCCTAATGCAGTCTTTTATGTTTCTAAACATTTTATCAGCCTTGTTTGTCTGCATAATAATAATAATAATAATAATAATAGCAACACAGCATTTATCACCACATTTTGGATAGTTTTTTTTTCATTTTTTTCATTTGAATTTTTGTCATTTCAAGTTATTTTACATGTTTGTTAAAAATGAAATGGATTTTTGGCGTAGAGGACAATCACATACATTATTGAATATATGAAGAAAATAAGATCAATAACACAAATTCAATTCTTTTTATGAGGAATTCTTTGAGAAATGACAGCGAAATTCCAGTTTTCCATTCTGAAGGTCCGGTCACATGTCACCGGTTGTCTGTCTGTACTGTTCTCTAATCCAGGGAGGCGGAGCTGATATGCCTTCATGCCATATTTGAGGAGCTTATCAAGGGGAGGAAAAAAGCCTTAAGGAAGTTTGTGTGTGGCTGCCGAGGCGTAACATTAATAGATTTCCATCTAACAGGATTAGTGATATTTGGAAAAGAGGGCAGCTCGCAGCAGCAGGACGCAGACGCTGAGTAAGACATGAAAATCAGCTTCTTCTTGTGTGAAAGGAGAGGAAATCCCCCAAGAGCTGCGATGTAGAGTGTTTTAAGTGGTTTAAAGCATGGCAAAGATGAAATATAGATCCCTCTCATACCAAAGCACACAGCAAATATAGCATCTTGTCAAGGCTCGGAATGACAGAGGAAGTCACTCATGTTCCTGCTGCCATCCAAACGCCTCCAGGCTGCTGGGGATTGATTCTTCTTTTATTGTTTTTATTCCTCATTCCAACCCCAATGAAATCACTGTCCTGCCATCGTCTTTGATTGAAAAGCTCCACTCCACCCTCCCCATAACGCCCCTGAGGCTGCCTGCCCAACATCGGGGAGAACCTGTTCCCCCTTGACCTCCCTGAAAGGTCGAGAGCATCTTTGCCGTCGGCGTGAGGGTCGCCATCAGCACGACACGCTATTATTACGGTCCGGATGGTGTGTCCGTCACACAGGCTGGCGGGTCCATCGGTCACGTCTGCTGGGACTTATCGAGTATTGTGTTTGCTAGCAGGTATGGAGACACAGTAGACATCCTATGTGGAACTGGAGATACAGCTAAGCGTATCGTAGCAATCCATAGATACTGTGCAAGACTGCCCTCGGTGACTGTGAGCCGTGTTGTATGCTGTTGCCTTATTGACCACATCAGCCCGAACAAGGCTCTTCTGTACTTACCGTGGTGTGAAAAACACACTCATCTTTGCAGAATTCTTGTATTTCAGCCGCATTTTAGTGTTTTCCAGCATGGACGACCATTTTAAGGACATGCCACAAAATGTGTAGGATCCATTGATCAACAACCCCAGACCGTCACACTACCACCACCATATTTTATTGTTGGTATAAAATGTGGTGCACATCTGTCTTACGAGAGATGCAATGGAACACACAGCTTCCAAGAAGTGTAACTTTTGTCTCATTAGACCAGGGGCGAGGCGTTTTAACCTGAACGCGGACGGATCAGCAAGTGACGCCAAATGTGGCCCGCAGGACACTAGTTTGAGGCCCCTGCCTTGATATGAAAGTTTAATGTTTGCAAGTTTGATATGGATGCTGTATGGTATCATGTACCCAGAAAAAAATATTACGTTTGATTAATGTTCATGTTAAAGGTTAAATAACTGTTAATAGTTATGCTCCCTATCCGTGTGGAAGTGGTAAGTTTTTGGCTTTTTAAGTTTAAAGGAAATAACTTGGAGACTACCGTTTAGGTCGCTAGCTCTCTAGTTTGTGAGTTAGCATGTGTCTCAAGACCCTGCAGTTGCGCAATATGTTGTAAATAAAAAGAGTATAAATGTGACTATAGTCGTGTTTTGTCATGTCTACAGGGCTCTAATAATGCTTTGTTCATTTTAATCTGAAAAAATAATTTGTCTACCCACCAACTATATGTGGTTTCTTATTTTTTAATTACTTGCCGTTTAATTAATATTATATTTATTTATTACTGATTGATTGATTTTCTTTATTCTTGATCTTATTTTGTGTAGAAAAATAAAAAGTAAGATATTTGAGAACAGTGGAATGTTTTATCAGAGCTTTTATTATAGAAAATCGGAACCAAAGCAAAGTTTATTCATTTTTCTGTTTTTAATAAATGCGTTTTTTTTGGGTTTTTTTGGAAACCTGATGCGGCCCAGCCTCACCCAGACCCTAGCTCCAGTGGCCCCCAGGTAAATTGAGTTTGAGACCCCTGCGTTAGACCAAAGAGAATTTTCCCAAAGATGTTGGGGGTCATCAAGATGACCCTTAATGTTCTTTATGGTTTTCATCTGCCGGGCGAGATGTTTTTTCCCAGCGTCTTTCTTATGGTGGAGTCATGAAACCGACTTTACATGAGGCACTTGAAGCCCGGATGTTGTTGTGGGGTCTTTTGTGACCTCTTGGATGAATCGTCGCTGTGCTCTTGAAGTCATTTTGGTCTGCCGGCCACTCCAGGTCAAACTTCTTTGGAAGACATGCTAGCATACGTGTAATCCATGAATTAATTTCCTATGCTGATTAATCTTAATTTAGAGTCATGGGGGTATGCTGGAGCCTATCTCAACACCCTTGACTGGTTGCAGGGTACATAAAGGCAACCAGTGAACCTGACAAGCATACTTTTGGAATGTGGAAGGAAGCTGGAGTACCTGGAAATTACCCTTGCACGCACAGGGAGAACATGCAAACTCCTCAAGACTGTATGGCCAACATGATAACCACTTCTCCACCATGCAGCCCATGTAATACACGCAATACAGATATCCTCAAACTTTTGTCACCATAGACAAATGGTCAATGCCTTATGGACGATTAGTCTCTTTGCTTGATGGCGGCCATGCTTTTTTTTTAGCCAATCTTGTTGAAATGTTCTGCATGTCCTGTTTAATTCCTTGTTAATTCCTCAAAAACACCTTCAAGTTGTGTGTGTGTGTGAGAAATGTCAAGTCAATCCGATGGGTAAGCGGGTCAACTTCTGTTTTTTATTTATTTTTTTTAGTTTTTTTATGTTAACTTTGAAGAATTATTGCTGCATTTTTCCACATCAGAATGTCAGAGATAGTTTCTGCGGTAAGAAAACCCACAGCGGTTCAATTTTAATGCCCATTTGTAATGCAGCATGCATCCTTCTCACACACACACACACACACACACACACACACGAGGGTTGCAGAGGAATGAGCGTTGGGAGGAAGAAGTGACTTCATCTGTGCCGGGAAACAAAAGTAGGAGATGAAAGACTGCGGATTAAGATGTTCTGTTGAAGTTTCGCAAGGAGATTAGGTGGAAATCAAACAGACCAAGCAGACCGTTCTAAAATCATTGACTTCCTTAGTTGGAACAGCAATGAGGTCATCTTAAAAATATTGTTTACGCGCTTCTGTGGGCTAGTTTTGCCCGTATTTAAGGTAGCATGTTGTCTCCGCTCTAATAGTTTGTGTTGTACGCCTGCTGGCGCCTCAGGCCCCCTGCATCAGGTGATGAAACTCCTACTGGGACAACCAGCTGTCTAACAGGCACCCATCTTACTTACCGCACTGGGATGGTCTCTTGGAGGCAAAATAAACATTTTTTAACAATATAAGTGGAAGGATAGTTCATATGCTAGTTAGCCTAGCTTGCGAGTTATCACACAAATAATGAAACACTTTAGTAGCAATTTTCTAAAAAGTTACACCCTAAAATTTCTAAATTTGTAAATTTTGGAATAACATTATGATGAACACTGAAAATAGACATGATTGACTTTCATTTATTTCCATTAATTTCATGATAAAAAGGGTGCGTGTTAACATAGTGTCCCAATGAGCTAGTTAGCTAGCCAGCTATTTTCAGTATAATGGTAGATTTAAAATAGATTTGACAGTATTGAATAACAAAATAGCAACACTATTAAAGTTTGGTTGAAAATGTATATTTAAAATTATGTACGTGTCATGTCATGTGTATGTATGTATGGTGGTTATGGTAGGGCTGCTAGCCTCGCTGTGTTTTCGAAAAGCTACCCTGCTTCACAGCGAAAAAAATATTGATATATATATATATATATTGATATATAAATATATATAGAAGACTCTTGTTGGTTGCGATTGTTACCAGTTCTCACATGAATTCAATCGTGTTTTACCATATTGTGTGGAAATATGGGATAATAACTATAAAAGCAATCTTCACTGGCTAAATGTACTGCAAAAAAGGTCAGTAAGGATAATTCATAATGCCGCCTACAGAGAACATACTAACTCCTTATTTCTAAAATCACAAATACTTCAACTTGCTGATATAGTTCATCTTCAAACAGCTAAAATAATGCATAAGGCTAAAAATAAGCAATTAGCTAAAAATGTCATCCAATACTTCTCTACAAGAGAGGAGAAATATGATCTCAGGGAAGAAGTACATTTGAAACACTTCTATGCTAGGACTACGTTATGCTAGCCATAGCATTTCAGTATGTGGAATCAAACTATGGAATGGATTGAGTAAGGAAGTCAAACAATGCACAACGATGAGCCAATTCAAGAAACAATACAAGCAGTTGATGTTTGCTAAATACAAGGATGAAGAGTCTTGAACCAGTCATGATGTGCTATATATATCACTATATTGACACTTACTATGGTACCCATTATGGCATTGGATGCTCATATCACCTCCTACTTTGGTACGGGACAAAAAAAAAAAAAAAATTAAATACAAAATAAAAGAAAACATTAAACTATATTAGGAAAGCAGGAAGTGAACAAATGTAACAGTTACTGATTGTAAAAGTACCAGATGGAGGGGTAGGATTTAATAAGCTTTGCTTCTTCCTACTCCTTTTGGACATGTGGAACTGGGAATTGATTATGGGATGCACTCAATTGTAATCTGATGCATGTTCAAATGAAATAAAACCATTACCATTACCTTATTTATCAAATTACTGACACTTTCTTTGGCCCCATGGTATGTTATGAATGATACAGTACAAGGCATACAGACTGGATTGTACCAATTTTTTGGTGAGGAAAGGAAACTAGTGTGTTTGAAAAGCGATGTTGGGATGCAATGGTAAATTAATAACAATATTTAATGGAGTGGCTTCATTTAGCTGACATTACAACAACATGCGTTGTCTTGAGTTTGGTTATGGAAATGCAAGTTGTGTACCCAGAAGTGTGCAAGTAACTGTGTGTGTAGCGTCCAGTCAATTATTTTTTCCCCGTCTGGAGGCAAGCTAGTTCATTCATTAAAATTTTAGAAAATTGTATAATTAAAGAATCATTTTCACTTAGTAGCAGTCAAACATCATCAACAAACTGTCATCCTCCCTAGCAGGTTTGTCCTCAATGATTGTGTTATTGTGTCCTGGTGGTGACTTTGAGGCATCGAGGAGTACATCCATTTCTTATTCCGCACATTCCCTGCTTCTTCCTTTTGAAGGGATTATTCCCAGCTTCCCGTGTTGACATCATGAATGAGTGCATAAACCTTTTATGCTGACGACAGCGGCGGTACGTATAGGTACCATCAAGACAACATAGTATACATACGTCAAGGTCGATCTGGCGACTGTCATGATGCATCGCTGCTATTTGCATTCCCTTGCAAGTGTCGCCTTCTGTATTTCGGACGTTTTTTTCGCACGCTCAGCTGTGCTCTGGATGTTTGATGCGTGATACTTTTTCTCCGGAGGGACTGAACCGTTTTACTTCATATTTCTTTTACTTCGTATTTCATATACAAGGAATGAGTCAGTTTTAGAGTGTAACTCATTATGACTTTGCGTAAACCTAATAGCTACATGGCTACTTTTGCAGTATATATTCTGTCTATAGCCATATTTCACTGAGCAGCCAGGACAGTACATGTATAATACTTTGGCTGCAATAAGTCCCATTTTTATTGCATCTCACCATGTTGCCGTCACCGGTGCCCTTTAAGTCGTGGCATAACAAAAAAAAATTGTGACTTTTCATTCAGAAATTAGTAGTTAGTAATTGCAGTGCAGGGGTCTCGAGGTCGGGTTAAGGCAAAACCACAAAGAAATCTAAAACATAAACATAAAAATATACCTCCCATCATGCCCTGTGTCACGTTTTTTGTAAAAACTTGCTGAAGTTATGCATTTAGCATTAAAGTAGTTGTCATGTATTATTCCCAGTCTTAGTAGTAGTAGTTGCCGTGTGTGTGTTTACTTACTGCTACGTGTTGGTTGAGATTTTGTTGTTGGACTGTCATTGCAGTCAGTGTTCTGTGAATGGAACTCAAGAGTGCCACACTACTGTGCATATATATATATACGTATATATATATATGTATATACTGTATATATATTCATATAGGGCCACAAAAATATGGGCCTTGAGTTTGAACATGCCGAATGTAGGGTTTTTGGACAGGCAGCCAGGACAGTGACGTGTGTCACTTTCTTCTATGGTTGCCATGATATATGTTTTATATCTGTGATGATAATAGCTGCTCCTCCTCCATAGCCCCTTTACCTCAAGGTGTTCCCCAAGGTTCAGTGCTTGGTCCTCTTCTCTTCATCCTCTACATCTCTCCACTTGGCAATATCATCCGTCGACATGGCCTCAGTTTCCACAGCTACGCCGATGATATTCAACTATACATTTCTACCACCTCCATCAACTCCATCAAAACTTGGATGGAACAAAATTTTCTTAAACTTAACAGTGACAAAACAGATATTATCATCATTGGTCCCAAAAACACCCACCCATAACTTCTATCTTCAATTTGACAGCGCCACCCTCACTCCATCCCCGCTCATCCACAACCTTGGTATCCTCCTGGACCCCACCCTTTCATATGAACCCCACATCAAACAGTTAACCTGGACTGCATTTTTCCATCTTAAAAACATAGCCCGACTCCGTCCATCACTTACATTCTCTGATCCATGCATTCATCACAACCAGAATGGACTACTGTAACAGTATTCTCTATGGTACACCGTCCAAAACCCTCAACAAACTACAATATATTCAGAACTCCGCTGCACGCCTCCTCACCTCCACCCGCTCCTGTCAGCTTTGCTACCCCTGCCCTCTAAAACCTCCACTGACTTCCTGTTCCCCAACGCATTCACTTCAAAGTTCTTCTCATCACCTACAAAGCTCTCCACAATCTGACCCCCCCATATCTCACAGACCTGCTCCATCCACACAATCCCCCGCGTCCCCTTCGCTCCTCAGACTCCAACCTCCTGGCACCTCCCTGTAAGACCAAGCTCCGAACCTGGGGAGACAGAGCCTTCTCCATCGCTGCCCCCACCCTCTGGGACTTTTACTCTGGGACGTTTACTTGCTTTTATTCAACTCCATTTTTTCTGTAAAGCGTCTTTGACTATTTTGAAAAGCGCTATACAAATAAAATGTATTATCATTATTATTATTATTATTATTTATTGATTCATTCATTTTCTACCGCTTTTCCTCACGAGGGTCGCGGGGGTGCTGGAGCCTATCCCAGCTGTCTTTGGGCGAGAGGCGGGGTACACCCTGGACTGTGGCCAGCCAATCACAGGGCACATATAGACAAACAACCATTCACACTCACATTCATACCGATGGACAATTTGGAGTCGCCAATTAACCTAGCATGTTTTTGGAATGTGGGAGGAAACCGGAGTACCCGGAGAAAACCCACGCATGCACTATAATGCATTATTATTATTATTATTATTATTATTATTATTATTATTATTATTATTATTATTATTATTATTATTATACAAAACAATACAGCACTAAAACGCCACATATTTTGGAGTCTATGCTGAAGACTCAATTACAGTTTGGTACAATTGGTACAATTCAGTTTGGTGCGTCGTCTTTCTCATGAAAATGTAGTTTGAACTCCACATTTCGGTGAAGTTGAGAGGTTCTTTTTTTTCTCTTTTATTGCAAGACGCATTTGTGTGTCTGCCCAATGCGTCGTCGTGTGTTCAGACCAGTGGAAGCAGTGGTCATCATCATCATCATCAGTCTGGGACAAAGGCAGCGGTCTCCGCCTTTGAGGCATGTGCAGTGTTGGATGAAAACATGGATTTGTCTCCGTAATGGATGTAGTAAAATGTGCTCCCACTCCAAATCAATGCACACGTTTCTCACATGGACAGAATATTGGACGTGTTTGTGTCGGTGCTTTGCTTGATGATAGTCCATTGTGTGTCCTCTTTAATTACCTGCAGGTACAAATTGTTATTCATGGTGAGGGATGTGAAGGCAGTGGCCCGCCCCTCCCTGTACCTTCTTCCCCGAGGCTCTTGCACCGCTCCGAGCGGTGATGTTGGAAGGATGTGCGGCAAACAGATGCTACCCCATGATAATGATGAGCCATGCCTTCCGTCCTGATTCAAACTTACAGCTGGGGGTGTGACGTTTCTTTTAAATGAAGAACTGAAGGCAAGTTTGCCGTATGTCACGTCTGGCGCCGGTCGTTGTAGCAGAAGGTGCAAGATGTTCATGGTCACATATTTCAGCACTTTTCCTCACATTGATCCGCCTCCTGCCTGGCAGTCATTGATTGCTGGTTTCACTGCATTATAAAAAAAGAAAGAGAGAGAGAGAGAAAGAGAGTGAACACTCTGACAGGCTTGACTTGTTCTCAAAGTGGTTTGGGAACATCTGTACTCTCCGGATCATTCACTCTGAGCTGAGTAAACCCTCCCTTTTCATGAAGGATCTTTGGATGCATTTGAAAACAGCCTAAGGACAAACATGCAACATTTATTGGCTACTTTTAGCAAGGCAACAATTTACATTTTATGATAATGTTACACAACGGTGGGAGGATTTTGAGCTTGCATAACCGCCATTTGCCTCACATTTTGACTAGAACTCCACTGGCTAAAACATTAGGGACACCCACACATTAGAAAAAGGTACGCCTTCACAAAACAATGTCAGGACTCGTCTTAGGTTGCTGACACTCTGCTCTTTCGTTGCATCTCATTAATTGTGTAACTTATGACGTGTCCATTGAGTGGAGCACTTTTCATACACATTTCCTTTCCTGACTGTCTATCTTAACTGTGTTGAAAGTGTTGGATGGAATGTGTCCCACAGGCCGGCTTTAATTCCCGGCGGTGTCCGTCAGACCCGACAGAAAGGGCTATTATTTCCTCATCGCCCCCGGTGGCTTTTTGTCCTGTGGGAGTGGCCTCACCATGTGACTGACAGCTCCGTAAACACAGTCGACCTCACTGTAGACCTGCGCCCTTGTCCCGCCCCCTCCTGGACTTCTTATCTACTTCTGTTGTTGTGTTAGCCGATGCTGCTGAACATTTATTAATTCTTCCGCTGATATTTTCCATATTGTCCTCCACACACAACTGAGTTATCCCATCAACGTATAGCCATGTGTGTGTGTGTGTATAGTAGTCGTGACTGCAGTGTCAGACGGATGACTGTGTGAAGGTTGTGTGGACCCCGCCTCTCGCCCGAAGGCAGCTGGGGCAGGCTCCAGCATAAGCGTCACAGAAAATAGATGCATGGATGGATGTTTTCTGTATGTAGAACTGCAATTATTAAGATATGCCTTTATTCGTCCCTCAGTGGGGAAATTTGTCCCCCAATTATCCTCTATAAAATGTATTTTTGTTAATATTTTTGCATGTCTGGAATAAATTAATTGTATTTACGTTATTTTTTATGGGAAAAATTGCCACGATTTTTGCAGGTTTCGATTTTTGTCAAACCTTATGAAATTAATTAATAACTAAAACCAAGTTACATGCGAAGTTTATTGCACAACACAGCAGCAACAGAACTGATGTAGACTATGTCAATAAAGTCAGTATGGCAGTATGGCAACATTTCTACCTCCATGCCACTGATCAAAATTACGGAGGACATCACTAACGTTATAGATCATAGGAAGTGTGCAGCCGCAGTATTCATGGATCGGACAAAAGCCTTTGATACAATCAATCATGACATCCTAATAACTAAATTAGAAAGGTATGGAATAAGAGGTTTAGTTCTGAACTGGGTCAAAAGCTACTTAGCTGACAGGAAGCAATACGTACAGCTAGGAGAATACACATCTGCAAGTTCATATATTACGTGCGGAGTTCCCCAGGGGTCAATACTGGGACCAAAACTGTTCAACTTGTACACCAATGATATCTCCAAAGTCACGAAAGACTTAAAGCTGGTATTATATGCGGATGATACCACTGCTTTTTGTTCCGGAGGGAGTACCGACGAAATCATTAGAAAGGTCAGAGAAGAAATGGTCACACTAAAAAGATGGTTTGATGATAATAGATTGTCCTTGAACCTAAATAAAACTAAAATCATGCTGTTTGATAACAGCAGAAAGGACACGTACCAGCAAATACAAATAGACGGTGTAGACATTGAAAGGGTGAAGGAAAATACATTTCTGGGGATCACAATAGATGAAAATATGAGCTGGAAACCTCATATTACAAATATACAACATAAGGTGGCCAGAAATATTTCAATATTGAACAAAGCAAAATTTGTTCTCAATCCGAAATCACTCCACACTCTTTATTGCTCTCTGGTTCTACCATATCTTACTTATTGTGTGGAAATATGGGCTAATAACTATAAAAGCAATCTTCACTGGCTAAATGTACTGCAAAAAAGGTCAGTAAGGATAATTCATAATGCCGCCTACAGAGAACATACTAACTCCTTATTTCTAAAATCACAAATACTTCAACTTGCTGATGTAGTTCAGTACTTTGTACTTCGGTATGTGACAAAAAAACAAACAAACAAAAAAACACTTAAATGATATTAGGAAAGCAGCAAGTGAACAAATGTAACAGTTACTGATTGTAAAAGTACCAGATGGAGGGGTAGGATTTAATAAGCTTTGCTTCTTCCTACTCCTTTTGGACATGTGGAACTGGGAACTGATTATGGGATGCACTCAATTGTAATCTGATGCATGTTCAAATGAAATAAAACCATTACCATTACCTTTGTGATTGGCGCATAGTGGCTCACTGTTGCGCCAATTACATAATCTTTGGCGCGAACTGGCACCAACTGGCGCCGGCCCAGTGAACTCCTAGCATCATTGGTGCAACTTGGCTCACGCCATTACATTCCAGTGGATTCCAATAGGCGGACTGTTTGTGACATTTGGTTCCACTTGGTGGACACGAAGATTTTAAACATTTTTTAATTTTCTTGCCGCCAAACAAAATCTTTGCCGCCGTTATGGGCCACTACGAGCCAGTTGGGATTCCGTCTGAGCCACTGCAAGCCACTAGGCACACTAGGCACCACAGCAAATTGCATTGGCGTGAACTGGCACCAACTGGCGCCGGCCCGGTGGACTCTTAGCAACAGAACATTTAGGTTGCAATTAAATAGTTCATCTTTAGTGCTGTGTTTAAACTATTTTTTGCAGTTAAAATGGTCGTTTTTGCTATTTTATTTCTCAAAAATTATATCATACAAATACAAGTACTGAGAGTTAATAAAAATGGGATGTTGCCTACAGCCACAGCTGTTAATGTTTTTGACCTGACCATGAACCCTGCGACTATTAAGTGGATCATTTAAGGTAGTTTTCGCTGTATTTTAACCATCATGCAGTACTCCTAATTTGGAATTCCACGTTTCTTCCATCCCATTTTCTCATTTTAATCAAATAATGCTAATGACGGCGAGTTGGCGCTTTGGTTCTTTTCCAGCCTGTCAAACTTTGAACTAATCCCTGCGTGTGTGTTGGTGTGTTTAGTGCCGCGTGGTTGAGCAAACAAGTAGCAGGCTAACAAGGGCAGCATCTCAAGAGGCCGCCCGACTTCACACCCCGACACAAACAAATTAACACATTTGATGAAGCAAAGCTGCGAGGAGTTAATTCTTCTTGAGAGCGTGCTCGCTCGGGCTCCAGTAAATGCCGCAGGTGAATCAGCGGGCGCCTGCGGTAGACAAATAACACAACAGTGGTGGGCGGACGGCGCACTCCTGTAATTGTCAATTTGACTCATGTGGCATTGTTATACACAACAGCGTCGGGAAATGTCAGGTTGTCGTAGGAGGAAGTATACATCCAAAAGTTACTTCCAACTTTGAATCTTTAATTGGCTGAAAAGTAATGCCGGCTGTCTGTCAGTATGCTAATTAACTAGAGTTTTTGTAATCCGCTGGATTTTTTGGGGGTGGATATCATCATGTATCAACTTTAATTAAGCGTATCCAGCGCAAGCTAATTAGATGATTGTGCTTATTTGTAATCTAACATGAAAACACACACGACGCTCCGGCTCAATCACTCAGGATTGCTAATTACTGCGTGCATGCTTGCTTTTAATTGGCAACTCTTAAGCCGCTGCCGCCGCTATCTCAGCGATACGCAATAATGCTCGCCATGTCAGAGGATTGTTGAACCATGTAGACATGCGGCAACACACACTTGACAGAACAAACCTACAGAGTTCTCATTATCCTCTCCCTCGACTTCTTTGCAACAGCTCTGCTCGTGTGCTTTTTCACATGGAAGGACTATATTTGTCAGATATTTTCCCTGCGTAGCCCTACATACTGTATGCTGGGTGGAACTTGAGGAAAATCAGATATTTTTGAGATGTGCTAAGATGTTCTCCCTTTTTGAGAAGACCGCTCCGCTCAAGAGTACTTTTTTTTTTTTTTGCTTCAATCAGTCTAAGACGGTGGATCTGCAATTGACAGCCGCTTGGTGAGTCTTTATTAGACACAGCAAGGATGATTCCGGGCCTTCCGGGATCACTCCCTTCACTGTCTGGTATCACACATTTGATCTTTGTCGGCAAATTGCTGGATTGTGAATGTCTTCAAGTTGCCAGACTGTGCGGAAGGGTTGCAGTCGGAAACTTTTTTTTAAGCACAATTTTGCAATGAGTTGCAATCCCCCATGTGCACATTGAGACTTAAACGGCTTTAACTATTCTGTTAGCAAGTATTTCATCACCTGATAGATGGTGTAATAGGCTGGCTGCAATATACGCCGCATGATTTATGTAGTATACGTAATAAAGTGGGGCTTTTTTTCTATAATAGCTCAGTGGCTATGGCAAACCTTTTTTTTTTTAGAATTTTAGTGAAACTAACATATTTAGAGTTTACGGAGAAAAAAGTTTTTATTAAACATTAAATATTTTAAGTTAGTGTGCCTGAATCGGGAGTTCATTCATTCATTCATTTTCTACTGCATATCCTCACAAAGGTCGCTGGGGTGCTGGAGCCTATCCCAGCTGTCTTCGGGCAAGAGGCGGGGTACACCCTGGACTGATGGCCAGCCAATCACAAGGCACATATAGACAAACAACCATTCACACTCACATTCGTACCTATGGACAATTTGGAGTGGCCCATTAACCTAGCATGTTTTTGGAATGTGGGAGGAAACCGGAGTACCCGTAGCACGAGGAGAACATGCAAACTCCACACAGAGATGGCCGAGGGTGGAATCGAACCCTGGTCTCCTAGCTGCGCGCTAACCACTCGACCGCCATGCCGCTGAATCTGGAGTTATTATGGCAAAATATAGAATGGTGTGTAAAAGGAAACTTGTTGGTAGCTCAAGTTTAGCAAAACTGTATTCCCTGGAGTGCAGTTAGGAAACACTTAGGAAGGGAATACAGTGGTTAACTGGTTCCAAACACAGTTGTCATAAGTGAATTTCCAAGTATGATTCCTTGTCTGTAAATCAAATGCTTTTGTAGTTAGAGCATAACAAACCTGTTTTTGACATTATTAGAGCCCTCTAGACATGAAATAACACCCCTAAAGTAGCCTTTACACTTGGATTACCCAATGAAGTAGTCAATGTAACAGAAAAAAACATTTATAGTGGAACTCCACTTTTTGGGCAAGCATTCACAATTTTACATATTCCTTTTTCTGTGCATTATAGAAGGACAAAATGAGGTAAATTGACCTAGCTTACAATGCTGTCAATGGGGTACACTTATTTCCACTATGAAGCCCTCTAAAAAAAACATGTTGCATGGTTTGATATCCATGCATGTAATATAAATGTTACTAAATGAGCACTTTCTCATGCACTCCAAAACATGAGCAAGTTAAACACAATAAGTAACTTTGCAGGTGTTTTATGTAGTATAATATTAGCAATCAAATCATGGTAAGCCACTGTATTCATAAACATAATGCAAATAAGCTAGCGTGAAGTGAAGACTCCCTTTCAGAACTATCGTGTTGGGCCTCCAGAGAACCATTGCATCTGCAATCAGATGTCGCAGAGCAGCAAAACAAGCTGCCGCTGCTGCTGTGATGTCGCGTGCACGCCTCTTGTAAGCGTGAAGAATGTCCGGTAGCATTCCGTCACATATCGGCTGCCCCTGCTACAGAGAGCCTATCTGGAAGTTATTACAGAAAGCAGGCGGGAATGGATGAGGGAGATTGCAAGGCGCTGTCACTGGAAAAAGTGCAACAAACTATTAACTTCCCCATTCCCACATTTTCAGGTCTTTCTGGCTCGGCGGCCCCCCTTCCAGGCCCAGATAGATGGTGTCAATGTCCAGAAATACAGTGATGATGAAGGCATTATTGGACGGATTTAATTTGCCAGAGTGGCTTGTGAAAGTGCACCTTCATGGTGATTCATGCACAAAAGTGCTGCCATGCCTCACAGAGGGGAGCAGAATCATCCAGTGTCGCTTCTTCTGGAGGATATCGCCATTTTTATTTATTAACGCACATCTGCCAAACCTTGTTTGTGAGAATAGAAAAGCAGATGCACAAACTTTTTTTCTGCTGAAGAATTCATCAGGCGGGCACAGCTGCTCACCCGTAAGGCAAACTGAGGATCACTTCCTGTGTTTTAGGAACACCACATGATGCACCACTTTACCCAACTCCTTGTTGACACCATGTAAGGCTGCATCATTAGCAGTGTTAGTCAATTCATGAATGGTGGGAATGCACTGTGGTGAAGTGGAGCTCATCAGCGATACTATTGCAGGCTGATCGCTTTACCACTATTACAACATTGGTTCTGTAGCTGCTGTGTTACGTGTTCATTAGAATTCATGAATTGTCAGAATTTACTGTGGCAAGGGGGCGCTCATTGATGCCATTAATGCTGACAGACCAGTTTGCCCCTTTAAAGCTGTTACAACATTGGTTCTGTTGCTGCCAGTGTTGTACAGTCATCACTTTTTAATTCATATTCATAATTGATGCACCTTGATGAAGTGGAGCTCATCATCTGTATTGATGCCGACAGGCCAGTTTGCCCTCTGACCACTGCTTGTTTTACAACATTGGTTCTGTTGGTGCTGTGTTGTGTGTTTATTAGAATTCATAAATTGCCAAAATCCACTGTGATGAAGTGATGCTCATCAGCAGTTTTAATGCTGATAGAGCGGTTTGCCCCTTTACCACTGTTACAACATTGGTTCTGTTGCTGCCAGTGTTGTGCATTCATCACAATTCATAAATTGCCACAATGTACATTGAAGTGGAGCTCATCAGCTGTATTAATGCTGACAGGCCAGTTTGCTCTCTTTCCAGTATTGCTTGCTTGTATTACAACATTGGTTCTGTTGGTGCTTGTGACATATATGTATATGTATTATGAATTTTGTGAATGAACCATGAGGAACTGGAGTTCTTCAGCAGCAGACCAGTTTGCTCTCATATCGCAATTACAACATTGGTTCTGTTGCTGCCAGTGTTGTGCATTCATCACAATTCATAAATTGCCACAATGCACCTTGAAGTGGAGCTCATCAGCTGTATTAATGATGACAGGCCAGTTTGCGCTCTTACCAGTATTGCTTGCTTGTATTACAACATTGGTTCTGTTGGTGCTTGTGATTTATATATACTATATATATATGTATTATGAATTTTGTGAATGGACCATGATGAACTGGAGTTCTTCAGCAGCATTAATGTTGGCTGACAGACCAGTTTGCTCTCATACCGCAATTACAACATTGGTTCTGTTGCTGCCAGTGTTGTGCATTCATCACAATTCATAAATTGCCACAATGCACCTTGAAGTGGAGCTCATCAGCTGTATTAATGCTGACAGGCCAGTTTGCTCTCATACCACTGCTTGTATTACAACATTGGTTCTGTTGGTGCTTGTGATATATATATTATGAAGTTTGTGAATGGGCCATGATGAACTGGAGTTCTTCAGCAGCATTAATGCTGGCTGACAGACCAGTTTGCTCTCATACCACAATTACAACATTGGTTCTGGAACTGCTGTGTTATGCGTCTATTAGAATTCCCAAATTGCCATAATGCACGGTGACAAGGTGAAGCTCCTCAGTCGCATCCATGCTGACTGACCAGTTTGTTTCCTTATTGTTATTATGACATTGGTTCTGTTGCTGCCGCTGTTGTGTTGTGTGTTCATTAGAATTCATAAATTGTCATAAAGCACCATGGGGGTATTGAAGGATGCAAGACTGTTTTGCATAAAACAAAGGTGCTCTGGTAGCCACACGAGTGGCATTTACACGTAAATGCAATTAACATTGCATCATCCACCTTACTTGCAGAGCAACTTTCAATAATTAGAGTTATGATGATGACGGGATAATAGTGGTAATTCCACACCAGGATAATGACTGTTGCCGCTTTGCTGTTGTTGTGCAGCAGATTCCTGACATATGGGACACAAAAGAGCACAATAGCCTTGGCGGACTACCTTTGTTCCCACGCAGGCAGACCCCATCACCGCAGACAAATTACACTGTGCTCCATCCAAATGATGGCGCACTGGTGAAAGTGGTTCGGACACATGAGAATGAGGTTTTAATGTAAAAAGCTGTGGCTCGTGACATGCGCATCTGCTCTTCGTGCTTTTTGATATATGTTTTCGAGAAATATGTTGATTCATACTACGGGGATGCTGAATAGAATTGACTCCAAAAAATTAAAAGTTGAAAGAGTCAGAGATACCATCTTGATAGGAGGTACTTAGTCCGGTGGCGTGAGCGGCAGCAGGTCCACAGTGCAGAGCGTGGACTAATCCATCACCGCCAAGAGGGTGCACGGAGGCCAGCTCGGGGCCAAGCACTCGGTGCTATCCCTGCGGGAAATAATCAGCTTTTAATTTATCACGGATCACGGTTGCAGAAGACAGATCGCCGCGGGGACTACCGCAGTCACAATAGAGCGCCAGACTGCATATTTACATCAGGTTGTTTGCACAACAATGTTTTCAACTAGAAACGGATCTAAAGTATTAGTTTACACCCCCCACACTGTCATGGGTACCGTACATTGGTTGGCAATGATCGATGATGATTAGCTCGTCATGTATGCTGTATTTTTATAATAGGAATTACAACTATTTTATTAAATATTCAGTGGCTTAACCGTATTTGGACTATTAACAATACAGTAATCCCTCATTTGTCGCAGTTAGGCCTGTCACAATAATGGATATAGTGATTCATCAAACAATAAAAACATGTGGCTACCATCCAAACTCATCCAAGTTGTCTGTTATAGCCATTATTTTACACGACTCAAATATGACCCCAGACGAATGTTTAACAATACACTATATAAATGCGTATGTGTGTATGTGTTTTTTTGCTTAAACGTAGGCAATCTTTATAATGTAGCATCGCTGGGAGTACTTCCCGTTTCCCATAGTGCTTTGCTGTACAATCTTAGTAAAAAAAAAACTGCAAAGCACATGGTTAGAGCTCACGTGATATGTGGTTAACATTCTGCATTATACGTTGGTAGTGTATTGTCTGTTTTTATCCACATATTGTGTTGCTGTTTGTGTGTAGTTTTTGACACCAGGAAGTACACGACACTTGAGTACCATCTAGTGGCTCGAACGGGACATGACAATGATCTTTGAATGATCATCTTAATGATAATTATTATTTCTCTTTCAAATAAAGTTGAAATTAAAGAATTTTGGTCGATAATAGCAAAACTAGCAAAATTTGTTGTCATGACAGATCTAATCGCTGTTCCAGACCCGGCCACGATAAGTGGATTTTAACAAAGTAGGATTACTCATTTATAAATCAAATATGTGTGTAGTTATAGCGTAGAAAACCTTTTTTACATCATTAGAGCCCTCTAGACATGAGATAACATCCCTATAGTAACATTCATACCCGTAATACCCAATATAGTAGATATGATAAGAGAAAATAAGACATTTGAGACATAGATAAGACTTGTGCCTGTGTGTTTTGTTATAAATTGTGGAATAGGAAGTGACATTGAGCATCCGGCGTTGAGTTTTATCCTGCCATGGGTTACACCTGCAACCGTAGCAGGGATTATTGTGCTTGTTGTGAGGTAATTTAAACCTGCAATAAAGGCTGTTGTTCCAGCAATCACGTTTCGGTGTTTCCCTGAACATTCCATTAACATTACCGACACCTTTTGACCAGTGTAGAATAGCAAATATGATCAGTCTAAATTGGTCTTTATGCTTGAAAATGCTTGTAAAATTTTATTTATTTAATTTATTTATTGGCTAATCGTAGGCCGTATTCAACCATGAAACAGCATGATTTAATAATTCATGACTGGCTGACGACCAGTCCTGGGTGTACCCGCCTCTCGGCTGAAGACAGCTGGGATAGGCTCCAGCACCCCCTGCGACCCTCGTGAGGATAAGCGGTAGAAAATGAATGAATGATATATTTTTGACAAGGACTGAAACTGTGAATTTTGATGTGCGAATTGATGAGGGATCATTGTAATAATTGTAAATATAACAGTTTTTAATGCTGACAATGTACGCATTGGATTGTCACGTATGAGACCTGGAGAAGGGGTTGCATCACTTAAAATCCGCTTCAAATCCATTGTGGCGGTGTATAGACGCAGAATCATAAGAGCTCCATTGAGGTACTTCTGCAATTGTACGTCCATTTTGAAAGTGTAAAATATCCTGCCAAATGGTGTCCAAAGGTTTTGGATAAGCCGCATTAGTCCAAGAACTGAGCATGTCTCCAGCTACGGGCCATGCATGTTACTTCATATTATTCTGTCCTGCAATAGAAAGCTTGAAAGTGAGACAGGCCACCTAATGTGATCACATATGCTATTATGTAAGTCAACTGCAAGGTGTCCATAATGGCTTCTGATTTGTTTCTGGCACAAGGTGCTGCCACAGCGCCGCCCCAACAGGCGGCTGAGTGATTGCCTGCGTGACTCTGAGGAACACGGGTGATGATTTATGCTTAAAAGTCAGGGGAAGGACAGTTCATGTGTCCACCCTGTGCTGCCGATCGCTTTACAGCACTGAGGCAGGTTAATCCTTTTATTATAATGAAGTGAGGGACTGGGTTGGGGGGGGGTATTATGTAGTATGGATGTGTGGATGCTTAATCCAGCGTTGGCGTTTTTATGAGGAGGGAGTTACCACAGTGACACGGAGAAGAAAAGAGTGTCGGACAGGCGCAGGAGCGATCCATCAAAACATGACGCTGACACAACACACTTGAGAGTTGCAAGACGAGCTGTCATTTCTACTCTTTCTTTCCTTCCCCAAAGACAAATCCTTATATGAATTATATTGTTAACGTTAAACATAAACAAGTCAGGTTTTGTTCAGTACAAAGTAGTCATGGACTAGGGAAATACTCCTTGAAGGTGTACTTGGGATTTTTTGACGTCCCCATCGGCAGTGCAGTGTATCAATGGTGATTTACCCCCATTTTGTCCCGTGAGCCGAGTTCTGCTTGGATTTCGGTAATGGGAAACGTAGTTTGGGTTAGTTGGGGCCACTTAGGTGAAGAGTTTGGCTTCTCAAAACAATATGTGTTCAAAACAGTAACACATTTGCGTCACAAGATATGCCTCCTTGTAAAAAAAATCTCAATTTCCGATACCGATATCAGTCGATACCACCAATTACATTATCAGCGGAAAAAACGATACTGATATAAACAAATATCCGATTTGATGCCAGTGTTGGTTGATGATATTGGTCGACCGATGTTATCTGGCATCCCTAAAAAGAAAATTTTGTTAATGTTCTTATAGTACCCTGTCGTATCACTGATCTTTTGATTCCGAAACCAAACAGGAAGTCCAGTTTCCAAACCACTTGCTCTTGAGCCAGGCACTACCTCTTGTCCCAAACTAACGTCAGGTCACATATTAATGTGTAGCGAATGAACAAATGGTGCAAAAACCCAAATCCAAAAACCAAACAATACTACGATAATATAATAACAATGTCATCAAGTAAGACAGGTCAGTCTTAATAAATTCTCAAATAAATCCAGCATGAGGAGCTCGGTCATCCGGGAGGGGCTCAGTGGAGAGCCGCTGCTGCTTCACACCGAGAGGATCCAGTTGAGGTGACTCGGGCATCCAGTTTGGATGCATCCCGGACTCCTCCCTGGGGAGGTTTTCCGGGCTTGCCCAGCTGGGAGAAGGCCCGGGGCAGATCTAGGACACGCTGGAGGGATTATGTCTCACAGCTTGCTTGGGAAAGCCTTGGTGCCGGGGACCGGGAAGTCTGGGCTTCCCTACTGAGATTGCTGCCCCTGGATAAGCGGAGGAAAATGGATGGATGGAAAAAAAAATCCAATTAAATAATGCTATGTAATGATTAATAATAGTAATGTATAAAGTGCAAAGTATGAAATTCTGGACTCATTCCTACAAACTGAGCTATCAAGCTAGTATCATCACTCTCTCACCAATTACATTATCAGCGGAAAAAACGATACTGATATAAACAAATATCCGATTTGATGCCAGTGTTGGTTGATGATATTGGTCGACCGATGTTATCTGGCATCCCTAAAATGAAAATTTTGTTAATGTTCTTATAGTACGCTGTCGTATCACTGATCTTTTGATTCCGAAACCAAACAGGAAGTCCAGTTTCCAAACCACTTGCTCTTGAGCCAGGCTTGGCGAACTGAAGTTCCTAAAGCAAACACCATCAGACTCCGCTTGTCACCGCCATCTCCCGACTGGTAATTGGATATTTATCAGATTCTCTGCGGCAGAATGCTGCTGTAGTGTTTATCTTATTATCAACAAAACTAGTCCAATGGAGTCTTTGGCTTGGGGTCTTTCAGTTGAAGATTTTGCTTGGAAAAATGCTTGTCGTCATCCCATGCAAATGGTGCAAAACACTACAACAATACCTCGGCTCTGCTGTGATTTGAAAATGAAGGAGATAAGATGAAAAGCAATTCGGTGGCCATGAACTAACCGGTGTCTTGGATCTGATAGGCAGGAATGCTTCTAATTCTGAGAGCAGGAAGATGGAATAAAGGCAGGGGGTCTACTGGGGGGCCAGAGATAAAGCCGGCGGCATAGGTACTGAATAAGGGAATGTTGTTGTCCATTCACCCCAATAAATAAACAGGAAAATGGCTGCTCTCAATGCAATGAAAGTTTATAAACCTTAGAATGTGACTGGCGGGAGTACAAAGCGGAAAAACATTTTCTACGCATTTTAGGCGTATTATTTATTGTTAGTTTATGTCAATGTATCTGTGGGCTACTTTCACAGGATTTGGCTTGGGAAAGCAAAGTAGTCCGATTTGGATCCCAAAATGATCAAAACAGAGAAAAAAAGAGAGACAGGCACTGCCGGGTGGCTGCTGCACGCAATCAAACGCAGGTGAATAGGTTGTTCCGCTCATGGCTGATTCGCATTCTACCATTTATTCTGCCGCTATAGCCAGCAGGTGCTTTGGTACACACTTGACACCTTTCTCTCACCTGCTTCATATCAAGGTAATGCATGATGGAAGGAATTTGCAGTCATCTTCAGGCATCCCTTATGTAGCTCCAGGGTACAAAGAGACCATTCTTTGGTCCCTGTGAGGTCTTCTACCTTTTGGTCCATAGCTCATTTCAGACCTGTGATTGTTGATTTTAACGTCCTTTATGTTTGTCCTCTTCTCAGATTGATGCCCAGTGATGCCTTCCCAGTGAACACCATGCGTCGCACATGTTCAGTGGCCACGCCCCTTGTCCTGCTTATGGTTGTACTCAAACTGGGGTGCTGTGAAGAGGCTCCCTTAGTGGCAGGTAAGACCGCTCATGTTCGGTTGGTTCGGTTGTCTGCCATTTTCTTTGCGCTCGTCTGACTCTTGGGCATTAGACACCGTTGGCTTAGCATCTCTAAAGACCTGCTCATGGGGTAAATGAAATCTTAATGTACAGAGCAACTCAATTCAAAGGACAATCTCTTTGCTTCATATGTATGTACTTCATATGTACTGCAAATAGCAGTTCATATCTGCAAAAAAAAAAAAGCTTTTTACACAAACATGCTGAATTTTTTCCGAGACCTTAGAAACTAATCGAATTGTGATAAGACAAATAATTTTTCACTTTTATGGACGTAATACCTGAAGTGGACCAGCAAAGGATATGATCCTCTTGCAAATGAAGTCGCAATGTGAACGCCAAAAAACAAGTTGTTTTTTTTTTGCTCACATGTCACTTGCATCAGATCTTTTCATGTGAACGGTACAGTACCGATTCAGGCCTCCTTCATATTCACATTTAATCCAATACTGAACACTCATATCTAATTTTCCTAACTATATCCCATCAAAAGGTTTGTTTTGCCGTTTGAAAGTTGGGTTAAGGTACTCACAGATGTAGTGTTCTTCTTGTCACCCCAAAATATTTTGTTAGCACATGTAACCACATGATGCAAAGAAGGCCAGAAGTGTGTTGTATGGGTTGAGAATATAATATAACATAAATAAACTTGCATCCTGCAGCTGTAGTTTAGCTTTATTGACATTAGTTAATCCAACTGCTTAGAGAGGAAGTCCCACGAGGCACGTCAAAGACGACGCAACGAACCTGGAGGTGTTAAATCCTGTTGGTCATGCAACCTCTGTGGCACGATATCATTGTTGCACAGACATGACAGCTTTTTTAAAATATTTTTATATTAAGCCAAACTTTGCTTGCTGGCTTCTTCTTCATTGGTGTTGGTGCTATTCCTGCATCTGCCTTATCAAACCGTGCTCGGATATGGAGGTAATTCTCGGTGGTAGCATCCCGATTACTGTGTTGGAAGTACTTTTTTTTTTATTGATGCTTCTATGGTCTCTTCTTTGGACTGGATTCACAGATTGCATCATCTGCTCGGCTACCCACAAAAATATTGAACCATTAGAATCCGTCCTTTTCCCTACAGCATCTAATTAAGTGGTTGTCTGGCCCAGAGATGATTGATTGGATCTTCCACTAATGACTCGGTGGTACACTTGCAGGACACGCAGCAAGAAGTAAAGTGTGTAAATTCAAACTAAAGCTATCCTCGACTTATCGTTTTGGTGAAGGATAGGGTAAATCATCATTATAATTCCAAAAGGGGCATTAAAGTAAGTCCATTTAAGGAATGAGGCCTCACTTCTGCATTGCTTTGCACTCAGTATTCAGCCTGCACTCTGTAGCCTGCGGGTGATTAAATATGTGGTTAATATGGCACCGCGAGAGCATTGAATTACACGGGAGCCTCGCTGACCTTTTTAAATTACAGAACCAATTGTGCAAGACCAGCCAAGGAAGTTTATAACTGGTGCTGCCAAGACAGCCGAGCCTGCGGGAGGACGGCTGTGCCTCCGCTGTGCTGACTTTCACAAGACGTGGTCTGCACCAGGAGGAGAACGGTAGCTGTATTGAGCGCCGTTTACACTTGCACACGTTTCGCCGTGACAATGTGTGTAGTTCACGTACTGTCTGCGCACTGTTTCAATGGTGCGCATCGGCTCAAAATGCCACCATCCTGCACAACTTATTTGCATCACCCTGAGCCTCAACAATTGCTCTATGTGCAAGGGGCCTACACAATAAAAAAAATAATGTGGAAAGAGCAGGAATGAGGCATGCCCATGGAAAAAAGAAGGCACGGACAGTGTGGGTCTTTATCTCCAAGGCCTGTAACATGTCCGTCAGATTTACTCCTTCCTGATCCTATCCATCCTGGTCACTCCCAATGAGAACCTCGGCATCCTCATCTCTGCTACCTCCATTTCTGCTTCCTGTCTTTTCCTCAGTGGTACCGTCTGGTGGCTGTCTCACCACAGTTTTGTATACCTTTCCTTTCATTTTAGCTGAAACTCTTCTATCACACATCACGCCTGACACTTTTCTCCACCCGTTCCATCTTGCTTCTTCACCTCCTTTTTACAATCTCCGTTCTTCTGAACTGTTGACCCCAAGTACTTGAAATTCTCCATCTTCTGTATCTCTTGTCCCTGTAACCTCACTCTTCCACTTGGGTCCCTCTCATTCACACACGTATACATAAAAGATAATGTGGAAAGAGCAGGAATGAGGCATGCCCAAGAAAAAAAGAAGGCACAGACAGTGTGGGTCTTTATCTCCAAGGCCTGCAACATGTCCGTCAGATTTACTCCTTCCTGATCCTATCCATCCTGGTCACTCCCAATGAGAACCTCGGCATCCTCATCTCTGCTACCGCCAGTTCTGCTTCCTGTCTTTAGACCAAACAACATGGCTGGTCTCACCACAGTTTTGTATACCTTTCCTTTCATTTTAGCTGAAACTCTTCTATCACACATCACGCCTGACACTTTTCTCCACCCGTTCCATCTTGCTTCTTTACCTCCTTTTTACAATCTCCGTTCTTCTGAACTGTTGACCCCAAGTTCTTGAAATTCTCCACCTTCTGTATCTCTTCTCCCTATAACCTCACTCTTCCACTTGGGTCCCTCTCATTCCTCTCATTTCCAGGGCAAACCTCGACTCTTCTAGCATCTCCTGCACTTCCCTACTCAAATCCCGATGTCATTTTGATTAGTTATTAACAGAAATAGCTTGTGTCTACTAGCTATTAATGCTGCCCCTCAGCCGATAAGGATAATCAATTTAGAAAAAATAAAGTCACAATTCAGACTTTACCGAAATATGAACTGAACGATATTGGACACTTTGGCCATTGGCGTGTTTGCTGTGTTTCAAACAGTCATCACAGCACAACCCATAGTGTCATTTCAGTGTAACACTGACAGGACTTCATACATCTCCATCACTCGCTCTCAGAAAGCATCCGAGTCAGCACATCGTCTCTGCAGATAGCTGAAGGTCGCCGCTAATCTAATTTGAAGACAAAGCCAGAAAAATGAAGCATGAAGTCTGCTTTTGGCACCAGTGGCATCACAACGTGAAGTCAGTCAGAGAGAAGTCCAAAACAGACGGGCAACCAGGCTTGGCAAAGCAGACACCAAAGCTCTTTACAGATGAAGAGTCTCATTTGAAATATAGTCACCTTTCAAGCTTTTTACCGTACTCTCCTTGTTATAATGCTGTATCAGTGGAAAACATAAAACAGCTAACCCATATATAGTCAAACATATTGGACTTTTTCTTGAAGAAAATCGAATATTGCCATGATGGGCAGAAACTCAGTAAAGCAGCAATGATGTCATCACTTCACAGCACTTAATCAGATGTTTCCATGCTACCTGGGAATCCTGGTGATATGTTGTGGTGTATGACTCAGATTTGTGTGTCAGGCGTGATGTGTGATAGAAGAGTTTCAGATAAAATGAAAGGGAAGGTATACAAAACTGTGGTGAGACCAGCCATGTTGTTTGGTCTCTGTTTGGCAGAACTGGAGGTAGCAGAGATGAGAATGCTGAGGATCTCTTTGGGAGTGACCAGGATGGATAGGATCAGGAAGGGGTACATCAGAGGAACATTACATGTTGAGATAAAGTCAGTTATCGGCCAGACTGAGATGGTTGGGACATGTCCAAAGGAGAAATGGTGAATATATTGGTAGAAGGATGCTGCTAGGAGGCGTAGATGAAGACCAAGGAGGAGGTTTATGGATGTAGTGAAGGAGGACATGAGGGTAGTTGGTGTGAGAGAGACAGATGCAGAAGACAAGGTTGGATGGAAGAGGTTGATTTGCTGTAGCGACCCCTGAAGGGAAAATTGAAAATGAATATTTAAAACACGCAAAAATTGTAATCTCAACTGAATCCTTGCTGCATTCATTACAGATTTTAACTGTATTTTAATTTTAATTATTTTTTTTTATTTAGTCTTTGGAAAAAACTATATACAATTATATTCAAATATTATAATTTCATAATCCACATAAACACATAATCTATTCATCTGAACATACAAAGATTTTAATGTCAATCAGATTTTGTCACATTGTTTGCATGTTGGAGTTTTATTTTATTTAAGTATTTTCTTAGGATTTTTCTCGAGTATTTTCTTAAAGTTAAATTTAAAATAGAATACAAAAAAATAGAATACAACTATTATTATTATTATTATTATTATTATTATTATTATTATTATTATTATTATTATTATTATTATTATTATTATTATTATTATTATTATTATTATTATTATTATTATTATTATTATTATTATTATTATTATTGTTGTTGTTGTTATTGTCATAATTATCATTATCAAATAGAATACAAGTATTGTCATTATTATTATTATTATTATTATATTTTTATATTTCCAATTAAAATATTTTAAATACATACATAATTTATTAAAATAATAATTTCAACCGGATCCTTGTCACATTATTTGACCATTTCTGTTTTATTCTATGTTTGTTATTTTTTGACACATTAAAAATAACATAAAACAGTATATATCAAAGAGCAATAATGTATGAGTGCAGCATGTACATTGTTTATTCTGAAGAAATAAATATAGAAAATGACTAAATAGATTCTCCACTGAAGTTCATCTTAGTTCAAATTGTGTCTTTTTGTGTCTGAAGTGTCTGTTTTTGAAGAAATTGAAATGAGAAGCCGTTATAATGTTTTAATGAGGTGTTTTCTACCAGAGAAAACAAATAACAATTTGTCAGCCATCCTTGTTCTGGCAGAAATGTGGCTTGGCTCACCAGTAACCTTATTGTTTATTGCATCCCACCATATCCCCCCACCCTTCACGTATCCTGGGGGCGCTTATGGTCTCTTTGCCTCTTTGCTTCCAGTCTGCCGCCATTTAATTACATAGCGGGCCACAAGACCTGCACACTTCCTCATCACACTCCATCCACCCTCAGGCCACCATTTAATGATGAAGAATCTGCTCCAGTCGTGTTTATTATCATCATTCTGCTGCTTTTTATTTATACACTGCTCAGTGTGTCCAAGGATGCTTTGCGCTGGCACACTCTTGTTTTTTTCATCTTTTGTCGCTCTGAGGCTTGAAATTGGATGTCCTGAAGTTGAGCGCCTTTGGCTGAAAAGGCTTCACATGCAACCGGTCTGTTTTCACCTTGAGCCACCGCTCCCATGCTGCTCTTCTTAAAGGAGACAAAGCACTTGTTTGTTTAATGTGAGGCCAAGGAGATAAAACATCACGCCTGCAAAACAAAGCCGCTAAACGGAACTCTCATTAGACAAACTCATTCTCATTTACTGTCAGACGTGGAAAATTGTGTTCTATTCTTGTACAATTTGGTTTAACTATTATTTTGCCTTTTGCATGAATAAAACATATGTCATTAAATCCAACCCTATTGCTCTTAAATGGAAGGAATGACATTTAAATTGAAAAGGTGCACTGTGCATGCGCATCACAGTTTATTGATTTCCATGGAGACATGACACAAGTACCTCTGTATCTTTTAACCCTGATTCTTATTCGCTCTCCCCCCCAACACACAAACGCACACACCCTATCTTCCATGCATCCCTCTCAAGGGGTTTGTTTCAAGGGACTGCAGGACGGTGTCATCCCACAAATGAATTTCTCCTCACATCCCTCTCTCCATTAAAGAAAGCATTTGTCTTTGGTTCGCTCACACAGCAGCACTTTTTCTAAATTCATCACCACGTTGGTTCGCTCCCAATAGTAGATAGTGTGCAGTTTGACATATGGACGCAATGGCCCTCCGCTAGTTTGTTGGAGCAGTATAGTCACTCTACACTTTGCACAAGTCTTATCAAAGTTATCATCTTGACCAGAGCTGCTAACACAACAGCATCCTTGTGGTCGGCCATTGCAGGTTTTGTGCTGATGTATCAACGTGGGACCCATATTGAACACCATTGTTTGTCTCTAGGCTGCACGGTGACCCCGGTTCGATTCCCCGCTCGGGCATCTCTGTGCCATTGCTTGTCTCTAGGCTGCACGGTGACCCCGGTTTGATTCCCCGCTCGGGCATCTCTGTGAGGCGTTTGCCTGATCTCCGGTACTCCGGTTTCCTCCCCCATTCCAAAAACATGCTAGGTTAATTGGCCACTCCAAATTGTCCACAGGTATGAATGTGAGTGTGAATGGTTGTTTGTCTATATGTGCCCTGTGATTGGCTGGCCACCAGTCTAGGGTGTACCCCGCCTCTCGCCCCAAGAAAGCTGGGATAGGCTCCAGCACACCCGTGACCCTCATGAGGAAAAGTGGTAGGAAATGAATGAATGAATGAAAAATACAAATTTTTGTAACATTCATTTTCATCAACGTCATTCGTAGCCTGACGCAGCCCCGCACACAACAAAAGTTCCTCCTGCACTCAAAATGCTGTCTGCATGCTCTCAAATTCATACTGAGGCAGTCATCCCCAATTTTTCCCCACAATTGCGGGTTGGGACAGGGGCTTGTCACCAATCTAAAGCTTTTCCGCAGATCTGCGAAAAGGATCGATGTTTTAAAGCAAGTATCGTGCTTTTTGACTTATATCGACTTATAAGCGGTAGAAAATGGATGGATGGATGGATGTTTGTCTACCAGGAAACCCTAACTGTGTCGTTTTTAGAAACTTCTACATTGACAGAGGTTTTGAGGTGTTCGGAGCAAAAAAAAAAAGCAACAGTTGTCAACCCTGCTTTGTCCTTTCAAAAGTTTCAGTAAATGACCAAATTGCATATCACAAATACTGGATAATGTACTATTTAATATATGTAAGCAATGCCACTCCACTATTTTGTAGTAGTTGTGTAGTAATCGTAGACGATGCAGAAGAAGCGTTATCAAAAGCGTGTTTTATTGTTGATACCCAGCATGCCTTGTGGGCATTTGGAAATAACGGTTTTAAGTAACATGTTATGTTTAGAACTGAGTTGTTGATGTTGTGATGCTTTAACTTGTTGTGGATGTGTAGTGTTTGTGTTTCGTTGCACCGTGAGCAAGTACGTCATTCTGTTTGATGCCACCTTGAGTCATAAAGTTTGCCCACCCCTGCTCTAAATTATTGCTGTAATTGGTGTTTGACTGCATAAGACAAAATCTATTGAACCAATCCTTTGATAGCTGTCAATGCACACATTTATTTCAATGTAATTCCGTGATCACACACCTCAGGAGACACTTTTGTTGAGTTTGACTTGAGGAGCGATCGCCCTGTGGCTAGTTTGTGTATCTTTTGTGTGTGATTGCAAAGAGAAGCATCACTGAGTGGAAAGTTTTTTGACAGAGGACAAAGCACATTTGGATGCAAATCTGCTTTATTTTGATGCCCAATTGAATTTGAACTTTCAAGCCTCCGCCGAGCAGTGCCAGCAGCTATTCTGCCCATGCCGTCTTCAACAGTCTTTTACGTCGCGCTCAATTGTGAGCTCCTTTTCCCATGCTGCACCCTCATCTCCGGCCGCCCCCCATTTGAGACCAGATATTGGAGGTGATCCCTCTATTCTGGTGAGTGGCCGTTTTAAATGGAGGCTATTTCAGCTCTTTCATTTGTCAATCAGTCTGAAGGGTCCGTCTGTAATTGTCAGCGTCCCCCTCCTCTGTGCCCAGTACGCCGTCTAGTGTTTTTGCATCTGAAAGGATCCTGAGTGCTGAATTAATGCCAAAAACGCCCTTTGTCTCTGTCACTTTGCTGTCTGCTGCCAGGAGACATGCTGACAATCAGGACGAGGAGCAAAGTCAGTAGGCCGTTTCTGACTTCATCAACTCCATTGTGGGCCACAGAGAAACATCAATAGCGGGAAATAATTTACATTTTTTGCATGTACACTAAGAGACCAAAGTCCTATTTTTTACATTTCTAAGTAAACTCATCTGTCCCACATGATCATATCTTATTACTTTACTTTCTATAGTCTTTATGTCAGGGCTCTCGAACTCAGGAGGTAGCATTTGGGCCAGGTAATTCACAAAGAATATAAAACAAAAATGTACTGAATATTGTCATGTTGTGTGTTTTCCAACATGCAACACAATTTGTAAAGAGTTGTGTGTTTAAACATGCGATGAAGGGATTTGCAGGGAGTGGAGAAAGAATCCGTAATATCTGAGCTGACAGGATCCTGGCTGAAGTCTGAGCGGGGATTGGATGAAGGTGGGTGGTGAGCCAATACCAAGACATCTTCCCCCGTGGTAAGATCATCATGAACGACCAAAACATCAAAGGAAATAGAGTTTAATTCTACATTGACAGATTTGTTTTGTCGCCTTCTTACCTGCATGCTTGTTATCCAAACAAAAAAACTCTGAAAAGTAGTGCAGTCATCTCTCATTTATAGTGGTTAATTGGTTCTAGACAGCAGAGAGAACATTTAACATGATTAAAGCCCTGTAAATGGGAATAACACCCCTATAGTCACTTTTACACTCAAATCCCTGATACAGTAGACACTGGTCTCATGAGCAGTGATAAGACATCATAACTCACTGTTAGCATTGGACCGCGGTCGAGTGGTTAGCGCGCAGACCTCAAAGCTAGGAGACCAGGGTTCAATTCCACCCTTGGAGTTTGCATGCTCTCCCCGTGCATGCGTGGGTTTTCTCCGGGTACTCCGGTTTCCTCCCACATTCCAAAAACATGCTAGGTTAATTGACGACTCCAAATTGTCCATAGGTATGAATGTGAGTGTGAATGGTTGTTTGTCTATATGTGCCCTGTGATTGGCTGGCGACCAGTCCAGGATCACACATAAAAAAAAAAACAGCCATCATCCTTCCTCATTATGACATTTGTCACGTGATTGATACAGAATATTCAGTTCAGACGACAGTAGTGCTAGCTTTCTTTACATCACATTGAACACTGTTTGTGCAGCTAGCCATTTTAAGCAATACTGTATAGCGAGCTAACTGCTTAGTTAGCCATCCTAAGTAATTGGGTTTGAAACTGAGCAGGGAAGGACAAAATAAGCACACCAAAACATACCACTTCCACTGAATATGGGCCGTATAGGCCGATATTCGAACCGCAATGTAGCAAGGGACCTACACGGGTGTAACAGTGGTCATCCCTGCAGACCAGCCCTGTACATGCCAGGCTCAAACCGGCAACCACATACTGAATACAGAATGTCCACTGATTGAGAGTTAAGTTGAGAAGTGGTAACAGTTAACAAATATGAAAGATTATGAAAGATTAAACGATTTTAGAAGCTGCGCTCCAGACTATTTAGTAGTAGTATTGAGTGGTTAGCATGTTGGCCACACAGGAGAGTCAGGAGTCAGGAGATTGGGAAGACCAGGGTTCGATTCTCTGCTTGTTTCTTCTCTTGTGTCGCATCTCTGTGTCAAATTTGCATGTTCTCCTCGTGCATGAGTTTCGTCCCCCATTTTAAAAACATGCTAGATTAATTGCCCATAGGTCATACGTACGTTGGTCGTAGGTAGGTAGGTATGAATGTGGGTGGGAATGGTTGCTTATCTATATGTGCCCTGTGATTGGCTGGCCACTAGTCCAGGGTGTACCCTGCCTCTTGTCCGAAGACAGCTGGGATAGACTCCAGCATGTGGAAAGGGGGGCACAATGGCTACTTTGTTGGCGATCCCTGGTCACACAGTTGGAAATATCTGCTGGAGCGTTGAAAAGATGGTTAAAAACACTGCAGGGCTTTTCGTCACCCTTTTGGTCGCTTTTCATCACTTTTTCACCCTTGTAAAATCTAATGAGAAGACATCACAGGATAGCAATCACTGGTCAGTGCGAAACTATTGCAGTTCACTGATGCAAAAAGCAAGACGTGGAAGCTGAGGGAGGTTTTAATCTTATGCAAATATCCTCTGACTCACGGGAGTGAAACCCAGGCAACGGGCGTTTGCTTTTGCCTTGATTGTCTCATTAAACTGAAGCGCTTACGCTTTGAATCCACGGGGGCTGCCGCCTTCACTTTCCTGCTGAAATGTGTTTTTGTTGTTGTTTTACCACGCCCATCCCGCTGAGAGCTTTTCTCATGCTTTTGTTGATTTACTGATTTGGTTTTGATTTTGGCCCTTCCTACTTTGGGTGATGGTGGTGTGACTTACATATGATATGAGCTCTCTATTATCACATAGTTGTAGTAACAGTAGTAGTTGTAGTAGTACTAGTATCTGTGGTACCCTCTAACGGTTGTGGAGGACATACCAGCATACTGTACATGGGTTCACACACATTTGCAATCCTTTTTTCTATGCCACTTATCCTTACTATGGTTGCGGAGGTATGCTGGAGCCTATCCCAGCTGACTTCAAATGAAAGCCAGAGTCCACCCCGGACTGGTCACCAGTCAATCACGGGGCAAATATAGCGAGGACATGCAAACTCCACACAGAGATGCCGAAGTGGAGATTCAAACCCAGATCTCCAGACTGTGTGGCCAACAAGCTAACCACTCAAACTGAATTTGGGTGAAACTCTTTTTTTTTTTTCCAAAAACACATCTTTTTATATTAAAATAGATCCAAGTGTGTGAAATCTAATAATTCCACCAGGCACTTCTATTGGAAATGTTGATCTGAAATCGAAGAATGTCAAGTTAGCAGTAGGATGTGTCAATCGCTTGTGGCTTTTGGACATTCGCTGGTGGTCCCTGAACATAACATTTGCAAAAAGCGGGGATCTACAATATAGACATACTCAAAGTTTTCTTCTATATTCTAGATGTGTTATCCTATTACATGCGGAGTTACCCAGGGGTCAATACTGGGGCCAAAATTGTTCAACTTCATCAATGATATCTCCAAAGTAACGAAAGACTTAAAGCTGGTATTATATGCGGATGATACCACTGCTTTTTGTTCTGGAAGGAGTACAGACAAAATCATTAGAAAGGTCAGAGAAGAAACGGTCACACTAAAAAGATGTTTTGATGATAATAGGTTGTCCTTGAACCTAAATAAAACTAAAATCATGCTGTTTGCTAACAGCAGAAAGGACACGTACCAGCAAATACAAATAGACGGTGTAGACATTGAAAGGGTGAAGGAAAATACATTTCTGGGGATCACAATAGATGAAAATATGAGCTGGAAACCTCATATTACAAATATACAACATAAGGTGGCCAGAAATATTTCAATATTGAACAAAGCAAAATTTGTTCTCAATCAGAAATCACTCCACACTCTTTATTGCTCTCTGGTTCTACCATATCTTACTTATTGTGTGGAAATATGGGCTAATAACTATAAAAGCAATCGTCACTGGCTAAATGTACTGCAAAAAAGGTCAGTAAGGATAATTCATAATGCCGCCTACAGAGAACATACTAACTCCTTATTTCTAAAATCACAAATACTTCAACTTGCTGATATACTAGTTCATCTTAAAACAGCTAAAATAATGCATAAAGCTAAAAATAATAACCAATTAGCTAAAAATGTCATCCAATACTTCTCTACAAGAGAGGAGAAATATGATCTCAGGGAAGAAGTACATTTGAAACACTTCTATGCTAGGACTACGTTATGCTAGCCATAGCATTTCAGTATGTGGAATCAAACTATGGAATGGATTGAGTAAGGAAGTCAAACAATGCACAACGATGAGCCAATTCAAGAAACAATACAAGCAGTTGATGTTTGCTAAATACAAGGATGAAGAGTCTTGAACCAGTCATGATGTGCTATATATATCACTATATTGACACTTACTATGGTACCCATTATGGCATTGGATGCTCATATCACCTTGTACTTTGGTACGAGGTACATTATTAAAAAAAAAACTGTATTATGGAAAGCAGGAAGTGAACAAATGTAACAGTTACTGATTGTAAAAGTACCAGATGGAGGGGTAGGATTTAATAAGCTTTGCTTCTTCCTACTCCTTTTGGACATGTGGAACTGTGAACTGATTATGGGATGCACTCAATTGTAATCTGATGCATGTTCAAATGAAATAAAACCATTACCATTACCATTACCATTACCATTACCATTACCATTACCATTACCATTACCATTACCATTACCATTACCATTACAGTCGACAAACATCATCGTCGAGGCTGTAGATACAATATGGACTTCACACAATAGCAAGTTATTCCCCAATTCTTAGCGATGCTTCTCCTGTGCTCCGAGAACTTTCCAACTCAGAGGTGTCTCCTCCGTGAGCGTAACCCGTGTTTGTGCCGTGAAATATTAATGCAATCGGCGCATCCAAATCAAGAGGTCGGGAGACCGGGAGATATGTTAAATTATGGAGCAGGTTGCAGTAACTTACCTAACACACCATTCCCACAGTTCCACAACTCCGCCTTGCATCAGGCTCTCCACTCGGAATATTCTTGCCTTTACGCTCCCCCTCGCTCCCGGTTTCCTTTCAATTCACTGGTATGATAACCGTGCCATAACTCAATAGAGGGGCTGATAGGAGTCTGGCATATATTGTGTTTTTAGGAAATGAAATGCTGCCATTTTATGAGTTTCTCTTATCTGCTCTTAATGTTGCTGTCCCACCTGCACTGTCCTACCTAATCTCTTCCTGGCTTCAACACACTGTGTGTCGAGTGCACATGCAATGTTTTGGATAAGAAATGTGCGCAGGACACACAGAGATAGGATTGCTGGCGTTGAGGAATGCTTGAATTAAAAATAGGATGACTTGACAAAACATAAAGAAATACACTTCACCAGAAAAATGAAGGGACAATTTAAGATTCCTTTTTGTGCAAAATTGACTTTTAATTATGTTCTAACAGTAATGTGAGGCCATAATGATAATTAAATAATTAATTTTTCTAGATCATGAAAAACGATTTTAAAAAATGCTGTATACAACACATATCGGCTGATATCGGTCTTGGAAATCGAGAGTTGGACGATATCGGCATATTGGTCTCCGGACGTCCCTAGTCTTCATTTTAAGAGGACCACCTCTACCTTGACCCAAACTGGATGAGCCTGCAACATTGTAAACAAAAAAAGCGCTAACAAGCTTTAATGAACATATTTATTCAGTGGAACCTTGGTTAACGTCATTAATTTGTTCCAGAAGGTCCGACTCTAACCAAAACAGATGCTAACCAAATACATTTTTACCATTAGAAATAATGTGAATCCATTTAATCTGTTCCAGAAAGCCAAAAATGTTAACACAAAACATATTTTTATAGCTTTACATTCATAGTTAGAGATTCAGTAACATTACAGTAACAGTTGTACTTCTTGCCAATGATCTCCAAAGACATTTACTATTACTATTACTATTACTATTACTATTACTATTACTATTACTATTACTATTACTATTACTATTACTATTACTATTACTATTACTATTACTATTACTATTACTATTACTATTACTATTACTATTACTATTGCTATTACTGTTACTATTACTATTACTATTTTCTTTATTGCATTTTTGCCAATTTTTGCCATTGTTGTTTTACAATTTTACAAACAGTCTTTTGATTTTTTTCATAACACTGTAACTTTATTCCCATCCCATAGTGACTTTATCTTGGTAACATCACTTTTTCCCAATCAAATTTTCCAAAAATTGCAACTTTATTTTTTTGTTTTGTTCCAAATTGTACAAAATGTAATATAAAAAGTAGGCCAATCAATACTATCAGTACTGTCTTCAGTCAGGAAGTGCTGACACACACAAAGCCAGTTGCAAAAAAACGGAAAGGACCCCAGACCGATTGACAGTGGATCAATACTGGCACAGTTGTGCTCGTACGGGGGTCTGTGTATCCCCCCATAGCGCATCACTGATCACCAAACTAATCATACCAGAGGATCCTACGAGCGTCAGTCTTTCTTGTCTGTCCCTTGAATGTAGTCGAACAGATTTAACCCCCATAATGTTTACGACAGAGGCATCCCGCTCTAATGAAACAAAGAGCGGCTGCCCTTTCCAACAACTGAATGAGTTACTTTCATTCAAGAAGGCCATAATGCCAAAATGTATTTGAATGACTTTGAAGCACATTGTGTTAATGACGGCGGAAATCAAGCAAAGGGCGACGAGATTAGCCTTCCGTCAGCGCTAAGTGGAACTGATGTACACAAAGACAGCGGCAAATTAATGGAGAACAAAAGAGCCCGTGGCGTATTTTTACTCTTCCTCGGAGCGCTTATCTCTCGCCGCGACGGCGGGTGACATTGGTTTTATTGCCGCCACCCAGCGCCGGATGACGAGACGAAGTGCTGACAAGCGCCAGCCGGGAGGGGGTGGGGCGTCACGGCCACTCAAGGGTGCAGAGAGGACGCCGGCCTCTGTGGTGTGATCGCCTGGATGAGGAGACCTATGACTGGAACGGATAAAAGGGGGGAGGTCACATGAGAAGACAAGAATGCCCCACACCCGGGAATGACACATTTTACATACAAAAGTATTGAGACGCTTATGTGGCTTCTTGCCTGGCCTAATGACCCGATACTTTTGTCCATACATCACATCTGTCTGTGTCACACCTTTATGTTTGGCTGCTGTGATGATGAGCTAACCCCAGCTTGAAGGTTACGGCGCCCCCTGTGCTGCGGCCTCATTAATACATCCTTCACGCCCACTTTATTGGTGTGGCGATGATATAAGTCATGGATTTCCATGCCCGAGTGCTCTTGTTGGCAAGTATAATAGCCACTGCTTGAGGAATTAGTCTTTCATTGGTGCTCCAGTCAGGAATGAAACCATGCTTTGGCAATATGCGAAATATGGTTTTATTATAAAGGGTTATTTCCCACATTATTTTTTTTCTCTAAAGAGACTGTGAATGACTATTAAAAATTTGAATAATAATATCAGAATATGTACTGTGTAGTGGTAGGTTACCGGGACATAATTCACCCCGGAACGATTGATGGGGCCACCCGTTGCCACCCGGAGGGATGGGCGCAAGGGACAGGGGTTTTCTGCTTCCTGTTGTGGTTGAGAGACAGGGTTTTCATGTCTTACGTAGCAAAGAGTGCAAGTTAATGTTTGCAAGAAAAATAAAGTTTTCTCCCAAATTCGACACTCCGCCTCAGACTCCAGTTCTTCGGTGCTTCAACTGTCTATAATGAAATAAAAATGTTGATCACTAGGTGTATTTCAAGAAGAATCTCAGCGTGGAAAAGCATTTTATTAGTACGAACTTCAGTCTGTTGTATCTTTGTACTGTATCAAAGCTGGCAGAGACTCAATGCAGCTTTAGTGCTTACGCTGTGATTGCGTACTGAAATTAATTATCTTTGGTAGCCTTTATCACTGACAAAGCTGCGAGATGCGGATCTGACGAGTGTTGACTTCATTAGACCTCACCTCCATTATGAACACCAGCGCAGAGGAAGCCTTCAACCTTCTCTCGTCCAAGCGTGCCAACATTGATAACTGCTCTTCACAAATTGTGACAGGCCTATTGTCTCCTCCCTGACTGGATGTTGTATCTGATGATGGAGGTGACATCTTTGTGTGAGAGCCTCTCATTAAGTTGCCATACAAATCCGCCGATGTGGATACTTGAGGTCCAGAGTAGTCTAGTCTTATCCAAAGGTGGCGGCTCTGGGCCTTTCATCAGCCGCCTCATCAATCTTCCTTTCACAGAACTTTCCTCGTGGGCAGGAAAGTGGTCGATCCCTTTCGGTGGCTTCCGCCCACTCGCCTAATCACTTGATCAGAGCTAAGCTTGTAGTCCAACGGGTGGCTCATCTTCAGCTGTGACTGATTGGAACGTTCTCCAGGGTGGAAGTCAATCTGCACAGTGTATTGTGCTTCTCTACCAACCACTGGCTTGAACAAGCTTAGTGAAACACGAGGAAACTCTCGATATCCCTCTCACGCAGATTTTGTGGCTGCGTTGTGCTGAAGCGCCGGTTCGTGGCCATGATGCTGTTTGAATGCCTACAGGTGAGCTTTAATGACATTATTATATGATCATCTTCTCTCTGGAGAACAAACTCTAATCTCGTACAAATGGTGAATCGGAATTCATTTGATGTTGGTTGGTATTCTGCGCCACCATAGTCTTGGTTCTCACTTGTCCTGCCAGCTATTTCGATTAAATAATGCTGTGCGTCGACTCATTTTCAGTGGCTAGTCAATATATCCTGCTCTAGCTTTGCACTGGCTACTCTAAAGTATGTCCAACTTTCATTTCTATAGAAATGTGTACGCACTTACAAAGATCTAAGCTGATGTTTTGATTTGTATATATATATATGTATATATATACATGAAAAGTCTCGTTATATCGATATTCTCGGGAGTCGGAAAAAATACCGATATAACCGGACTATCCATATATCCGATCCTGCGCCGAACTGCATTAAAAGTGGGCGGATCTTTGATATGGCATGTAATTTTCTCCTTGAGTTCATGAATTGCGTATCTAGCATGCTTTTGTACTACAATACATTTTGTACTACAGTAAATAAAAATAAACTTACGCTGTAGTGATTACCGGTTACCGGGACATAATTCACCCCGGAACTATCGATAGGGAAGGTGTTGCCACCCGGAGGGGTAGGCGCGAGGGACGGGTGTTTTCCGCTGTGTGTGCTGCACTCTGGTGGTGGAAGTGTGAAAAATAAAGTTGACTGGAAGCAGCCGTTCGCCTTGTTCTTTTTTGGTATTGAAATCCTTAAGCAAAGATTGATTTAAGCTGCTTTTGTATCGATATAAGCAGACCAAATTGGCTGGCGGGAGATGAAAAGGGCATCCTAGTAACCGGATTATCATAATAACCGTGTATCGTACTAACGGAGCTAATTATATCATAAAAGACTAGAAATTTGCCGGGAAATGAAAATAGTATCGTAATAAGTAGTAATTCGTTTTAACCGATATCGATACAACGAGACTTTACTGTATATATTAGGGTGCATCAAAAAACACAATTATTACATTTTGATATGGCTGGGTACTAAAAGTGTTCCAATATATGTAGAAACAACACTTACAAAATATTTTTCCAATACATGATTATTTAGGGGTGCCACCATACATCTGTTTTTGTGGAATAAAGTGGTGAACAGTTCAATGGTCGTCATGGAGATTTGAGGTGATCTTTATGTTTTATTTGGTATTTATACTGCTATTACATATTACTAGCAAATTTGTGGTTTTGTCTTTGTAATTTGAATGATTTGTAGTCATATTTATAGGTATTTAGTGCTCATTGCCTCTACTGTAGCTAACATTAGCTAGCTACAGTTTGCTAATGACAGTTAGCTAATAGCTGAGCAAGCCTAACATCAACAACAGTAATATAGAGTAGACAGTATTACTGATGCCTCATATTTATTGAGAGTAGTACTGTAGTCCTACATAATCTGATATACACTTGTCCATGTATTATTTTAGTCACTGTTTAGTGCTCATTGCCTCTACTGTAGCTAACATTAGCTAGCTACAGTTTGCTAATGACAGTTAGCTAATAGCTGAGCAAGCATAACATCAACAAGAGTAATATAGAGTAGACAGTATTACTGATGCCTCATATTTATTGAGAGTAGTACTGTAGTCCTACATAATGTGATATACACTTGTCCATGTATTATTTTAGTCACTGTGCAGCACAACCCACCAGCTCTCCTAAGATGCTGCCCTCAACAACTAGTTCCTTTCAGACTAGCAGTCACAGCTTGGTCTTTGGTCTGGGCCCCCTTTGATAACCCTATAGAAAATCATGCTGTATACAAGTTCATTGTACTCAACATTTCCAGGTCAACTTTTTGGCAATTAGACTAGAAATTGCACATTTTCCCAAATTTTACAAAAGTTTATGTGTGAGGTGGCACCCCTAAATCTCAATGGATTTCCTCAAAACTTTGCAAAAGAAATTTTTATGTTCATTAGAAAAAAATGGAATGCCAGCCAAATTGATATTATGAATTTAAAATTTCCCATTCAAATTTGATGCACCCTAATATATATATATATATATATCACAGGATCCTGTTGAGGTATGTGCTTGAATGTAATATGTAATCGAAGCAAGCGATAGCCAACAACAAAGCCCGAACAACAAAACGTAATGCATAGCTGGTATATACCAGTACTTGACCCATTATTAAGCGCACAGAAAATTCATGGAGGCTACAATTTTAAGAGTTAACAGTAAATGTGAATTCCTCACCTTGATTTGCTTTGCAAAAACAGCAAAAATGTGAATTTTTCTAACAACCAAGCTACCCAGCATGCTTTGCAGTTGGACGATATGGGTGTAATTTTGACGTGTGTTTATGACTTATGTATATTATCATTATATCACTATATAATCACTATATTATGCCAAGCCACCACAGATTTTACTAAAAGAAGCAAACAAGTCAATGTTTCTCATATTTGCTGTTGATGATTATTGTTCTGTGGTTGAGTAAAATGTGTCGATATCGGCTTTATATGGGTATTGGAAGGGGAAGTGAAAAAGTTGCATTGAGATTTGTGTTGTTTTTGTTGACACTGTGTGTGAGGTGCTTGTTTGGATCGGTACATATAAAAACCTAAAGCCTGTCATTTTCCAACTCCTGAGTTACCTCAACCTTGAATAGACGTCACTACTCCATGCTGTCTTAAACACTTAAACACTGTGCTGTTCAGTTACATCAAACCCCAATAATTGCAAAAAACACCCACAGTCACACGTGATTGTTTAGTCAGGGTGCTGACGTGGACATCCTGTGGACATCTGGGAAAGAAGCCAAAGTGCTGACTTGAAGGTTTGGCGTCCAGAGCAAGTATCGAAGTATCGCAGCACTAGCAGCAAGTCAGCATCGTGATGACAGAAGAGACACTCGACTCCTAACTGCCTCTTAAAATTGGAAGTCCAACCGTGAGGCCTCAACATTTGCGTTAAAGACAAAGCAGTTGAATCTTTTTTTGGAAGACATGTTGGCCAACATTCAGGAAAATTACATTTACGGATGGTTTATTTATGAAAACTAAACAACGACTCACACACTGTCTTATAAATGGAAATCCTCCTGTGAGGTAAATACATAATTCATCCATCTTTCCTGTTCTTTTGCAGATCAAATGGGTCTTAAAGTCTCAAGGAGGCTCCTCACAGCCCGATGTGACACCAACAATAACGAATGTCAAGGCGCTCTCTTTTTGAACAGCACCGCATGTATCCAGCTCAGCAATTATGGCCTCTAACTAGCCCTTTAATGACTGATTTAACACTTGTCCTATAATTTTATGGCAGCAATATACATTGACAGAGGAATCCCACTCCCGTCCTCCAGCAAAGAGACATTTGCTTTTTAAATGTCTACTTAAAAGCACATAGACAGTCATTATAGGATGAGAGTGTGTGATGATTGCTCCCTGCTATGAAACTAGTACATGGCAGGGTCTCGTCAAGGTGACTATGTCGCTGATCGCTGCTAATTTATACATTTGATTTCTCTATTCAATTGGTTTTCTCCCTGGACAGCCAAGCCAGCGAGCCCTATTCCCTAAAGAAGACGGGGAATCGATAGAGGTGCGGCTGATGCAGCCTCAGCATACATGACATGCGATGTCTCCCCACTTGTCTTCTCCATGCAACATCGCCTCCAACACGCTGGCTTTTCAGCATGTTGTGCTTCAAGGGTGAATGAAGTAGCACACAAATTTAGTGTGAAAAGTTAAGTACTATAATTATGTCGGAAATTGAGTATATTTCCACCAACTTTAGCATCACAGTGGCCGTGTAAGCCCAAGGCGCCTGCAGAGATGCACTCTGAATGAATGCAACACACGGCAGAAAATGAAATGCTGTATTGTACTCAAATTTTGGAATGCTTAAGTGGTTGAGTGTTAGTACTTTGAAAAAAATGTGTCCATTCATATGTTCATATTTGTTCATCTGCTTTTCCATAGACATCACTATGATGCTTTTGATAATAATACATTTGAATGACAAAATTGTTAACTGACAATGATGGAGCTCAGTGGTTCTCAATCATTCTATCATCTATCATGCCCTGCCAAGGCCCCCCCACCCCCTGAAATAGTAATGGAAATGGTATTGAAAACCTCATCATTTTATTTGCATTGATTTCTCTGTACAAACCACTGTTGGAGTTGAGTACGAACATCGTCGAGGCTTGTATAAAGACACTAACAGACCTGTAAACCTTGATTCTATGGGGCACCATGATGTTATAATATAGTCTTCATTCTGGAAAAAAGTGAAAAATATCATTACGTATGTATTTTTTGAAAAATATTAATGTTATTATTGGTTATTATTATCAACTACTCAGTATACCTTTTATTAAATTTTTCCAACTTCATTCATTCATTCATTCATTTTCTACCGCTTTTCCTCATGAGGGTCACGGGGGTGCTGGAGCCTATCCCAGCTGTCTTTAGGCGAGAGGCAGGGTACACCCTGGACTGGTCGCCAGCCAATCACAGGGCACATATAGACAAACAACCATTCACACTCACATTCATAACTATGGACAATTTGGAATCACTAATTAACCTAGCATGTTTTTGGAATGTGGGAGGAAACCGGAGTACCCGGAGAAAACCCACGCATGCACGGGGAGAACATGCAAACTCCACACAGAGATGGCCAAGGGTGGAGTTGAACCCTGGTCTCTTAGCTGTGAGGTCTGCGCGCTAACCACTAGATCGCCGTGCCGACCATTTTTCCAATTTTTGCTTTTTTAATTAAAATTTGTCTACAGGCCAAAAAAAATTATCCACGGCCCACAAATGGCCCCTGAACCACACTTTTTTTATAGCCTTTTGTGATATCAACTCTTTAGCTTCTTAGCGTTCTTTGTGGCATGATAATGATGGTAATAAAAGAGAGAAGGGTAGTGTCATGAAAGATGAACTATATGGATGTGTTACAACTGTCATTTTTATTGCAAATAAATGGCAGATGTTCACTACAAGCCAACCAATCACAGCCTTAATGAGCCGCAAGGTTCGATTTGTATTTTTTTGAGGTGCACGTCATGCTACACAAAAGGGTTTGCAGGGAAAAGTGAGCCACTGTAGCATATGCCGATGCCTCAACGCCGGAGCATTATCCAGATTTCACCGATTGACAGACCTTGAAACTGAAACCAGCAAAATACAACTAAAGAGCAGTGAAGCATATACCATACCGTAGGGTCAAAATATGAGTATGAAAGTATGAAAAATGCATACATGTTGGCAGGACTGATTCAACCATTTAAGCTAGTAGGGATTTTTTTGCATCTACCTGCATCGAGTAGATTCATGGTGATTTCCATGTGTCCTGTCATGACTAACTCCTTGCTGGATTTTGTGTCAATTGGATGCAGTGATGGCGGGTGATGATGCTTTGTGCTTCATTTACACACAGACAGGATACTTTATTAATCCCTTAGGGCAGGGGTCGGGGACCTTTTTGGTGAAGAGAGCCATGAAGGCCAGATATTTTAAAATGTGTATCTGTGAGAGCCATATACATTTTTTTAAACATTGAATACAATAAAATGTGTGCATTTTTATGTAAGACCAACAGTTTTAGATAATGGGCTCTAATTACGTAGACCAGGCACACTACCCCACGCCAATGGGGTGTGGCCAGCACACTTTCGTGAGCAGCGCATGGTCTAATAATAAATCAAATACTTGTTGCCATTAATACAACTTCTGCTGCTGCATAGTTTTGCACCGTACTCCGTAGACGTATTTCATTCTTTTGGCCATCTTCGTCAGAAGGCTTGGTTTTGCAGCTTTAGCTAGGTGACTATTTGACTAAAGGAGGAAAGTTTACATTTACATGTTTTTTTGACATCTCAATGACCGAGGTAGACTACAGCATTACCCAGTAATAATCAAGTTTTGGTGTTTGACCTGGAAAATATCATCAGGAAAGATAGATATGGTTGGCCGTATTGCAGCAGAATATAGATGGACGAATTAAAATGCATAAGAAAGTTGTTGATTTTGAATATTATTTTTAACAGTCATTTCTGTGATGGTTTACTTTAAAATGTTAGCAAAAATACATTTTTATTGTGGTAAGAAATGCTTGAGAGCCAGATACAGTCATCAAAAGAGCCCTACCTGGCTCCCGAGCCATAGGTTCCCTACCTCTGCCTGAGGGATTCCCTCAGGGAATCTAGCCTCTTTTACGGTGAATCATTAAACTTTGCTTTTAAGCTCCTGCCATGCCTTACCATGTAAACTCATTGAAAGGGTGAAGGAAAATACATTTCTGGGGATCACAATAGATGAAAATATGAGCTGGAAACCTCATATTACAAATATACAACATAAGGTGGCCAGAAATATTTCAATATTGAACAAAGCAAAATTTGTTCTCAATCAGAAATCACTCCACACTCTTTATTGCTCTCTGGTTCTACCATATCTTACTTATTGTGTGGAAATATGGGCTAATAACTATAAAAGCAATCTTCACTGGCTAAATGTACTGCAAAAAAGGCCAGTAAGGATAATTCATAATGCCGCCTACAGAGAACATACTAACTCCTTATTTCTAAAATCACAAATACTTCAACTTGCTGATATAGTTCATCTTCAAACAGCTAAAATAATGCATAAGGCTAAAAATAAGCAATTAGCTAAAAATGTCATCCAATACTTCTCTACAAGAGAGGAGAAATATGATCTCAGGGAAGAACTAAATTTGAGACACTTCTATGCTAGGACTACGTTATGCTAGCCATAGCATTTCAGTATGTGGAATCAAACTATGGAATGGATTGAGTAAGGAAATCAAACAATGCACAACGATGAGCCAATTCAAGAAACAATACAAGCAGTTGATGTTTGCTAAATACAAGGATGAAGAGTCTTGAACCAGTCATGATGTGCTATATATATCACTATATTGACACTTACTATGGTACCCATTATGGCATTGGATGCTCATATCACCTTGTACTTCGGTACGAGGTACATTATTAAAAAAAAACTGTATTATGGAAAGCAGGAAGTGAACAAATGTAACAGTTACTGATTGTAAAAGTACCAGATGGAGGGATAGTATTTAATGAGCTTTGCTTCTTCCTACTCCTTTTGGACATGTGGAACTGTGAACTGATTATGGGATGCACTCAATTCTGATGCATGTTCAAATGAAATTAAACCATTACCATTACCATTACCAAAAATGTATTGTAGGTGCAGGTCATCGATCTGGAACTCGAGAGTAAATTTTTATGGTATTTTTTTTTATTTTATCGGAATAGTTACTCAGCTCAAAGAGCTGTGTTGTGAGAATTCATTATATCATGGGTTAAAATATTCATTTGACTTTCATTGAAAGTTCAGGGAGAACCTTAAATGGACTATCGTGGATCCTCGATCCGCCCAAGTTAGCATGTTATTGGTTAACATAGAAACATATGTATTCTCGTCTTATTAACACTGCATGAGTCCATCTGTTTTTCAGGTGAATGTACAATTCCAACTGTTTAATGTTTCAAGTACTTTTTGCACAAATGTTATTTGTCTAACCAGGAGCTGAACTGCAACATTCACAACAGGTGATATTTTTTTTTAATTTACATAAAAGACTCCATATGCCTTTCCGTGACTTCTAGTCTCTAAGTACCTGTGTTGCAAGCTGCTGATCACACTCTGTGACTTTGAGAACATCCCGTTGGCAGCCTCGCAGTGAAGGTTGGATTAAGGTCATCTGTAAAGTTGTAGTGCAAATATCACCCGAAAGCTGATTACTCCTAACTTTTTGCGAGTATTGCATATTCATTTTCAGAAAGTCCACTTTATTACGTCTCAATTGCTAATCATGCCATGTTTTTTGTTCACTTTCAACTGGAATGCCAACCAGGTAAGCTCCAAGTGAGATATTTCCTCCTAAGTGTCCACTTCCAGCTGTATGTCCTACATGAGTGCAGGCTGCTTCCTATTGATTTACCATCAATCATGCGCTTACTCATGTGTTTTTATCCTTTTGGGCTTTTGTCAAAGCCAGCAATGTCATGCATGCACATGATCCCTCGGTTGTTCACGCGGACCGCAACAAGAACCTTGCGGAGCACAGCTATTGTGCGGCGGCGTTAAACCTGCCATGCACGCTAATTTAGTGATGACAATCCATCACCGTGGAAAAAGGACTGTGGCTTTTAGTGTACGAACGCGCATTAACGCTTCTCTTCCATGCAGATCCCCATGACCTCAGCTCCCCAACATGGCCTCACTGCCAGCCAGCCTCTCAATACTATCGACCTAGTGATTTATCCCACCTTTTATTGGGTCTGATTTTCCAATATGCGGTGTAGTACCCACCGAAATGCTCCAGAGTTGCTGCGTGTCCGATAGATCCCGACTTGATTTATCTGCGTAAAGGAAGACTTGAGGAAAGCAGGAGAGTGGTGACGTTCCAGTCCATTCATCAATATAAAGACTGGTTTCCCCTTGAAAAGGGAGTCATTCCAAAAGAGCCCTAAGTGCACCACTAAGCTGAGAGTGCAGAGATATCCACAACACCGCTTTGTCCTTTACTTTATGTCTGGAGCTTTCATTAAAACATGCCGCGTGCTTTACCCTGAGGTGCGGGCCGCAGTCCGGGCTACGTCTCTTTATGCCCAATTAGGCTTGCCACAGGACAGAGGTAGTCCAAGGCTGAGGCCCCCCCCTCTCCCTCGGCACCCCATTAGAGCGCTGAGAAGCCTGTAGAATTCCGTAGTCTCTAGCGGACAAAAAACCCATGACCTCTTACTGAGCTCTAGCTAAATATACAGTTGTCTGTCGTCCAGGAAAGACAAGGCCACATGACTGCAAATGTATGCGTGCCAAGAAAGGTCAGAGGCTGCTTCTTTATTTTGTCAGACAGAAAACCAAATACAAGAAAAAGCCTGAAAACCTAAAATATACTCGAAAAGTTTCTCTTTGTGGACCTGTGCCATTTTCTGCAAGTGTGAGATGTTTGTCCAGGGAGATGGATTCCAATTCCAGTTCCTTAGAGAGATGCCAAAAGAAAAAGTCGTGACGAATGCTCCTACCTCCTTAGCCTCATATCTCAGTACCACCCACTTGGGATCGATCACGAGCAGACTTGTGGTGCTCAGTTTTTGTCCAAAGAATTTTGTCCGCCTGTTAATGCTCGGTAACCAGACAAACAAAAAAGGGAGATTTTATCCTCCAACTGGCACCCTGAGATGAACACTACAATAGCCAGTGTTTTTTTAACCTTCACCCTTTTTACTCGAAATTCCAACAAAACATATTTGTTGCTTATCCACCGTATTTTACAGCGTTCCAGCAAGACACACCAAAGGTTGCATGCCTCCACACTCTCTTACGTCTGCCAAATATCCAGAGTTGCAACTTGGTGTTACTCCAGTCATTATTTGGATGACTTTGGATTTGACTTGACAATATCATCAATGACTGCAACTTCAATTGGACTTTGACATCAATGACTTGGGACTTGACTTGGACTGTAGTCTGATGACTTGAAAATAATTGAGATTTATAGTCAGTGTGTTGAGTAAAATGTGCCCCAATTCATGTCATTTCCAGTTTTTCCACAAAATCTGCCTCAATTGGTTTTTGGGTGATGTTTCTGTGCACCGACTAAATCCTAAATGCTACTTAAGCCCTCTTTTTCTGTTCAGGCTTTCTTGTCACACTTGTCTTATTGTAAAAATCCAACCATTCACAAGGCATTCATTGTATTTGTCAAATTAAATAGTGTTACATTGTTAAAATGGCACAGAATTTTCAGACTTGACTCGACCTGTCTTGTATTGAGAAGTGACTTGGTAAAAGGTTGCTTTCCACCGCCCAAGGCGGCCAAAGCGCTTTTACGCCGGTAGCTCGTTTACCTACTGATGACACAGCATTAGGAGCAACTGGGGCTTCAGTACCTTGCCCAAGGATCCTCACGGCAGGATGGATGATCAAACTCACAACCTTCAGGTTGGGAGACGACCACTGTACTAACTGATTCATGCCACCCGCTTTTTAGACTTGCAAAACACTGATTTTCTCCCACTTCTGCTGCTTTGCTGCTACATCACAAGGAAATAAATCAAACTACACTAAAGAAGAAAACAGTGTTTTAGGGCAGTGACTCTCAACTGGTGATTCTTAGAAATAATCAAATCTTTGATTACTTTCTTAAGTGTAAAAACTACTGTTATGTAAATAATAACCAAACACTCTTAACTTGCACTATTTTTTCATACGAACATGACAATTTGCAGCCTGTCATACTTAGCATTCTGTTAGTCGGTTTGTTTTGCTCCCTAGGTCAGCCCTAACAGGTGGCTCTGTTTAAAAAACCTTTTGATGAATCCGCTAATTTATTGGCACTCACGCGACCGGGCTAGCATACACGCAACAATCATTCCTGTAGCATATTTATTCAGTCACGTCATCTTCCAGCTGAGACGGAGGCAGCGTAGAGACTAGGATGCTCTTCCTAAACCCAAAGTCATCAACATGTGCTCCAGACTTCTGATGACACAATGCTAACTGAGCCGAATTGAAGTCTTTCTGTCGGCTGCGAGAAGGAGAAATTAGTTTTTTTGCCAAGGTAGCCTTCTTCAAATAGATGCCACGCCTCAATTAATAGGCTAGTGTGTTGTTCGCTTGGAATATTATCTTACCACAAATGAATGCCTCCTCATAGTAATTGTAATGGCTCTTACCCTATTTCACAATGCCTCATAATGTCCGAGTTAATAGCTACTAGGTGTGTTAAACACCTCATCTCAAATAAATACTGTAGATCCTTGTAGAGACTGATTTTTGTTGTGTAGTATTAAGTAACTTTACCTGACCATATCTCCCCAAATGCAGCAAGAGCCATTCATTTCCAAACATTGTCCACCTCACCTCAAATAAATGTTCCTTTTAAAAGGAAAAAAAGGGGTACCACAGGGAGCTGTAAATTTACCCGATTTCCTCATTTAGGTGCCTCAATTAATCACAATGTGTGCCATTCAGTTAAACAATTAAACACCGCATCTCAAGTAATAGATCCATAAAACAACGCTAATTATTTTGTCACATACTCTATTTCCTCAAATAATTGTGAAGTCTACTTTAAAAATTAGACACCTTGCTCCAAATAAATGCTCCCTCTAAAACAAAACCAAAAAAGCCTATTTTAGGCACCACAAGACAGCTGTTATTACCCTATTTCATGAAATAAACGTACTTGTACTTGAATATACTTGAAATGTACTTTAAGAAATCAATGCCTTACCCAAATAAATATCTCCTTATTTAAAAAAAAATATATAAAAATATATATAAATTCCCAAGCGTGTTGCCCATGTGAAAAAATTAAACAAGACATTTCCTCCAATATACAAAATGCCTCACTTAATTGCCGCACGTGGCGTCCACTTAAAGAGTTAAACCCTCATCTCAAATAAATAGATCTTTATTTAAAACAAGGCAAAATTTTTGTCGTACTAAGGCAGCTTTACCTTTACCTTATTTCCTCAAGTATATGCCCTGTGTCTATTCATTGGCAAGTGCATTGTCCACTCCAAAAATTAAACACCTTGCCTCAAATAAACGCTCCCTTTAAATCAAAGAAAGCTGTAGCTGTAATCACCTTTATCCTATGTGACCCCATGTGTCTAATAAATACCTAACTAACCAGATGACGTGCCTCAATTAATTGGCAAATGCTTCATACACGCACCTTACCCTCAATAAATGCCCCCATTTTTGGTGCCATAAGGTATCAGTGAATATTTTACTTTTTATTTTTAAAAGAAGGCTATTTTTTGTCCCAACACACCCGCTTGAAGTCTTCCTTCAAGCTTTAGGGGGAATATAAGTATAAATAAATGGAAATAAGTAGAATGCTTTTGAACATACTATTGTCTGTCGTCGTCGACCGTCATGCGTCATGCAGGCACAGCAGAGGCCGTTCAAGGGCGGTCACAAAGACAAAAAACAATGTGACTTCAATGGAAATAAGTGCTAAGAATGTGTGGCTGCGCCGCTAAGCACCTAAAATAAATGGAATCTTGTGGCAGAAGGACTGCAGGGACAGATAAATACTGAGACGCCAAATGATGAAGATAGAAAGAGTCAATCTCGCTTGGCAGTTAAGTGTGTCGCCTTCAGGAAGATCTCCGCTTCAGTCTCTTATTGTCTGTCTGCAGACAAGCAGAGAAGGGCACAACGTTGTGTTTGCGTCAAGTGAATCTGAAGCTCTATTATCTGGCCTTATTGCTCCACAAATGAGAAATTCCGGCCCAGTTATTCCTTCCCGGAGATGCTACCTCCACCTTACATTGACGGCAAAGCAGCATGTAATGATACAGCTCATTGCAAACGAGGGAGGCGGCGGGCGCTAATGAATGAGGCGGGGATACAATCAGATAAGGCGACGCCCGACTTAAATGGGGCTCTCCTCCTCAACCTTCAGCCGCCCCGACCCCATCTCGCCACCACGACGCTCCGCACCATTATTCAAATCCTAACAAGCCGATTCATTTAGAGTGTCAGCAAGCAGAATTGGATTGCCGCTTCAACGAGCCCACAGCAAAACATAAAGATGTTTTTCCAAGCGCCCAGGATGCGGTATTTGCATAATTTCACCTCAGGGTGGCGGCACACTAATAATAAGTTATGATAAAAGGGCCATCAGGGGTAGCGATGTAAAGGGGAACACGAGATGCACCAACCCAGATTAATACCCGACTTCTGTCTCTTCTGCGCTGAAATGCCACGAGATACAAGATAATGAGACGGAATTTGTAGTGATAACATACCTGACTGTGTGTGTATGTGTGTATGTGTGTGTGTGTGTGTGTGTGTAAATACAAATGAGAAGGTCAAACAGTGCGCTCTCAACGTGAGATGTTTCCCTAAAATAAAGCAAAGTAATTCGGTACATTTACAACCACAAAAAAAAGAATATTGCATGAATTGGATCAAAACAAGCTTTTTAAAATCCACGACAACAACTTAATTAGATCGTAATTGACTTTTTAAAGATGGGATTAACATAGCTAGATTATGTGAGTTCACTACCAGTTCCATCTTGAATGTGCACCCTACAATCCATGAAAAACTCCATGATGCGTCTAAACGGCTCCTTATTTTTACAATAAAAGCATTTTTGTCACAAAAAGGTAACTATAATTACCTTTATTCTCATTTCTCAAATATACATTGTCTCAATCACCAAGTGCGTCGTCCGCTTCAACAAATAAACACCTCATTTCCAATAAATCCCTCCTTATTAAAAATGATTTTTTTACAATAGCGTTTATACTGTAATATATAATATTACATATAATAAAAATATAATAATATAACCCTCGTGAGGAAAAAGCGGTTGGAAATGAATGAATGAACTATATAGTTTACAGAGGATCGAACCAGCAGCCATTGAAACATTGATATTGTTTGTTGTCAAACTGTCCATTCATTACAATTCATTCATTTTCTTCCGCTTATCCTTACAAGGGTCGTGGGTATGCTGGAGCCTATCCCAGCTGTCTTCGGGCAAGAGGGAGGGTCCACCCTGGACTGGTGGCCAGCCAATCACAGGGCACATATAGACAAACAACCATTCACACTCACATTCATACCTATGGACAATTTGGAGTCATTTCCTTAAAATGAAATGAAATGAAATGAAATGAAATGAAATGAAATGAAATGAAATAAAATAAAATAAAATAAAATAAAATAAAATAAAATAAAATAAAATAAAATAAAATAAAATAAAACCGTTTGGACAATTTGGAGTCGCCAACACGGGGCGGGGAGGATGGGCGGTGTGGATTGAAAGTCCTGATATCGTACATGTCCCAAGTGAACGAACTAAAAATGGCAGAATTAGAAATAAAAAGAATTTGAAATAAAAATGTAGCCTGGGATGGAAGATCGAACCAGCAACTATCACGTTGTGGGAAAAAAATAAGCACTCACCTTCTCAGCCATGTCATTCTGCAGAATAAGCTGTACAGTAATGTAAAATGTACAATTATTGTCCACCAATCGCGGGCACAACAGAAATTGCCCATTTATTTTCAATGAACTTTTTGATGTTGGATTGGTTTAAATCAGTTGAGTTATTACTACTATTACTACTACTAATACTACTACTACAACTGTTTATGCATGATCCACAGTTTATTCTTGTCCTGTAGCGATTAAGGCCTCCGATATTTACATACTCGGTGCACAGTGCATCTCGGGGTTGCCACAAACCTGCATCAGCTTCACAAGGACACTCAGGCTGCTTCGCTTAATGCCCACTCCGTCACCGGCAATGGCTTTCCGGCGTACATTAGATGGACATCAGCGTGGATTTATTCATCTGGGCACAAAGGCGGCCCCGCAAGCAAAGTGGATGTTTGTCCATTACGGATGCTCCACATTGCCGGGGGCTCGTCGCCACAAGTCAAATAGACACCACGCTTGGGAGGGAAGGCGCTCACGAAGCACCACAATAAGTCTTTGTTTCTTGGTGTGCCTTGTTTGTTCCGAAAAGGAAATTCTATTTTTCTAGCTGTTGGCTTATTAGCTCGCCGGACTTGTGAAAAAACACTGAATGGAACAAATTGATTGAAGATTAGTGACTTAAGTATCGCCATATGTGGGAGGAACCGTAGGTATCTGTAGGCGCTGGTCTAGTCTTATAGTTTAATGCCGCCTTTGAGCAAAATGCCATTTAGTATTTGGCCTCTTGTTCGCGTTCTCTTTTATTTGAAAAGAATGAGATACTGTAGTTTCGAGACAAAAAGTCAAGCTAGCAGGCGAGCAGAATCCATACTTTAATAGCAGCAAACGGGGGCAAACACAATTGAAGGGAATCGATACTGCTTTCACGTTTGATCGTCCATCACTTTCCCATGAGCGCTTGCTTACCTTTTGTCCTTTTGTCTCGCTTTTCCTCTTCTTCTGTGGTGATGAAGCGTAAACAGCAGACAACAACTCTGCGCATGCAATCAATCCTGCTCGAGTGCTAAAAATCATGAAAGGAAGGCAGACTTTGGTGTACCTAATGTTGTGGCCACTTTAGGCTGCTAGCAGATGGTTCTTCTTCTGCTGTCCTGGAGCAAAGGTGAAGGATGAGCGGGTTGGGACAGTTGCGAGAGGACCACGCACATCCTGACCTGTGCAATTGTCACCTTTCTGCACTGACCCCCCCACCCCCACCCCCTTTGGTCTGCCACTCCCACCGTGCAGCTCATGCACCACGTAGGTGATGAAAGAGCCCAGTAATGGATCTTTTCTAGATCCCAGTCTGCCTAAAGTCTTGTGACAGCTCCAACCCCCCATCCTTTATTCTTGTCTACTTCTACCAGGAAGAGGGCTGATGCATTTTGAGTGAATGAATTTCATTATGTTTCAGCTCCTGTCGGCACACGAGGCGTGGATTAGCTGACATGTTTGACCAGCATGCTTTCAGATAGCAAACATGCAGGGATGTTTTAAATATTAAAGATAAAATGTAAATAAATAAATAAGATGAAATGGCCAGGCAACAACAACTTATGTTGGCTACATGCCAGGAAAACTAATGGGTTTTTAGCATTTTCTATTTATTTGTTGTCCTCTTTAACCTTTTAACACAAACATCTTCCTTGCCAACTTGGGTTCAGAAAGTGAAAGGACAAGGAGAGTCGGCAGTCACATAATCACAAAAAGGCTTCAAAAATATTATTTTTAAATTATTTTTATTTTATTAGATTATTATTGCTTAAATTATGTTGTTATGTGTATTTTTGTTGACTTAATTTTATTTGATTATATTGTTATATAAATGATTTATCAACCTAAAAAAAATGACATAGGTATTATTACATTAATTCACAATATTTATATTAATGGGCTTCTTTATATTATTATTTTTTACTTTGTTAAACATTATAAATTAATGGGTTTAAATTGTTTTTCACATAGGAAAAATTATTATGAAAGAATGATTCATTAGGACAAGTCATTAAAAATAGTAATTTAATAGTAATTCATTCATTCATTCATTTTCTACCGCTTTTTGCTCATGAGGGTCGCGGGGGTGATGGAGCCTATCCCAGCTGTCTTCGGGCGAGAGGTGGGGTACACCCTGGACTGGTCGCCAGCCAATCACAGGGCACATATAGACAAACAACCATTCACACTCACATTCATACCTATGGACAATTTGGAGCCGCTAATTAACCTAGCATGTTTTTGGAATGTGGTAGGAAACCGGAGTACCCGGAAAAAACCCACGAATGCACGGGGACACACAGAGATGGCCGAGGGTGGAATTGAACCCTGGGATGTTTAAACTGAGATGTTTAAATTAATACATTTGGAAAAACGGGAAGCCGAAGGAAGTCGAGGCAGAGACAAATGAGGGTGGAATTGAACCCTGGTCTCCTAGCTGTGAGGTCTGGGCGCTAACCACTCGACACACGTGCCGCCTTAATAGTAATATAATTTAATTTAAATAGCAATTTTATGCTTATGTTGTAATGTTTAGTTTATTATATATTTTATTATATTGATTAATATTCATTCATTCTTTTTGTATACCTCACGAGGGGTGCTGGAGCCTATCCCAGCTGCCGACTGCTAACCGCGCTAACCACTCTTTCCACCGTGCAGCCCCGTATTTGTTAGTATAATATATAAAAATGACATATTTACATGATTGTGTTATATATAGTATAACAATAATAAGAAGGAATGGTTTTACAAAAATCTTCAATAGTGCTTCTCGTCAATATGTTTGCGTACAGTGCGACAACGTCTGTGCCAATTTTCCAGGGCCATATGCTGAGACGCCAGCAGGGAGATGATTGACATGGGAGCTTCCTCCTCACTAATGTATAAAAATGTGCCAGTGATCGCTGTTCACTCATGCGCTGGAGCATGCCAGCAAATCTCCAACCCGCCTCGAGGTCCAGGTCCCCCGTCGTCAGGCGACGTGTACGCCCACCCCCCCAAACACTCAATCTGCTGTACAAGTACCCATCCCTCCTCCCTGTCTATCTCCCACCACCCCGTCCCTGCTCCTGCGTCTTGGCACACACACTTTGCTATGCGGCGAAATTCAATCAGATGCTTAATTACATCCTAACATGGGTTCCTACCAGCTGGCTTTATTCCCCCGCTCCTGATTAAAGGGATTTGAGAAATGAAATTTAACAGTGGATTTGCATACGCCTCTAAACGGAGGGAATTGTTCGCCCGTTTTATGGCCTGCTGGCTGCGCTCTCTGCGGCCCATCAAGTCACCAAAAACATACACAAAGCTCCAGTTTGCCACAGCAGGTAGAGTGGAGTGGAACCTCCCCCAAGCTCCCTTTTGTTAGTAGTTTGAAACTATTCCCGGGTAAAACGTTATTAGCCGTAGAAGTAGCATTGTTAACATAACAACAATCAAACACTCTTTCAGACGTTACGCTTTATGGGAGCGATGCGCTCATCAGGATTCCGTTACCGATCATCCGTGAGTGACATCGGTTGATACCGATCACATGGAATAACTGTACTTTTTTTTATGAGTGCTTTTGTTCTGGTGAACCATTAGATTATAGATTATTATTAAAAAACATACAAATTGTTCAGTGAAAGTTAGTACGTACCCCATAAAGGTGATATGCACTTCCTCGTGGGAGTGAGTGCATCCCATAATCAGTTCCCAGTTCCACATGTCCAAAAGGAGTAGGAAGAAGCAAAGCTTATTAAATCCTACCCCTTCATCTGGTACTTTTACAATCAGTAACTGTTACATTTGTTCACTTCCTGCTTTCCTAATATAGTTTAAAATGTTTAAATGTTTAAATGTTTAAATGTTTAAATGTTTAAATGTTTAAATGTTTAAATGTTTAAATGTTTAAATGTTTAAATGTTTAAATTTTTAAATGTTTAAATTTTTAAATTTTTAAATTTTTAAATTTTTAAATTTTTAAATTTTTAAATTTTTAAATTTTTAAATTTTTAAATTTTTAAATTTTTAAATTTTTTATTTTGTCACGTACCGAAGTAGGAGGTGATATGAGCATCCAATGCCATAATGGGTACCATAGTAAGTGTCAATATAGTGATATATATAGCACATCATGACTGGTTCAAGACTCTTCATCCTTGTATTTAGCAAACATCAACTGCTTGTATTGTTTCTTGAATTGGCTCATCGTTGTGCATTGTTTGATTTCCTTACTCAATCCATTCCATAGTTTGATTCCACATACTGAAATGCTATGGCTTTTTAACGTAGTCCTAGCATAGAAGTGTTTCAAATGTACTTCATCCCTGAGATCATATTTCTCCTCTCTTGTAGAGAAGTATTGGATGACATTTTTAGCTAATTGCTTATTTTTAGCCTTATGCATTATTTTAGCTGTTTGAAGATGAACTATATCAGCAAGTTGAAGTATTTGTGATTTTAGAAATAAGGAGTTAGTATGTTCTCTGTAGGCGGCATTATGAATTATCCTTACTGACCTTTTTTGCAGTACATTTGGCCAGTGAAGATTGCTTTTATAGTTATTAGCCCATATTTCCACACATTTTTTGGTCCTTCATAGTGTGTGTAGTCTACTTTTGGAAATTGCAGCACCCGATTGCTCTCTTTGGAGCTTTGGTCGATCCGATGGAAACATAGTCGCGGCTTCTATGGATGCATAGTAAATTTTACCGTTAGCTCAGCAGGTGTGAAAAATTACTTTTTCTTTATTTTTCTCCTGCTGCTGTCCTTCCCGCCTCCGCTTCACACTTTGATACAAAGCAAAGCGGAGGAATTACCTCCATGTTGAAGCTGCGCCACCTTTTGGAAGCGGTGTTGCCAAAAAAGCCAAATAAAAAGCTTTCACACACACACACACAATAAGGTCATCCTTTGATGCCTCGTCTACTTTTTTGGTGGCGATGAGAGGTGATTCCTCGCAAATAAGCGTATCCAATCCATCCATCAAATCTAAATTGCATGGCCACCTCCCCCCAGTCAATGTACGCCATGTAAACTGTAATGAAGGATCCACGTACCATTGCCGCCATGATAGCCTGTGACTCAGGTATTCCTGGTTATTCATCACCGCAAAAAGAGGCATAGTGAGAATAGTGAAATGTAGCTGATATCTGCCTGATGAATGGCATGCAGAGAAGTAGTGCGGCTTTAAGGCTTTTTATGTTTTTTCCCTAATGGGGCCAAGTGGGCCCGCTAACCAAGCTGTGCAAAGAAAATGGCCCCATTAATCACAGTGAAGCTAGCGCCATCATCTCCATATGATTACTCCGCTCATGTGTTGGCTGCACTGCTGCACCATTGTGACGTCCTCCTCGCTTTCATCCCTTTGGAAATCATCTCCGCTCTCCTCTTTTTTTTTTTTTTTTACCTCCCTTTTTTTAATCCGTGGCCGCTCCTAATCTATCCTGAGAGTTGATCTGCTCGGCCCGTGCTTAGTTTATTTTATGCAATTAAGAGTGATCCTGTTGGAAGTTTGTATTAAAGGGATTAAAGGCTTACAAGGCTCGCTCCATTCACACAGACAGAAGGGAGTGGTAAAAAAAAGTGTGTGTGTGTGTGTGTGTGTGTGACACCACCATCATGGCCTTGTGATTACAGTGAGGGAGCACTTTAGCATCAGTTTAAAAGCGTATCAAGCATTAGCGCTCTTTACTTTCTATGAAGGACACCATCATAATTAGTCCCATTGAAACAACAAGGAAAGTACCTGCAAAATACAAAATGCTCAATTTATCTGTCAGGACAAGAGGGGCGGGGGGCGGGGGAGCGGGGGTTCAAAGACCCTCACAATGTGAGACTGTACTGCCATCTGTCGGGCATACATATAATCACTGCACAATTCACAATTCAGCAACAATAGGAAAATACTACTGTAAGTTTAAATAGCATATACATTACATAAATACAGTGTAATGCACTGTCTATGTTTATTATAAATATACTAATATAAAAAAAATATGTGTAAATAAGGTTTTAATTCAAATAAAAAATTATCATTTTCTCCGGTTACTCCGGTTTCCTCCCACATTCCAAAAACATGCCAGGTTAAATGGCCTCTCCAAATTGTCCATAGGTATGAATGTGAGTGTGAATGGTTGTTTGTCTATATGTGCCCTGTGATTGGCTGGCCACCAGTCCAGGGTGTACCCCGCCTCTCGCCTCAAGACAGCTGGGATAGGCTCCAGCACCCCTGCGACCCTCGTGAGGATAAGTGGTAGAAAATGAACAATATATTGTTGAATAGAGAGCCAGACTGATAGATTGTGTAAGAGGTCCATCTGCTGACGAGATGATGAATTACATGCAAAAAACAAATCCTACACAATTTGTATGTTAGTGTTTAGTAAATACTGCAAATACAGTTTTTTTCTGTAAGTCTGACGCCATGTACCTAATCTGCATTGAACTGTATCTCAATACCGCCCTCTAGTGGACGTGTGCTCCATTACAGGCTTCTGTAGCTAAATTGCTAAATAAACAAATAACCTAAAATGAGGGAAAACGTTCTAAATAATGCATACAATGTTACTTTGAAAGAATGATTTAAAAAATGCAATAAAATTAATGCCAAATCCAAACATTTAAATCAGAAATATCTTTTACAGACGATAATGTGGAAAATACTGTCTGCTAATAATCACACACCATTAAATAACCGCCTTAAAGTGAGGCGCACCTAAGTGAGTGTCATAATGAGGACAGACAAAACTGCAGAGACATTCATGTGAACCGTTGGAGGTTGGTTCTGGTCCGGATGGCCCTGCAGCCACAGCAGCTGTAAATCACAGTGCACACATCGTACTCGCGGGGCTTGCAGGCACGCAAGGTGAAAACCAGAGCGTAGCAACAAATGAATTCGTGTTGGTTTTATTAGCAAAATAAAGGAGATGTATGTTGATGTTGACAGTAAAAGTCAGTTTGGTTTGAGGTTTGCTGCTGAATTGCTGCCTCTGTGCCTTTAAGTGATCACATCTCTTCTCCCTGCAAGCATTAACCTTCAGCCAGGTTGGCCTCCTGACTTCTCATTGATTGTAGCCGCCCATTCTGTGTCTTTGTGTGTGTCAGGAAAGACAGATAGAGGATGGGGGTGGTGGGCGTTGCCGCTGTGCTGATTGAATGGGTCATCTTGGAATGGTCATGCAAGGAATGTTACAGTGGTATGACAATGTATCTGAACCTTTTGGAATTTCTCACATTTCTGCATAAAATCACCATCAAATGTGATCTGATCTTTGTCAAAATCACACTGATGAAAAAAACAGTGTCTGCTTTAACTAAAACCACCCAAACATTTATAGGTTTTCATATTTTAATGAGGATAGCATGCAAACAATGACAGAAGGGGGAGGAATAAGTAACTGAACCCTCTGTTTAAGGAGACTTAAAGAGGAATTGAAACTAAATTTTACCAAACAATTGAAGTCAGGTGTGTGCCCAATCACTGATGAGTGGCTTAAAGCTGCCCTGCCCACTATAAAACACACACCTGATAAGAATTGTCTGATGTGCACCATGGTTCGCTCAAAAGAGTCGTCTGAAGACCTGCGATCAAGAATTGTTGATTTGTATGAAGCTGGGAAAGGATACAAAACCATCTCTAAAAGTCTGGATGTTCATCAATCGACAGTGGTATATGAAAAAGTATGTGAACCTTTTGGAATTTCTCACATTTCTGTATAAAATCACCATCAAATGTGATCTGATCTTTGTCATTATCACACAGATGAAAAAAACAGTGTTTGCTTTAACTAAAACCACCCAAACATTTATAGGTTTTTATAAAAAAGAATGGGCCAAAATTAGTCCTGGTTGAAGTTATTGCTGCCAAAGGGGGGGCACAAAATATTAAATGTGATGGTTCAGTTACTTATTCCTCCCCCTCCTGTCATTGTTTGCATGCTATCCTCATGAAAATATGAAACCCTACGAATGTTTGGGTGGTTTTAGTTAAAGCAGACATTGTTTTTTTATCTGTGTGATTTTGACAAAGACCAGATCACATTTGATGGTGATTTTATGCAGAAATGTGAGAAATTCCAAAAGGTTCAAATACTATTTCATACCATTGTAGCTCCTGTTCATCACACACACACACACAATCAGATGCATCCAAACCCTTTTTCAGGCTAGTCCAATTATTGTGTACTAGACGTTGTTGTACTTTCGGTGCATTCCTGAGTGTCGGCTCCTCTGAAATATGGAGCACTCGCTACAAAAATCTGTTATCATGCTGTTCTGTTGCTCGTCTGACTGCTAATTTATGATTCGTCTTGTCATGGCCAAGTATGCAAGAATGACTACAATTCTGACCAAATCAACTAGAAGGCTATTTATTTGTGAGGGAACTTGTATTTTTCAACATTAATTTTAATATGGAACAATGGCATTTCTCTCAGATTTGAAATTCTTTTGTTTTCTGGGGAGCTAAAGACCTCACTGTCACTGCTTCTCTTGCAACTTCATAGACTTGAGTGTGGTGGTCCTGCTGGGTCTCTTGCTGTGCTCCAAGCTGTGCACTGATGTCCAGGCCCTCCGTCTGTCCCTTTGTAGCACGCGTCCGCCATGCTGTTGCATCTTTCTCTCACTGGGACTAGAGCCACAACAAAAGCTTGACAAACACCAAGTTAAAAAAACAAAAACATGATGTGAGTTACCTTGCCTTTGGGCAAACATGAATGAGTAATAAAAAAAAAGTCAGCCAGTCAGATAATACTGGATTCAATTATTCATCCATTCATTCATTTTCTACCGCTTTTTCCTCACGAGGGTCGCGGGGGTGCTGGAGCCTATCCCAGCTGTCTTCGGGCAGGAGGCGGGACTGGGGGACAGTCCAGGGTGAAGGACACTCTGGACTGGTCGCCAGCCAATCACAGGGCACATATAGACAAACAACCATTCACACTCACATTCATACCTATGGACAATTTGGAGTCGCCAATTAACCTAGCATGTTTTTGGAATGTGGGAGGAAACCGGAGTACCCGGAGAAAACCCACGCATGCACGGGGAGAACATGCAAACTCCACAGATGGCCGAGGGTGGAATTGAACCCTGGTCTCCTGGCTGTGAGGTCTGTGCGTGAGGTCTAACCACTAGACCGCCGTGCCGCCGTATTCAATTATACTGGATGTAAATAAACAAATGGTATACATAGTCAACTAGTGACTATATATACTACATACTTGTATAGGTGTGTTATGTTGTTTATTTCTTCTTAGCTGAAAGCAGCATCAGCATGTTTGTGCGTATATTTTCCAACATTGACTTTGCAGCTGTGTTGTTGAAGGAACCAGGAGATCATATTTCAGCCACTGTAACTGTCCTTTGGTTGAGCTATGGATACATTCATGCATGAGTACAATTCCGAGTAACCAGCTGGGGAGATAAAATGTCCTAAACAAGCCCCCAAAATGGTAACTATTTGAATATTCTTTCTACTAAATGTTTTCCCAGCATTGCCCCTCGATTGGCTGGCGACTATTTCAGGGTGTGCCCCTTCTTTTGCCCAAAGTCAGCTGTGATAGGCTCCAGCATACACTCCTTGGCCCTTGGATAGAAAATGTCTCCGTGCATGCACTTCATAGAGTGGATGAAAGCAACAATATCATATCATACTTTGACCTAAAAACTCCTGCATTAGAATCATTGGGAGGCTACACTAGCCCCTAACAGGGAGAATAACAGCCCTGTTGTTGCTATGGCAACACCTCATTACCGACTTTACTGATCTCTGGACCAGTCAGGACACCTTTTTTTTTACTTTTTATCAATATATAATACAGGAATGCATCAAACAGTTTCAATATAATATATTACATTTTTGATTAATTACTCATTCATTTTGATTGATCTTTTTAATTATTTATTTATTAATTATTTTTAATTATTTATTATCTTATTTATTGTATGTTGACTTTTATCTTGTATTTTATGTTGTTGTTTTTTTATCTTCTGTACAGCGACCTTGGGTGTCCTGAAAGGCGCTTTTAAATAAAATTTATTATTATTATTATTATTATTAATTGGATATCAATATAATATACGCTAATATAAACATATTTTTAATAAAACAATTAATATTATGCCAATATATTTCTCAATTAAAATTTATGGGCAATTTAGATAAAATGTATTTATTCATATTTTAACCAGCTATTTAATTGTTCCAATAAACAGGGATAAATATTGAAATATTTACATTGATCATAAATTAATAAACAGTTTCAATATAATTATGATTAAATGTCATAGTTTAATGAATTAATGGAAAAATTAATGAATTAATTCACATATTTTTTAATGAATGGATTCAGATTTTATGTATCTTTTTGCTCGGTTACAGTCGCTCAGTTGTTTGTTACTTTTTATCATAGAATAATACAGGAATGCATCATCAAACAGTTTCAATATAATATTTTACGTTTTTGATTAATTACTCATTAATTTTGATTGGTCTTTTTAATTGGATATCAATATAATATAGACTGATATAAACATATTTTTTAATAAAACAATTAATATCATGCCAATATATTTCTCAATTATAATTTATTGGTAATTTAAATATTATTACTTTTTAAAATGTATTTATTCATATTTTAACGAGCTATTTAATTGTTCCAATAAACAGGGATAAATATTATCCCTGTTTTTATATTTCCCTGTTTAATATTTACATTAGTCATACATTAATAAACAGTTTCAATATAATTACGATTAAACGTCATAGTTTAATGAATTAATGGAAAAATTAATTAATTAATTCACATTTTTTTTAATGAATAGATTCAGATTTTATTTATCTTTTTGCTAGGTTACAGTAGCTCAGTTGCAGAAGAAAAAGAAAAACATTCTGCATATTTACTAATACAAATGTAGAGTAAATGCACACTTTATGCAAGGGAGGGCAGAGAGTACAGCACAATAACATTGTGAATTATTATTATTGGGAATTACGTTGTGTTATTATTACAGCCACGTGAGGTATTGTACAGCTGGGTGGCATTCGGAATGAATGAAGTCCGGTAGTGTACACTACGGGAACGGAACTGGAGGAGTCTGTTGGAAAATTAGCTCTGCTGCCCTCTATTGGTGGGATGGGTGGGTGTGCTTGTCCATTAGGGACAGTTCTGTCTTGTGTCCTCCTGTCTCTCACAAGTCCTCACTGTGGTCCACGACTGCCACCTCCCGGCCCTGAATGGTGGTGGGCTCCACTGGAGTCACCTTCCTCTTTTGTCTTGTCCACATTCAGGACCAAAGACCAGAAAATGCATATACTCCTGTCCATCACTGACAAAAGGCATGCAAGTTAGACTTTTTTGATAGCTACCTCTGATTGGCATCTCTTGGCGTCAGATTGCCAGTCTGAGGTTCTAATTATTGCCAACCCATAATTATTTGAGTGCTTTTCTAATCATTTGCTTGATTGGTTACCTGCAGGAACTCTGTTACACGACTGATGAAGGGCATTGTCCATCCATGTTGCAAGAAATATCACTCGGTTGGCCACGGGTGATCAGCATTGAAAGGCATTTCTTGAAGATTTTTCACGCCAATCGGCAGATACTGATTGGCGACCTATCAATTGGAGCATCACTCCTTGAATGCATTGTTTTTTTCTTCATATTGGAATTCATGGAGAAGTTTCACTTGGTAATGACATTCCAACGGTGCTTCAGGTGGCGTGGAAATACAATGAGAGAGACCGTGATGCGACCTTCAGTTTCCCACACTAACCTGCACCAACCTAACCTCCCCACCCACCCGCCGACACCCGCAGGAAATGAGCGATGTAACCGTAAACGCAGACTTGCTGATCTTGTTCTTGCTAAAATAGTCCTCATGGTGAGTGTGTGTGTGTGTGTGTGTGTGTGTGTTGTAATGTGCTAAGTGAGAAGGCAGCCATTGCAATATAATATTTTTTTATATTGTTTTAGAGGCTACTTGCTCAGCACACTTTAACTTCATTGTGAAGCACTTAAAAACGTGTCTTTCTCCACCCAAAGCTGGTGGACTGGATGGGTTGTGTTACTATGAGGCTAAACACAAATCCTACTGTATTCAGTGCATGCAAACTACATGGCAAAAAGCAATAGGAGACAGCATATGCTGCTTGCAATGAAATACCCCATAATAGCGGTGATATCCAATGTGCACAATTACTTTGTTATCTAACTATTGTACAATATGGCAAAAAAATAAAAAATAAAGGAGGGATTTTTTTTCAATATACATGCACACTAGGCTTTGTTAGTCAAGACAATGCATGATAGGCTGCTCTGCTTCGCTTGGGGAGAAAACACATTTGGACAAAATATTGCACAAATAAGAGGACAAATAGAAGCGCCATGTGGTTGGCCTTGCACATCCTGCTCGATCATAATGGGCTTATTGTCACATTCGGGCATGGTCGCATAGTGTATCGACCCCAGGATGCAGAGATGAGGACCCCAATTGCAGGTAAAAATATATTTAATGATGCTATGCAGCAGAACAACACACTAGCATGTCTAACAGAAAAAGCGATAATGACCCAACAACGAAAGAAGCACACACGTGAACTAAATAGGCATAACAGAAAATGGGAAAAAGGGAGATAATTGAAAGCAATGGAAAACAGAACAGAGCAACACAGGAAGTGTCTACAAAATAAGGGCATGAACCAGGAACTAAGGAAAAGAGGAAAACTAAGAGCTGTCACCAGGGGGAGAAACCAAATCGTGACACATATTTCTCAAAATAACGACCTCATTATTTTGACATGAGTTTGTCTCATCTCATCTATTGGAATCCCCACAGGTGTGCCGAGTGTATTAGCATTGTTTATGGGTCACTTTCTGATACTTTAAGGCAGGGGTCTCAAACTCAATTTGCCTGGGGGCCACTGGAGCTAGGGTCTGGGCAAGGCAGGCCCGCATCATGTTTTCCAAAAAAAAAAAATACATTTATTAAAAACAGAAAAATATACAAACTTTTTCATTACTTTGGTTCCGATTTTTTCTACAATAAAAGCTCTAATAAAACATTCCACTGTTCTCAAATATCTTAATTTTTATTTTTCGGCACAAAATAAGATGAAAAATAAATACACAAATCAAGGATAAAGAAAATCAATCAATCAGTAATAAATAAATATAATAATAATAATAAAACGTCAAATAATAAAAAATAAGAAACCACATATAGTTGGTGGGTAGACAAATTATTTTTTTCAGATTAAAATGAACAAAGCATTATTAGAGCCCTGTAGACATGACAAAACACGACTATAGTCACATTTATACTCTTTTTATTTACAACATATTGCGCAACTGCAGGGTCTTGAGACACATGCTAACTCGCAAACTAGCTAGCGACCTAAACTGTAGCCTTCAAGTCATTTCCTTTAAACTTAAATAGCCAAAAACTTACCACTTCCACACGGATAGGGAGGATAACTATTAACAGTTATTTAACCTTTGACATGAACATTAATCAAACATAATTATTTTTTCTGGGTACATGATACCATACAGCATCCATATCAAACTTTAATATTAAACTTGCATATCAAGGCGGGGGCCTCAAACTAGTGTCCTGCGGGCCACATTTGGCCCATGGGCCGCGTGTTTGAGACCCCCGCTTTAAGGTGTTGTTATTTCCAACCAAGAACATCACACTCTGTGATGTTCTGCTGGAGCCATTAGGAGATTTACTACCAGGAGCTGTGCTGCACATTAGCAGCCCATCAAAGTGCTGTATATATCAGTACTGTATACTTTATATGTGTGTGTGGATGTGCACACGTGTACTGGTACTGGTTGGGCATGCAGGTCGGCCAGAAGGACATGCAGACGTAGTGTTATATTACAGCTCATGATGGAAATCCATCCATGGATGAGCATCATGGGTGTGCCAATGTGTAAAAGCGCCACAGGACTTGAGAGATTGCTCTCTCTCTCACACACACACACACACACACACACACACACTTGCTTCGTCCTCCACTACCTCCCTCTCGTTCTCCCTCACCGGTGAGATGCTCACTCGTTCTCTCTGAGACGCTCTCAAAGTCAAGGCTGCTCTGTGGTGAACTGTCGCTGTGATTTATTCCTGACGCTCACATCAACACTCCGGGACGAGTGGCAGGCTGGCGGAGACAGAGAGAGAAGAGAGAGTCTCGGACGCCACCATCGACTCAGTCGGGTGACAGCGTTTGCAGGCTGCTGCGTGAGTGATGTGTCACTAGTTAGTGCTGCTCAACTTCTCTCAGTTAGCCTCTTCCCGCCAACAGTCCAGAGGATTCTCCAAACAGCAAGTGGGATGCTACCACAGTCCATGCTGGAGCACCAATGGTGGGATTACTCTGTGCTCTGAGGGATGTGGGCGCAACCATCAGTGAGGACCTGGGTGGCTTTCACTCGCTTCAGCTTGTGATTCCACATTGTGACCCCGCCGTGAGGCACTGGGTAGGATGGGGAAGACGTCGCCTCTGCTGATGTTGCTGCTGCTGCTGCTTTTGGCCTTCCTGGCCGAAGTGCAAAGCGGGGCGTCTTCACCGGGAGACGGCCCGGTGAAGCACAAAGGAAGCTGGAGGTGGAAAGGTGACAGGATCCGTGAGTAAACGTCTCAACCTTCACCTTTGGTTCTTGGAAGTTCGGGTGTTTTCTTTGTATTTCCTGGCATTTGAGGATTGATATGACTGATATGTTGATAGGAAGTCGAACTGTTGAGGAACCTTTCCTCTGGAATGCTCCGCACTCCATCCTAATCATCTTTACAGATGCCACCTGTGCTGTGCCAGATGTTGTGTTGGTATCTTTCTACTGAGGCTAAGTGGGACAATGCATGATATGCTGCTTGCAGAAAGACGACACTGCACCCAAAGCCTGTTCAGACATGTGGACCAAGAGACCACATACTGTATGCTGGCACTACATGATCTTCATATCGTTATGCTCATGGAGATGGCGAATACTAGTGCTTCTTCTGTCTGATTCCTCCCTAGTGAATGTCACAGAGTGATACTTCTTCTAGTCTGGGCTTGTCACGACACCAGATTACATGTTGCCATCTTGCCCTGTCCATTTGCATCTTCGTATCCTTCCTGACAGCCCGATCGGCTTGCCGCTGTGCCTCCTTCAGTGCAGCTTCAATGAAGAAATATGCTTGCATCTGCGGACATGCTTTGCTTTTTCTGACCAACTACTGGCAAACTTATTTGGGTCCGTATGCTATACATTCTTCTCTCTCATCATTTGTCTCTGCTTTGACTTCCTTCGGCTTCCTCACTCTATCACGTTTTTCCAAATGTATTAATTTAAACATCTCAGTTTAAACATCCCAGGCTTCGATTCCACCCTCGGCCATCTCTGTGTGGAGTTTGCATGTTCTCCCCGTGCATGCGTGGGTTTTCTCCGGGTACTCCGGTTTCCTCCCACATTCCAAAAACATGCTAGGTTAATTGGCCACTCCAAATTGTCCATAGGTATGAATGTGAGTGTGAATGGTTGTTTGTCTATATGTGCCCTGTGGTTGGCTGGCCACCAGTCCAGGGTGCACCCCGCCTCTCGCCCGAAGACAGCTGGGCTAGGCTCCAGCACCCTCCGCGACCCTTGTGAGGAAAAGCGGTAGAAAATGAATGAATGAATGAGTTATTCACTGTCTCACAGTTCACTTTGACCCTTTATTAGTCCAAAAATATGCAGATTATTGCAAATTTTACATGCATACACATTGCTAAGTTAAGTAAACTACAAACATAAGGCATTCAGACAACATACTGACCGCTCATCATCGAACAAGTTACAATATTTTCACAGATTAGTGGTTTTGTGTAAGAATTGTGAGTGGAATTATAATGTAAAAGTACTTAAGTATTACTGCTGCATAAGCATGCAGTTAGTGTATCTTTTTGTGTGGGTGACTCTATATTATTATTAGTCTTATTTATGTTTTATATGCCAGAGTTTCTCTTAGTATGTCTACTTATGGGTAATACAAATGTAAAGGTGACTATAGGGGTGTTATTTCCCGTCTAGAGGGCTCTAATAAGTTTTTTTCCATGTTCTCACTATGAAAATGTATGATTTATAGATTCTACTTTGAGATTCAGTGGTCTGGAATTAACCGCGATAAACGAAGGGTGACTGTAGTTTGTTGCACTTATGTTAATTTTTAAAAAGTGTTGTATATCATAATCATAGTCATGGTAATTGCTGCCAGCGAGCGACATTGATGAAGGAAACGCTTCAAGGCAAGTTACGCTGCTTGCTGCTATGCCTCGCTCAACTTTTGCTGAAGATGACAAAATGTACTCAAACTGGTTGACAAATACACATATTGTAATTTTACAGAAGCCATGTTTGTTAACATGTTAACACCATCGTGTTTCTGTTTTGTTTTTGCCGTCATTTGTACATAGTTGAACATCACCTTTCTTAACATCACCTTCACTCTTCTCACTCTCGGGCTTCTTTTTTTACGGGTCTCATTCTCGGTCATTAATGGCTGGACGGTGCGTTGTAAAAATCCACTCAAGCGTGATGCTGCCTCACTAAAGTAAACGCTGAGTGTTGCTCTCAGTCACTTCGTTACGTATGCTGACACACAAGAAGAACGGATGTTGAAAGTGAGCAGCCAGCGGGAAGATCATCCCTGGGCCCCTGGCTGCTGACAGCTAATTGGATTGTTTGGCACCGTACCACCCGCTCGGCTCTTGAGTGATGAAGTGGCGAGCGTGTCCCCCTCATGTCTGTCCCCTGTGTGGAGGTTAAAGGGACACCGCTGTCTTGGTTGCGTTCCAGGATGAAATGACTGCGATGGGATTGGAAGTGGAGCTGCTTTTCAAGGAGACGTGAACTTTGTTAGAACCTGGGGTGACGCTGCAGATCCAGCAGATGGGACTGTTCTGTCTTTCTAGTTATATATTTAATACAGAGCAGCGTATCAGCTGGGAAATCAATGGTTCACATGTGAGTGTTGTTTGTCAACTTAAGTGTATTTTGTGGCGTAACTTGGGCTTTTGTGTTGCTGCCATCGCGCCACCACGAACAAGGCGGGCAGGTTAGCCTTTTACACAGACAAAGACAGCGCATTTGATCCATATGCCCTGGAGTATGTAACATTCCGTCTCCTCTTCTGCCCTGTTTTTCCACATTGAAAAATTACTTTTCCCTCAGGAGTTTGTTCATCTTTGAAGCTGTGTTCGCTGGTTTGCTGGTGGGATAACCCAAGAACAACTGGTTTGAGTGAAACTTTGTGGAGAGGCACCACATGCACCAAACCTTACGCCTTACATAACATCTTACATCACTCTCCATGAACCAAGTAGCTTGTCACAAACAGACAAACATGAATAATTTGGTTACTGGTCTTTTTTCTCGTTTTGACTTGTGAATAAAGATGGCCATGTTCTTTTTTGGCCCCCTGTCAAGAAAATATTATATGTATTTTTGATAAAGATGCAAGTTACCGTCACACTGGCTTGCTTTATCTGATTATCTGCTCGATAATTCTCCACATGCTTATCACCATATTCATATAGCCTTGGGTGTCTGGGCATGTGAGTCTGTCCTTCACCATCTCAGTCCCTAACAGGAGTTGATCACCCTTCCCCTGGCACAATTCTTATGTGAGACATGAACACACATGTCTTTCTTTTTTCAGTAGCCACGTTTACATGGACCCAAATATTCCAATTCCATTCGGGTTATTTGCTCAAACGGAAAGAATGTAACCTTTGTATACACCTCATTCCGAAAGAAAAGTGCCAATCCAAATGAATATATAATGGGATTCCCAGGGGTGGAATATTCCTTTCCCAAATCCGATTGAGGTATCTTGTACCCCTCTCAAACTGAAAGTTGTCAGACTGCGTTCTTCTTTTTTCTTCTTCTGTTGTTTATTGGCGGTTGGCAAGCAGCTTTCGTGTGCATTAGCGCCATCTGTGGAACAGAATCTAAACCCTTCTATACGCCATTCACAAGTCCACTTTTATTCAAAAAGAAAATACATATCTATATAAAACATGTTGCAAGCTTAATTATAAAATATTAGCAAGATTGAACTTTATCTTTTCCTGTTCCCGGGTGCGTTCTTTCAGCGAATGCTGAGATATGACGTAACACGCAGCTCCAGATGTTCTTCGATTTTAAAAAAAAGGAGGCCAGCAATCGGCACTGGACTGCTAAGGAAAGTTTGTTTTTGATTCAAAATAAATTTCAAGACTGGACGAAGGAAAAACTGGCAATACAGAGTTATTCCAACAAGTGAAAGAAAAACTCAAGGAAGTCGGTATCACGTGATGTTGGTGTTTACGCTTTACTGGGCATGCCCCATTGACGAGTCTGGTTGATTATAGCGGCGCATGTAGACAAGAGATTGGAATATTCCTTTCCATGTATACCATTGCTTTCGGAAAGATTCCATTTGAAAAGAGAAAAACTCCTCATGTAAACGTGGCTAGTGTGTTCTAAAGATATAAAAACAGCTAAAAAAGACAAGTAATGGAAATGATCTATTCCGCTTATAAAGCCTTCGGAAAAAAAACTCACCAACAACGCTCTTTACATATAATGTGCTGTGCCTATTAACCAAGCTACAGCAACAATGTTACTATAATTATTAACATTCATACACTGAAGAAGTATTTTACTGGCATGCCAGCTCGCTAGCAATGAGTTTGTATAAGTTACCACTGTGGCTTATTTATTTCTGTGTTGCTATGTGAAATTAATGCACCCAGGAAAGAAGTTCCAGTAATGCCTAAAATGCCCACAGTACGGCAACATATTGTAAATGCATTCATTCATTTTCTACCGCTTATCCTTACGGGTGCTGGAGCCTATCCCAGCTGTCCCACCCACATTCATACCTATGGACATTTGGAGTGGCCAATTAACCTAGCATGTTTTGCATGCAAACTCCACACAGACATGGCAGAGGGTGAGATTGAACTCGGGTCTGTTAGCTCTGAAGTCTGCACGCTAACCACTCGACCACTGTGCAGCACCTCATATTGTAAATATTACATGTTATTGCCTGTGACTACTGCACATGTTCACATACATAAATGTTGTTGGGGGGGGGGGTGTTTTAATAGCGGGTTGTCAGGCAGGCAGGTTCCATCATGTGCGTTAATTACATTGCATTAATTACGTGCATTAATCAAAATTCCAAAAAAGTGCAATTTTATTTTCAAGAAAAACAGCCCACATCTCACTTTTTGTTATAGTTATCAAATTAAATACTTATCAATATTAATGTGACTGGGCAGCAAATGGCCCCGGGGCGGACTTTGGATACCCGTGTCTGATGTGATGCTTTGTTAAGCAGGAAGGAAACATACTTATCTGCAACTGAACACAATCTGGTAATGATTGACGGTCCGAACACTAATGAGTGCCGCTGTAGTATAGATTTTACAGTACATGATGAATGTTATTGTCATCTGTGCGACTGTGAGTTTTCCAGGCTGAGTGCTTGGAGCCCCATCACTTGGCAAGCATAAGAACCAAATGGCCTTGGATTTTTGTTTTCCAACAATGTGAAGATTCATGAAGTCTTCTCTGTTGTAATATTTAACTATATCTTCCTGTGTGGGCGGGGGGAAATATAAGCATTTGGAAATCCGCTTTGTGAAAATACAACTTTGTGTAAAGACTGTTTTTACGACTTTCCTTACAGCTGATCTGCTGGGTTGGTCGGGGGGGCTGCTCTGCGTTGGCCTGGACCACCAGCACAGCATCATGCTGAGAGTCAAATCGAAAATGACCTGCAAAACATTGATCTGCTTACAGAACTCACGGCTCGCAGGTGTTGCAAGGACATTTTATTTTGCAAAAGTACGACTTCCATCTTGTGTTTAATGCCATTGTTTGCTCTTCCCTTTGGTGCTTCCAAGCAGGTCCAAGCTTTACTTTTATTGAGGACATGTGGACTTTACGGCTGAAATTCTACATAGGTGGTCCGTTTAGGAGCTTCAGTGATTTTTTTGTGTGCTTGAACCGTAACCTCGACAGCCTGGAGAATCCCATCCAGATAATCAATAACATGCACTTTGGATTAGCATGTAGTATCACAGGTGTGTGTGTGTGTGTGTGTGTGTGTGTCCATGCCTCATACATCAGAGCTGCCTTTTTGCAACACACCAAAAAGGTTTTCTACACTTATTACTGTATTTTTAAGCGCATATACACACATTGAAATAATCCACCGTCCTGCACATGAACTCACAGTAAACATCAAATGTGCATGCGTCTGCGTACCCGAGTGCTTGTGGGAAGTGTGCACACCAGAGATAAATAAAATATGTCATTCTATTTTTAACCCTTTGCCACTTAGACGCTTTACATCTTTTCGCTTCTGGAATATTTTGGCCCAATTTGCTTGACAAATGCGATGACAACTCCTTGTTTTGTCCTTGTGTGTTTGCAGCCACACACACACACACACACACACACACAGTGGATCAGTGGAAGTGAAGGAGCGCCCACTGTTGTCAGTTAGTCGCCTTTTGCCCAGGCTTTGGTTCCGTGCCCTGACATCGCCTCCTGGTGATGGATGAGGCAGATTATAGGATTTACGGCCGATTTACTTCACTCTGGATGCTAATAGAAGTCAAAGGAAGACGGCGGCTGGATGCATGTCGCCGTTCTGTATGAAGCCTTGGATGAAAGTTTTTGAAATATAACATACTTTCATACTTTGAGTTAAAAGTACCTTGTTAACTTCTACCACAGAACTTAAAGCAGAAGTCATAGTTTTATCCGATAGATGGCAACAGTGACATTCTATTCACGGCAAATGCGTGAATTACACCTTTGTTAATGAAGTGTGGCTTGAATCCTGGGACTGTATCGGAAAGACCAGATGGAGTCCAGACACTCTCTATCTCACCACAGCCTCACTCGTCATCAGAAACTGGGCCAAAACCAGTAGGAACCTCAAAGGCACATGTTCCACTGTGTTTAAGGAATGTTTGATCACTGCTGACCAAGACGGATGATGTCAAAATCAGGGTCGGGTTTACTTCCTGCTTCCATATACAATGGTTCCTACGGTTTCGCCTACCCAAGAAAACCAAATTGTCGAAAAAAAACACATACCTTTTTCCCATAAGAAATCATTAATCCAATTAATCCATTCTTGACACCTAAAATATCAACACTTTTTTTTAATTGAGAACATGGGGCGGCACGGCAGTCGAGTGGTTAGCGTGCAGACCTCACAGCTAGGGGACCAGGGTTCAATTCCACCCTCCACCCTCGGCCATCTCTATGTGGAGATTCCATGTTCTCCCCGTGCATGCAAAACATGCTAGGTTAATTGGCCACTCCAAATTGTCCATAGGTAGGAATGTGGGTGGGACAGCTGGGATAGGCTCCAGCACCCCCCTCGACCCTTGTGAGGAAAAGCGGCAGAAAATGAATGAATGAATGAATTGAGAACATGACAAAACAGAGTCACCAACACGGGGAAATTTTTGTTTGCGCAATCGGTTGGTGGCCAGCCAATCACAGGGCACATATAGACAAACAACCATTCACACTCACATTCATACCTATGGACAATTTGGAGTGGCCAATTAACCTAGCATGTTTTTGGAATGTGGGAGGAAACCGGAGTACCCGGAGAAAACCCACACATGCACGGGGAGAACATGCAAACTCCAATGGGTGGAATTGAACTCGAGTCTCCTCGCTGTGGGGCCTGCGCACTAACCAATCGTCCGCCGTGCAGCCATCTCGAATGATACAGTGCAGTTCAAACGGACGAGTTTGTTTGCCATAATGCCGTAATAAAGTGTAAACTAAGTATCGCCATTAATGAAATGGTACAAATACTAATACTTACGTGCTGTATTGTACTTTAACTGAGACAGTATATGATAGCCGAGGCAAAAAAACAAAGGTGTCAAAGGAAAAATACCTCTGTATTATTCCTTTGACTGCATATTCATGAATGTGCTGATCATGAGCAAACAATGTTTTTCTTCTTTTTTTTGTCCAAAGTGTCCATAAGAGCCTTCAAATGTTCTCAAATGCAAACACAGAAGGGAATTCACCTTTATGACAAATAATTTCCATACATTTTATGGATTTTGTGAGACAGCAATGCCAAAGAACAACAGATTACAAAGTATGCACATCTTAATAACCATTGAATGGTTCACTTTTCCCCAACACTTTTTTTTTTAAAGGATCCGCTTTTCTCAAAAAGTTACTTTCAGGCTGTAAAATGAAGTCGTGTTGGAAATGAAGAGCCAAAGTGAGATTGTCTTGAGTTGACAATTGGAGCAAACAATGCTGTCTAAATGGTCCTTGGATGCTTTTCTCACACATTGATTGGATCCCTTGAAAGCTCAAGCATAAAAACCAGGCCGTAAATCGTTTTGTTTTTTTTCTATCTGTAAGAGCTTCTGTTGGAACATTAGTCCGAATGGTACGATCCGTTACCATTCATGTTCACATCGCATGCTCATCACTAAAACTGTGGTGGTAGAACTTTTATATCACTTTCATTTCATTTTAAGCAGGACGGGGTACGGCCATAACTTTTTTAATTTCCAATAACATACTGATATTGATCTGCAGGAGTCATACATAAATACATACATACATTTATGGCTTATTTTGTAGGCTAGATCAGATTATGTATCTGGGGTGGCAGCTCGGCATGTATAGAGAGATTCAAGGTGCTCATGAAGCGTTTAAACCCGATATTCTTCAACATCGACATGGGACAGCTCTTGTGGGAGTTAAATGTCAAGTCTTATATCTTTTTCAGACTTTCAACAAAAATACTGCCACACTCCTGCTCCTCGTCACTTAGCAAGTTAGCACACGATGCTCCATCCAGCCGTTGCTGCACAGACATGCTAGGGTGGAGTATTGAATTGACTGCTTGTATCAAAGTGCCAATATTGGAGAGTTTAGACGCAGGGGTCAGCAACCCACGGCTCCAGAGCCGCATGTGGTTCTTCAGACTCTTTGTTGTGGCTCCCTTCGCAATACTCAAGTATTTTTTAACACCACATCTTTGTAATGAGTTTTTTTTAATCTGACTTTCTGTAAAACCCTGAATGAATCCTGGCTGAATTCTGACTAGTGATTGGATGAGATTGAGGAATGGAGGCGGGGCAGCTATTTGGGCTGCTTCGGTTGGGATGTGAGAGGTCTTCCCCCCCAGGACTGCATGGACAGATGCCTTTGTCTTCTCTCTTTCTCTGGCTTACATTTATGCTTTTGGCGAGAAATAACAGCTTGTTGTATTTTGCTGTTAAAACCGCTAAAATTAAGAAAGATTCTAACTTTTAAAAGTTATAGTTATTAAATTATGGGTTTTTTTGCAGCTCCAGTCTATTTTCCTTTAGTGAGCGTGGGAATAATATGGCTCTTTTGATAGTAAAGGTTGCCAACACCTGGTTTAGAAGCAATCTGAAATAATCTGGAACAATTTTTTTGTCCATATCGGCCCGATATCCGTGATCAATATCAGATCGGGACCCCCCGGTTTTAACCTGCTCCCTAACTCTAACTAAAAATGTCAAGAGTTGTTTTTACTATCGTTCTAACATGGTACATGAAGAATGGGCTTCTCAGGCCAGGTGGACATCTTACACAAAAATATATTATATGAAAAAATATATTATCAGATATTATTCATATTCTTTAAGTAAACAAATATTTTAATGATAATGATCATTGAATTATGGGATAATTTCTATTTTAACTATAAAGCTAATATTTGTCATTTTGTAGTCAACAGATTGATAGCTCAGTTATCTTCAGCTTGGCTGCCGGTGAATAAAGAAGCGGTAAAATGTAAGCGCCAGGAGAAAAGTACAAATGTAGGTTAGAAGAAGATAAATAGGAACACTCGCTCTTCTGGCAGGAATAATCATTCTGAGGTTTCTTTTAGCTTTGCACTTTACGCCATTGTTCCAACGCATTAAAACCACATCAGCACATTTTTACGTTCACGTTTGACAGAATGAGTTCAATTTGTGTTTCATTACTCTTCTTGCTGATGAGACGGTTTTGCATCTGAAGGAAGCATGGCGTTAGGTCGCCACTGGATGACGGAATCGTGTTTTTCTTCCATTTTGGTGATGAGGTGATAATTATAGGAGAGTCCTGCCACCCGCGATGTCGGAACATCCTTACGCACCAGGCGCCGTGACCCGCTGCCAGTTAAGCAGCGACGTCGCGGCTCTGGAAGCTTTATGGGCTTTAACAGGAGCACATGTGAAGATTGGGACAATTTTGGCTTCATGGGGTGAAGATGCTGACAGCACCTTTTATCCATCTTGGATTGATGTGGTGCTTCTGTTTTTTTGGTTGTTTTTGCTTAGACAATCCTCTGATTGAACCCCTTATTAAAAGCTATACGTCCTCTACATACAATATCACTTTAATGGCTCAGACACATAGTTCACTGCAAGGTTGTGTGTCTGTGTGTGTGTGTGTGTTCTTCCACAGAGTCGACATAAAAGTAGTTTTTCTATGGGTTTGAATACACCATGCTTGGTTACACCCCTGTGGCAATGTGGGTGGGTGTACCTCCTTATAAGTTGTGGACCTAAAGAATGACATCATGAGATTTATGGAAATCAAATAGAATGCCACAGTCACAAAAAAGTGAACTTTTGGAGGTTAACTGTTTCTGTGAGGTTGTATTTGTTTTTAGAATTGCACGGCGGACTGGATTGAATGCCCTCGTGAGCTGTTTAGGACCCACCGGACTGGAGGTTGCCCACCCCTCGTTGAGCCTTAGGTTGAACCAACAATACAGTATATAATATTTTGACCTTAAAATACTAATTCTACTTTGCCTTATGATGAAATACAGGAAGCAAAACTGGAGGTAGCAGACATGAGGATTGTCATGTCTTTGGGTCAAAGACATTAATAATTCAAACTTAAAGTTAAAGTTAAACTTAAAGTAATAAATAGCTAAAAGTTGTTAAATGTAAATGTAGTTAAAAACAGCTAAGGTTAAAAAGATTAGAGAGTGAGATATCTTCTCTAGAAAGTATCGTTTTGGGCCACTAGAGAGTGCTCTCGCATATAGACAAGCTTTGTCGTTTTCTCTCGGTGAAAAGCAGGTTGGCCTCACGGCAGAAACGAAACAGGAAAACCCTTATAAACACGCTGAAAGTTGCTCTAAATGCTTGTTTCCCGGGAAATATGAAGTACTTAGATGTATCTGCTATTTCAAAAGTTTTACTTGTTTTGTCAAGTTCGCTAACTTCATGCTACTGCTAGTTTGCATTTGCAGTTGGTGTACGTGTGTTAGCTAACTGTTAGCTGATGTGTGTTTAGCCTACAAGATGAGCAGTATCGAAACTTCATTTTATTTTTTCTGTATGTTTCAACTACCACATATTTGTACAAGAAAGCTTCATAAAGCAAGAAAAGCAAGCCTTGTATGAGGAGTTTTCTTCATTGGTTCGCTGCACAGGGATGCTGAGGTTCTCATTGGGAGTGACCAGGATGGATAGGATCAGGAAGGAGTACATCAAAGGAAGTCGTAAGTGACAATATGTACCAACTTGATTTAAAAACGTCCACTTGGATGTCATGTTGATGCTGCACTGGCTTGTGATGCGTACAATAATGTCTTTGTGGTTGGGTGTATATTAGGGCGCATCAAAAAACACAATTATTGAATTTTGATATGTCTGGGTACTAAAAGTGTTCCAATATATGTAGAAACAACACATACAAAATATTTTTCCAATACATGATTATTTAGGGGTGCCACCATACATCTGTTTTTGTGGAATAAAGTGGTGAACAGTTCAATGGTCGTCATGGAGATTTGAGGTCAGCAAAGACTGCAGCTCAAGAACTCAAAGGTGATCTTTATGGTTTTGTTGGTATTTATACTCCTATTACATATTACTATCAAATATGTGGTTTTGTCTTTGTAATTTGAATGATTTGTAGTCATATTTATAGGTATTTAGTGCTCATAGCCTCTACGGTAGCTAACATTAGCCAGCTACAGTTTGCTAATGACAGTTAGCTAATAGCTGAGCAAGCATAACAACAAGAGTAATATAGAGTAGACAGTATTACTGATGCCTCATATTTATTGAGAGTAGTACTGTAGTCCTACATAATCTGATATACACTTGTCCATGTATTATTTTAGTCACTGTTTAGTGCTCATTGCCTCTACTGTAGCTAACATTAGCTAGCTACAGTTTACTAATGACAGTTAGCTAATAACTGAGCAAACATAACATCAACAACAGTAATATAGAGTAGACAGTATTACTGATGCTTCATATTTATTGAGAGTAGTACTGTAGTCCTACATAATCTGATATACACTTGTCCATGTATTATTTTAGTCACTGTTTAGTACTCATTGCCTCTACTGTAGCTAACATTAGCTAGCTACAGTTTGCTAATGACAGTTAGCTAGTTAAGCATAACATCAACAACAGTAATATAGAGTAGACAGTATTACTGATGGCTCATATTTATTGAGAGTAGTACTGTAGTCCTACATAATGTGATATACACTTGTCCATGTATTATTTTAGTCACTGTGCAGCACAACCCACCAGCTCTCCTAAGATGCTGCCCTCAACAACTAGTTCCTTTCAGACTAGCAGTCACAGCTTGGTCTTTGGTCTGGGCCCCCTTTGATAACCCTATAGAAAATCATGCTGTATACAAGTTCATTGTACTCAACATTTCCAGGTCAACTTTTTGGCAATGAGACTAGAAATTGCACATTTTCCGAAATTTTACAAAAGTTTATGTGTGAGGTGGGGGTGCCACCTCTAAATCTCAATGGATTTCCTCAAAACTTTGCAAAAGACATTTTTATGTTCATTGGAAAAAAATTGAATGGCAGCCAAATTGATATTATGAATTTAAAATTTCCCATTCAAATTTGATGCATATTATAGACCACCAATCCGTCTATTATTGTAGATCTGTTATTATAGACTCAAAAACATTGGCAGATCAACAAGGAAACCTGACATTTTATCTTACTTCTATGAGTGCCACTGTGCCTTACTAAAATAGTATCTGTATCATGTTGGTACTACGCTGGGCAGTGAGAAGGTGAATGGTGTCTCTGTGGTTGCCATGGCTACCCTAATATAAGGGTCTGTCATATTGGTGGACCAGCATGGACACATGCAACGTTAACACATTCAACTTGCTAATGAAAGTCATATTGCATATTATCTGATATCCATCCCAAAAATAATGCTTTTTTTATTTTTACAGAATTGCATGACATGCAACTTGAACAAAATAGTCATGTAAATACTTCAACACTATAAATAAAATAATGAAATAAAGTCCACCACAAATTGTCAGAATTACAACAGTAAAAGCAAAACAAACAAAAAAAAACCCACCTGCAATTCTGGTGTTTGTGAATGCGCCTGGCTGCTTTGGCTGTGATTGGTGGATAGCCAGGAAGTGTTGTGTTGCGGACAATGACGGAGAAATGTGTGCATGGCGTTGGGAGTAAGCACTGCTGTTGGTGTGTTAAGGTCGGCCATAAAGTTTTAAAAGAGCGCCAGACTTTGGGCGCCTGTCAAGATTATGATATGTGCAAGATGTTACTTCCACAATATCATCTCTTTTTTTTTTTTAGGCACCGTTTTTGACGGTTTGGTGCCCTTTTCATGACTTTTCATGACTAATATGTAACAATTAGATCTAGGTATTTCAGCTTTCATGATATACATACTGATGCTACACTGCAAGTAATAAGCAGAATAATGCCCACTACTTACTTTTAACATATCAGCGGATTAGCCTCTCATGTTGTGGTACCGATGGCGTCGCTGCGATTGTTACTATTCAAAGTGTGTTCCGTGCATTTATAGAACTTTGTTGCTTTTTGTTTTTTGGGGGGCATCTGTGTTGGTCCTAGTGGCTTAATCAGGAATTACTACTGCAAATAGACCCGTATTACTGTAAAGGCCATTGCAAATCTTTACAGATGCTTTTAAAGTGTCCTCTGTAATACTGTAATACTTTGAACCGAGTACTCCGTGTCGCAGGATCAAAGTGCAGAGAAATAATGCACACCACATGAAGGCATCGTCGCGGCCATATTAGCACCAGATGTGCAACACTGGCCTCCGTCTCTGCAACGCATGACTGCAGTGGATTAACGCAATAAAACGTTGAACAACTGCATTTTGAGCGCTACGATGCGTGCAAAAGAGACCGTGGCCGCTTCTTAGAAATCAAACACACTGCATGGTAGTCATTTGCGTTGGATGTTTATGTGCTGAAGGTTAGGTAAGGCGATACGCTGCACCTGAAAAGATGGAATTGGGATCATGATGAGCTGTGAAGGTTGGGTGAGCGTAAGAGCAAAGGTGGTGTAAAGAGCACACATTTTTTGTGCTGCGCGGTGCCTCTGGCTGTTCATGTGACACCACATCAACAAAACTGCTATGATTTTATATAGTGTGCGTATGCAGGGATGAAGAATCACTAACTAAATTATATTTAGTGCATTTTAGAGGTGATTTATTTGTGTATTCGCATTTGTGTTAATTACCCATCGCTTATAAAAGATGAAACCAGTAGTTGACTAATGTCTTTTGGCCAGAGTTGAGGTTGAATTTCAGCAGATGTTTTGACTTAAGCGAAATCGAATTCTGATGTTTTGCTGTCAACTTCATTAAATAGATCATCATCAAGGGGGATTTTGTTCATTAGGCTGAAGCAGCCTCTTAAATTAATAGTTGATTTATATCACCATTGCATAAATGATCAAACAGGACTTCTTTTCGTATAAAGTTTTGCAGTAAATGTGCTGCCACTCCAAAAGAGCATGTTTACATGACTTTTGCTTTAATCCGTTTTATTAAGGATGAATGGAGCGTAGCTGCCATCTAGCAATTGGAAGCAAAACAAGCTCAAACACGCCATGTAACACTGATATCATCAAAGCCAATAGTCCAGATTGTTGCAAAAGTGCCACTTGCATTGCTCTGGTAAGACGCTGTGGCGAGTGCCGGTGTGGCGAGCGCCGATCAAACTCAAACTTGAACAGAGTGTTCCAGCATCAAAAAGAGACATACGGATTATTGCGATAGCCAGGTACGGTGCGAAGCTAATGTGAGTTTACAACAGATATTACAAGTCCTGCCCGTACATTTTGCTTGATGGCGGCCATGTTTTTCTACCAATCTTGCTCCAAATTTACACACATGACTGACATTGTTAGTCCTCTCTTGGTGTGTACCAAATTTGGTGGGGTTAGACACCATAAAAGGCATAAAGTGCTTTGAGCTTTGTGACAAATTTCAAGTGTCAAACTGTATTTGTCAGAAAAGTAATAGTAGCGGCAACACTGTGCAGGTGTGTATTTTGAGAGGTTTTCATTCTTTATGTGCAGTGGTTGAGGAGTAGAAGAGTTGGTTCACAAACGGGGGTGTCCAATCCGCAGTCATTTTCTAACACCAACAGGTCATGCTTTTATGAGGAAATAAAAGTTATAAAGTTGAAATATTAAAGTAAGATGGTAATGGTTTTATTTCATTTGAACATGCATTAGATTACAATTGAGTGCATCCCAAAATCAGTTCCCAGTTCCACAAAAGGAGTAGGAAGAAGCAAAGCTTATTAAATCCTACCCCTCCATCTAGTACTTTTACAATCACTAACTGTTACATTTGTTCACTTCTTGCTTTCCTCATTATAATTAATTAATTATAATTCCTCATTAGTTTTTTTTGTTTTGTTTTTTCATTAATTTAATTAAATTGTGTTTAATTAATTTTTATTTTATTAATTTTTATTTTATTTAATTTTGTTTTGAAATTTTCTAAAAAAAAATTAAAAATTTGTCAAATTTGTAGGTGAAAGGAGCATCCAATACCATAATGGGTCCCATAGTAAGTGTCAATATAGTGATATATATAGCACATCATGATTGGTTCAAGACTCTTAATGTATTTAGCAAACATGGACTGCTTGTATTGTTTCTTGAATTGATGTGTTTTTGAGTCATAATATTATGAAAAACCAACAGAAGAAAGTTGTATTTTTTTTAAATATTAGGTTTTGAGAAAAGTTATAATGAATAAAGTCAAAAATTGTAATTACAAGAAGAAAATTTACAAGATGAAATGAGTATAAAGTCGTAATATTATGAGGAAAGATAAGGTAGTTTTCGTGGCATACAGGGGAAATATTGTAGAAAAAAAGGATGTTTTGATGGCTTTATGACCTATAACTACCGTGGATGGCCGTGTCAGCATATCAAGTGGAAACAAGTTTAATGAGCTGATTTCATAACAGGATGTTTTGAGAAGAGTTTTTGAGCTCGCATAGTACAGTGTTACTCATGCTCGTCTTAGCCTCGAGTCGCAGTTTGACTGTGTCTCTAAAGTCTTTTGGTTGTTTGAAAAAATGGCTTAACCTGTCAGCACAGTCAGACAGCAAGTAGTCACGCAGGAAATCTCCATTCTGCCTTCATCCTTAAGAATTTTTCTTAACTTTCCCGAGGCATTTTCTGTCATTTCTCTTTTTTTTTCACTCGGCAACCTAATCAATTTCATCTCCGCTCACTTTCTGACACCTCATTTGTCTTTGGTTTAGCATGACACCGCTATCCCCACAACGCCAGAGGCAGCAAGGCGGCTCGTCCCACCGCTTCCAGTCCAGCAATGGCGCTCGCATTCCTTCTTCACTTACTTTGTGGCTCTTTTTCTCACCAAGATCAAAAGACTACATTTTTGGCACACTCTTTTGGCCTTTTTCTTTGTAAGGGGACTGAAAGCAGTGTTGTGGTTTTCTGCTTTAAAATAAACAAAAAAGATAAATTCATCTTTATGGGATGTTGTGTTCTCACAGACGTCCTGTGTTGGGATGCCGTTATTGATCTGCTATAGACTGCTGCCATTTTTATTTGACAAACATCCTGCCGTAAGCCCCTAATTTGTCATTCAAACAGCCTAGTGGGCATTGCTGGTCTGTGTGTAATCAGCCAGTCCCGCATTCCACCCCGGTCTCAAACCAAGGTCCACAGAATGAGAGTCCAGAGCGTGAGTCATTGAGCTAAAAGTCCAGACTGCTGACTTGATGTCTTCAGGTGTCAGGGAGTAAGGTTTACCAACTTACATCCGCTTTGCCACACTGGCTGGCATCTGTTAAATATGGCAGTTTGCACAATGACCAGTATAGCTTGCAGTATAGCACTGTTTTGTGAAAGAATTCATTTGTATTGCCATTTAAGGGGGGATGGACAGAGAGGGAAGAGGGAGAAAATCACTTGGCTGAAGAGAGGACCTACAAAAACAGACAGGGGGGGGCAATAGCAACAACATCATCAATAAGTAATCTTAGCAACAACATCATCAATAAGTAATCTTTTTAAGAGGGGACAGATCACGAAAAAAACTCAAAGCCAGAACAAAACAAATACAACTACCACAACATCCAGGGGGGACAGATCAAGAACAGAATAGAGCCCACAACAACAACAAAAAAACATCAGCAGCAACAGCATCCATTAGTACTACTTTTAAGAGGGGACAGATCAAGAAAAAATACAACAAACAACAACAAGAACAAAATCAAAGCCACAACAAAACAAAGACAACAGCAACCACAACATCCACTTGTACTTTTTTCAGAGGGGACGGATCAAGAAAAGAATAGACCCAAGAACAAAAAAGACATCAGCAGCAACATCCACTCCTAGTCTTTTTCAGACTAGGAGCGATTCCAGAACAAAAAGCAGCAACATCCATTAGTAATATTTTAAGTGGGGGCAGATCAAGAAACCATAGGAGCCAGAACAAAAAAGACAACATTGGCTAGTATGCAGGTTAAGCAACAGGTAAAGTACAAGAAAAGACATTTTCGGCAATTTTCACCAAACTTTGGCACATGGGCCTAAGGCAGGCGTCTCAAACACGCGGCCCGCGGGCCAAATGTGGCCCACAGGACACTAGTTTGAGGCCCCCACCTTGATATGAAAGTTTAATGTTAGTGCGGCCCGCGCAAGTTTGATATGGATGCTGTATGGTATCATGTACCCAGAAAAAATTATTACGTTTGATTAATGTTCATGTTAAAGGTTAAATAACTGTTAATAGTTATCCTCCCTATCCGTGTGGAAGTGGTAAGTTTTTGGCTATTTAAGTTTAAAGGAAATAACTTGAAGGCTACCGTTTAGGTCGCTAGCTCTCCAGTTTGCGAGTTAGCATGTGTCTCAAGACCCTGCAGTTGCACAATATGTTGTAAATAAAAAGAGTATAAATGTGACTATAGTCGTGTTTTGTCATGTCTACAGGGCTCTAATAATGCTTTGTTCATTTTAATCTGAAAAAAAGAATTTGTCTACCCACCAACTATATGTGGTTTCTTAAGTTTTTATTATTTGCCGTTTTATTATTATTATATTTATTTATTTATTACTGATTGATTTTCTTTATTCTTGATTTGTTAATTTATTTTTCGTCTTATTTTGTGTAGAAAAAAAAAAAGTAAGATATTTGAGAACAGTGGAATGTTTTATCAGAGCTTTTATTGTAGAAAATAGGAACAAAGGCAAAGTTTTTTAAATTTTTTTGTTTTTAATAAATGTTAATTAATAAATGCGTTTGTTTTTTTGTTTTTTTTGGAAAACCTGATGTGGCCCAGTCTCACCCAGACCCGAGCTTCAGTGGCCCCCAAGTAAATTGAGAAATCCTCCCCCTGAGTACTCTAAGTGGGTTTCGAATAAAGGATAAGGGGATCTTAAAGAACCAAATCATCGAACCAGATCGTTTATTCCTGACAACAATACCTAATAGAGACGTCCGGGCTTATCTGCAGTACCTGTATGCCTACAAGTAAGCGGAGCTGCAAAAAAGCACCCTTCCTTTCCCTGCACGGCCTTTTATACACTCAAGATTGTGTAAGAGGCTGGAGTCTTGTTGCAAAGCAAGCTGTCATATGCGTACCCGATGTTTCCACCTTAGTCAGTTGTCACGTTAGTCCTTTTTGTGTGGGTGCGTGTATAAGTATCTTTTGTCTGTATTTGTGAGACTATGTGTTTGTATTTGCTTTCATCTTTAGCTAGCAAAATTGACCAAATACCTTCAGGGACAAAAAAAATCTTGAATGAATTTCTTTTCACAATTGGTGCTTACAGTATTCCCATGCATGATGAATAATACAATACAAAAAGTGTACTAGTACTAGAGAAATACGTAGGTAGACGAACAACTTTTGTTCTTTTCATGACATTTCACCCCACGATGATACAAAAGGAAAGTCATCACCATGGCAGTGAGAAATTAGACATTGCTCAGAAAATGTTTACATGCCGACCAACATGAGCTCTTTCACTGTTGTGAGCATCATCAAGGCTAAAGATCCTATAAAGATTGGATTGCTCCACTATAGTATTTAGGTTAGGTGTATAGGTTGTTGTGTCCAGCTACGTCTGTGCTCGGACTCAAACCCGGCTTTTATCCTTCCCCTACAAACGACTGACATGATCTGATTTCCAGCTTTTCTGTGCAAGCATCTGCTTTTTAATCATCCCTATATATCACTTCTAAAGCCTTTTCTTTTGTTTTTTTCAAACCTTTGTGGTGATTTCTCTGAAATGACTCGTTGCCATAATGACAAAGCGCTCTTTTTTATGCATCACTAATGATGAATGGGGGGGAAAAAATCCCAGCGGCACACTCCAACATTGTGTAGAACATCTTCCAAGAAGTGTTGAAGCTGTCATAGCTGCAAAGTATAGTCCCGCGTCGTCCATATTTTCACTTTTTTTAGGTAGAACGGCCACTTTTAGTCCAAATACTATTGCCTCCCGCCAAATGACACAATTTGCCCTGGAAATGTCACGCACTTTTTCTCCCTCAATACTACATGGTTGCTCCAAGATGCCCTCTGAGAAAATACATCACGACGTGCATTTGCTCATATTTCTTCATTTTGACATGTGAACTTTTTATTCGACCGCAGTGGCATCAAAAACATGCGCTCACTGATGAGTCACAGTGCAGCTTTGAGGATTTACGTATTTGTCGTGGGCTGATGGGTAGTACATTTAACACACACGCACACACACACAGAGGCAGACAAGCACATTCCATGAGCATCCAGTCATTCCAAAACCTGGCAGGCTGCATAAATGACATTTTCACCTTTGACTTTCAGGGGAAAACTGCTTTATAAAAGTCTTTATAAATAAGAAGAGAACAGTATAAGCAATGTATTTAGGTAAAATATGACTCAAGTCCATGCAGGTATCCATTTAAGCACAGTAATAAAGACGCTATGAAACTGAATATGTGTCATTTTGTGATCAAATGAGGGCCATCTCCATGGCAACTGAGTAAAGTATCATCTTATCAGCACAAAATAGTTTGATATATTTGTAATATACTTCATTGTGGCCTAGAAAGAGCTGCTTTGATCAGCATCGGTGATTAAGTCCTGATCTATTTTGGGTTGTGAACAAGTGACAAGTGTGAACACAATGGTGTCTTGGGGTTCTTAAGAGTCAGACAGCGCCCATTACTGTTGTGTGTGTGTTTGTGTGTCTGTCACGCTCGCTCTCGTGTGTGAGCTTTGTGTGGTTATTTTTGCTCTCCTGTAAGTGTACGTGTGTTGCCGTCTGTGGGAAAACAAGTCACAGAACTGCCTGATGACAAGTTGGCACCGCATGAAGTCATTAGCGTTTAGAACGTCTACTGTGTGTGCTTTTGGGTCCTTAATGGCCTAATATGCCACGTCCCAGAATGTACTTCATTAAGTGTTTATTATGGGATATCAATTAGTTTTTAAATCATTTTGAAGTATTTATTTAGCCTTAGGAAGTCATTATATAAGATCAACAAAGTGCTTGCCAAGTACCACCTTAATAGTTATACTTCATAACATACCAAATAATGAGTAAGGTCTTCAATAGAGCAGAACAGCAGTACAACTTCAACTTGATAAATAGTGAACCCACACCTATTGGGAATTATCAAATGATATAAAAAAACTGCTCAGTAACCCCCCACAACTCTGTGCTCAAATGTCACTGTTTTTGTGGTGGTGTCAACATGTAACGGATAGTCCTTAAAGTGCAAAAGTAACTTGACAATAGCCACGTTTACATGAGGAGTTTTTCTCTTTCCGAAAGGAATCTTTCCGAATGACTTTTCCGAAAGCAATGGTATACATGAAAATGAATATTCCAATCGCGTGTCTACATGCGCCGCTATAATCAACCAGAATAGTCAATAGGGCATGCCCAGTAAAACGTAAACACCAACATCACATGATACCGACTTCCTCGAGTTTTTCTTTCACTTGTTGGAATAACTCCGTATTGCCAGTTTTTCCTTCGTCCAGTCTTGAAATTTAGTTTGAATCAAAAACAAACTTTCCGCAGCAGTCCAGTGCCGATTGCTGGCCTCCATTTTTTTAAATCAAAGAACATCTGGAGCTGCGTGTTACGTCATATCTCAGCATTCGCTGAAAGAACACACCCGGGAACAGGAAAAGATAAAGTTCAATCTTGCTAATATTTTATAATTAAGCTCAGCACATGTTTTATATAGATATGTATTTTCTTTTTTAATAAAAGTGGACTTGTGAATGGCGTATAGAAGGGTTTAGATTCTGTTCCACAGATGGCGCTAATGCACACCAAAGCTGCTTGCCAACCGCCAATAAACAACAGAAGAAGAAAAACACCACGAAGAAGAACGCAGTCTGACAACTTTCCGTTTGAGCGGGTACAAGATTCCTCAATCGGATTGGGGAAAGGAATATTCCACCCCTGTGAATCCCATTATATATTCATTCGGATTGGCACTTTTCTTTCGGAATGAGGTGTATACAAAGGTTACATTCTTGGAATTGGAATATTTGTGTCCATGTATACGTGGCTATTGTTAACTTATTTATACCTGTAAGCCTATACCCCACTTTTTATATACTTTTACTACCCTTAATGTAAATCGTAGTGACATCACACTCATATCATTAAAAAAACATGCAAACTTAGTTGTAACTGCTTATAAATATTCACAAAGAGTTTATTACACTGTTATTAACCTATTTATGCCTGTTTGTATACGCTTGTTTGTATACACTTATGTAAAGTCCTACCATAGACTTGTAGTAGACATAAACTTACCAAGTCGTGAGGTCGCTCTCATTGTGGAAAAAAATGTGTATAACTGTTTATAAACAATTTATAAAGCCTTTACCAAGATAGCTCACACTGAAATGTGGTGTAAGTATATTTAATAAACAATAAGTAGCTGGTTTAAAAGTGCTAATAAACACTTTATCACGGTGCATCTATTGTAACGAGGTATTGTGCTGTGCATGCAAAGTTTGTCCTTTTTGGGGGGAGGGGCAGGCAATGGTGGGCGGTGGCATGCAAAATGAAGAGTGGCCCGTGTGGTCACACCCTGCTGATCTCAAGCACCCTCCAGTGAAGTACCTCCCGTCTGGCCGCCTGCTGTTTATTAGAAGTGATGCCAGATCTCATTGAGAGGACAAATACTTCCGACAGATCCGGGTGGGGGGGGGGGGGGCGTGAGTGGATGGTCCGTCTCTGATTAAGGTTGGCTTACCTCATCCAAATTAACCCACGTCTCAGACCACAAAAGAGATGGAGCACGGCTGTGTGATTTATCCCACTCATGAGCCATGTACACCCTCCTTTACCCCCTCCCCCCCCCCCCCCCCCCCCCTTTGTCCTGCCCTCAAGCGGCCTGTCACCGTGAAGACGGCACAAAAGTCGGAGATGATTAGCAATTAACGCCGCATCTTTGTATTTGCATGTGTGGCGTTGTCAATCATGTTGTGTGTCACCCCCCCTTTGACCCCCTCCATGGCCTGCCCATGTGCTCCCATTGGGGTAGCGATTGATACACTTGGAGAGGACCGTTTTCACACTCACTTAGAGTTTAAGCAGCAGAGGAACAACAGAGGAACAACCTCCTGCTGAGACACATCATCATCCACCGTCTTTTTATTCCTCTCCCATCCTGATTGGTTTATATTTTGGAGTTTCTTTAGTATCATGGAGAGGTTCCAAAGATGGAGGCCGGCTCTTTTTTGTGTGTTTGCTCTCGGCCTCCATCACCAGACTAGAAGCGGCGTGAGGGCGTCCTGGTTCTCAGTCCCTGTGGTGTTATTGTTGACAGAGACGGGAGTGGCACAGGACGGGGTCGGAGAGGGTCTCACGGCGGCTCCTACCACTGAGCACGAGGATGACAACTCTTTGGGCTACACAGGTACTGATGCTGCTGCTTTGACACCATTGCTACTAATGTGCTCGAACTACACATGTGGATACCTGAGTTATCACATAGTCAATAAACATAAACCAATACTAAAATTCACTTTTTCTTTCTGACACCACCTTGTAAAGTGAAGCTAATTAAGACTATTTTTTGTCAATACGGTAGTCCCACATTTATTGTGCTTCATTGTTTCCACCAACTGGAAGTAGGATTCATTTTTTTATGAATGGAATATAGCACTACCCAATATAGTGTGTAGATAAAATAACATAAAATAAGCCATTTAAGATGAAAATAAAATTGTGCCCTTGCATGGGGAGATGAGTGGGTGGTGGACAGGAAGTGATGCCATGAGTTTAGTTTTAAGCCTTTGGCTCTATTGTTATTATGATTAATTGTACCTGGTGTGAAATACGTTTGCTGATTGTGTGTCAAACATTAATGTAACATCACTGACAGCTAGTGACCGGTGTGGAACACAAAGTACCAACATTTCAATACGTCTTCTGAATGCCTTATGTTGGTATTTTACTTCTCTGTACTTCACTTCTTTATGCTTGAAAATGCTTAATTTCTGCAAAATAATCTTTGACTAATAATAAGCTGTATTCAACCGAGAAATGATATGATTTATTAATTAATATATTTTTGGACAAACTGATTTGAATTGTGAAATCTGAATGTGAAAGGTGAATGTTATTGAATTGTTTATTTCTATGAAAACCTGCCTATCAGAAAAGACATGTTCTTTCCATAACATGACATGAACTAGTTAACTAATTACAAGTTGACATATGAGGCAAATTAAGCAGTGTGTACTCATATATTGATGATGGCGTCGATCTTGTAGGGGCCCACAAACCTCTGCGCCAGCTTTCTGGAGACACCAGCAAGTCTTAGAGCACATGCTGAAAGCCCTACCTCTTGGCCTGGGCGATAGTCAGGGGCCGGGATTCTGTGCCGGTTTGCCAGCATCCTATTCCGCTCAGCGGTACGTCCCAGGGCGGCGCGAGTAGCCCACCAGATCTGGTGGGCCCGACGCAGATGGTGATGAATGGATGGCACCGAGACATCTGATTCTTGGGAAGGAAACAAGGGGGGTTAGAAACCATATGCATTCTTGAAAGGAGACATATGTACCTGTGGCCGAGCAAACGAGGGTTTTATGGGCGTACACAATCCAGGGGAGATGAGTGGACCAAACGGAGGGGTGGCGACGGCAGACATTGCCTCCAGGTCCTGGATCCGTAGCAGTGGAGGTATCGCTGAGGGTGAAAGGTGTGGTGAGGCCTTCTTGGAGGAAGGTCAGCAAGCTATGGAGTTGTGTTTCCAAAGCTTGCATGCGAGAGGTCTGGCACTCAAACATTCCTTGGATGCTGGAACCTAGTATACTGAATTGGTCTGATTGTCGCTCTATCCGCCGGGCTTGTTTGTGAAGGGCAAGCTTCAATGGGCACGTCTCCGCAGGGTCCATGTTTGGTCAGATTGTTAGATAGACGAAGGCGACGATGGTAAAACGAATATTTAATGATAACAAAAGGCGCTCACAGTGGAGGGAAAAAACACGGCACATCAAAACACGCCGGTAACCGAAGGCATGAACTATGCAGGGAAAGCAGTAGGACAATCTGACAGGGGCTTGCCAGGCTGCATGGCATAAGAAGGCCTAATTGATGACGGTGTGCTGGCCAGATGACCGGGGTGGCGAAGGAGGGGGGATACTAACTCCTTATTTGTCACAAATACTTTAACTTGCTGATATAGTTCATCTTCAAACAGCTAAAATAATGCATAAGGCTAAAAATAACCAATTAGCTAAAAATGTCATCCAATACAACATCACTACAATATCATTCCACACTCTTTATTGCTCTCTGGTTCTACCATATTTTACTTATTGTGTGGAAATATGGGCTAATAACTATAAAAGCAATCTTCACTGGTTAAATGTACTGCAAAAAAGGTCAGTAAGGATAATTCATAATGCCGCCTACAGAGAACATACTAACTCCTTATTTCTAAAATCAAGAGAGGAGAAATATGATCTCAGGGAAGAAGTACATTTGAAACACTTCTATGCTAGGACTACGTTAGCGTTAGCATAGCATTTCAGTATGTGGAATCAAACTATGGAATGGATTGAGTAAGGAAATCAAACAATGCACAACGATGAGCCAATTCAAGAAACAATACAAGCAGTTGATGTTTGCTAAATACAAGGATGAAGAGTCTTGAACCAGCCATGATGTGCTATATATATCACTATATTGACACTTACTATGGTACCCATTATGGCATTGGATGCTCATATCACCTCATACTTTGGTACGTGACAAAAAATTAAAAAATTAAAAAATTAAAAAGTAAATAAAAATAAAAAATAATAAAAAATAAACCTTAAACTATATTAGGAAAGCAGGAAGTGAACAAATGTAACAGTTACTGATTGTAAAAGTACCAGATGGAGGGGTAGGTTTTAATAAGCTTTGCTTCTTCCTACTCCTTTTGGACATGTGGAACTGGGAACTGATTATGGGATGCACTCAATTGTAATCTGATGCATGTTCAAATGAAATTAAACCATTGCCATTATCATTACCAATCATCAAAGAGTCAATGAGTGAAATCGATACAGATCACCTTAATTCTAATTAACTCTATATATTATGTGTGTTTCACTTTGTTTCACTTTATTTCACTATTTCACGTCACTATTGGCCAGGAGTCCCATAACAGGAATAGTTAATTATTGGTAATGTCATGTGTTGGCTGGTAAGTTCTGTTTTGGCATGCCTGTGCCGTGTGAAGGAACGACACTAAAGTGCACGTAGTACGAACCCCAGGTGATCAGCTCGTGATCGCCGTTGAAAGTTATTTTTCGGTGACTGCCAATCACGTGCTTTTTAAAAAAAAAAAAAGATAATGCTCCGTGGCCGATTGGAGCATTGCTATGGAAGTGAAATTTAATGGAATGGGATTAATTGGATATACATAATATACATTTTGGCTTATTTTTCTTCTGACCTTATGGAACAAGTTAGTTAAACAACCAGGGTTATGCACATGACCTCAGAGGTCTATCGGTGAATGTTTTTTCTTTGGATGATGCTGAGGATGAAGTGCATGTGCTTGTAGATGGACATCCCCAAGTTTTAAACAAGCGGGACTGAACTTTTGTTTTCATTCCCGATCTCCTCATTCCCGGACAAATGAAGCGTCTTTGTGTCTTGTGTGGTTTGCAGAGGTGGCAGCGTCATAAATATTCTCTATGAAGTCACGCTCATCTGGAGAAAGCAAAAAGCTGTCTCCTTCATGTGTGTCAGTGTTAGTGCAACGTTTCATAATGCCGCTCTCTCTCATCCGCCGCCTTCACACCGGTCACCCTCATTCATTATGAATGCCGTGCTCGCTGCAAAGCGCCTTGATATCGGGAAACAATTTGGATCTGGCGCAGCGTCAAGTCTTGAGGGGCCAATAAAAGCACTTTTAAAGTGTTGCAAAGTTGGGGTCGGCACACTCTGTGCTCCTTATAAAAGCGGAAGAGCGCTGGATTAATCCCAGGTGAGTTCCTCATTGGTGCCCACTTCTGTGCCAGCTGGTTGCAGTTTAATACCAGAGCCAAGAAGGTCCAGTTACAGCCTTAGCGCCTTGCTGCAAATGATTCAAGTAAGTGATCTCAAAGGTCACGCAGGGGTGAGACGACAAAGACAAACCGCTCTTGTTATACTGTATGACGTGCGGTTAAGACTATGATTACATTGTTGGCTGTAATCTAAAGTGTTTGCAGATTGACTCTCAGTGAAGGTCGCCAGTGTCACCACCAAACACAGCAAGACGACCTCACTGAGAGTCCCGCTAATGTTTGTCAGCGGCGCCCCGTTCCCAGCCGAGCTAAAAGTGGCAGCTGTCAAGATTATGCTATGGCGTTCCCGAGCGAGGAGTCACGCTCCAAGGCGGTGCTGCGTTTGCTAAAGTCAAGCAGACACAAAGTATTAGGACACGTTAGACTCATTTCCAATTCACTGACTGGGCTAGATCGATTCTGTTTCATTTTCATGCACTGATGGGATTAAAAATGGCGGGATTAGACATGAGTTCATGCCACTGTCCACTGCACTGATACATCATTAAGTGATATCAGGAAAACTATCATTTAAACTAAACTAACTCTTTCTATTTATAATATCTGCAGTGTGTCATATCCCTGGTACAGCTATATGAACTACAGTGATAATATTACTGAACAAAAGCACAATCATCAAATTTACAGCTGTGGTCGATGCTGCACAAAAGATGGATATACGTTCTTACACTTCCACTTGTTTTAGCTTTCTGGTATCATCTCTTATGTTAATTATGGGTCGGTTTTGACCCATGTATTAAATCAGCTATAAAATACACTAAAAACAATAAGTCTCTTGGTTACCTTCTTAGGCTTCCTCATCCTGAAAATGTTGGTTTTAATACTGTTGGTGTGGGCATGTAGGCCTTTTTTTGGCACTATACCCCTCGATTTCAATTTCCAAAAATGGTAAAATGAACCTCAAAAGAATCATATTAATAAATTGAAGGTTATTCAACCTCTTCATCTGACTCGCATCATCTGTGTCTTCTGGATCATACTCCAAGTTGTCCTCCTGCTCATCTCAATGGTTTTGCTGGTCTGTCCTCGCCCTCATTGTCACCAAAAATTTGGTCCAGATCTTGGTTCACTGTACTTCTTGCCATTCTTTCCATGATCCAAATTGTAAATGTGAAATCAGCCAGTCAAATGAGTGAATTCACCTCACATGTCTGGACATTTTTATACTGGATATACTGGTATACTGGAAAACTGGTCAAAATGAGAATCCCCTGAAGCTTACATGATGAGAAGAGGAGCTGGTTGTCATTGTGTTGGCTAATTGTACTGTTATGATTTCAGTTTTGGCTCAAAATATTGCTTTATAGTCATATTATTATAACCGGGTCCAAACCGACCCTAACAATACAGTAGTCATAATTTGAACCAGACCATTTTAAAATTTAGTAAAAATTATTTTTTTTGGTTTTATTTTGTTGAAATAGAGTTTCCTGACAAAGTCAAAAAGTCTTGATGCAATAAACAAATGTTATGTGATTCTTTTTATGCATTAAAATGTAAAACAGGTCAAGTGGTTAGCGCGCAGACCTCACAGCTAGGAGACCAGGGTTCAATTCCACCCTCGGCCATCTCTGTGTGGATTTTCTCCGGGTATTCCGGTTTCCTCCCACATTCCAAAAACATGCTAGGTTAATTGGCCACTCCAAATTGTCCATAGGTATGAATGTGAGTGTGAATGGTTGTTTGTCTATATGTGCCCTGTGATTGGCTGGCGAGCAGTCCAGGGTGTAGACAGCTGGGATAGGCTCCACCACCCCCGCGACCATCGTGAGGATAAGCGGTAGAAAATGAACGAATGAATGTAAAACGGGTCGGTGCCGACCCTAACACAAGAGGAGGGTTAAAGCCTGGAAGGTTGGACACAATCCCTTCTGGGTCGCTGGTCCACTGAATCAGTTAGTGCTACATCTCCGTAACACCCACTGGGGCTGTCTTCCGTCTTAGCACAGTACAAGCTGCACTCTCACACGTTATTCCCTCATTGTCTGTCTTGGCAACGATACCGAAAGCAACCAGGCCACGCCGGGAGAAGGCATTCTTGTTCCCCATCCGATCTCATTTTCATCTCCCAGATCCACACGGCTTAGCTTAGCCGCTTGCCAGGAAATGGGTCTATTAGCAGTCTCAGGGTACCGAGAGCAGTAATGTAGTCAAGGGGTAAGAGGTAGGAGGTGGGGGACTTGAGTGGAATATTTTATCAGCCAGTGTCAATGCTCCAAAATTGTGTGTGAGCTGGTTCGATTCACGGGCAGGTTTTGTCTCTGACTAATAGGATCCTAATGCTAGGTCACCTTACTTTCAAGTGCCCTGTGATTGGCTGGCCACCAGTCCAGGGTGTACCCCGCCTCTCGCCCGAAGACAGCTGAGATAGGCTCCAGCATGCTCGCAACCCTTGTGACGATAAACGCTAGAAAATGGATGGATGGACCTTCCTTTCCCCTCAGCTACCCAAGAATCCGATATTTCCCATGGTCATGCAAGTGTAAAACACAGACATAATGTCATGTAAATATTCTTCATCTTCTCTCACATTGTTATTTTTAGACGAGGCTGCTCCTTCCGGAAGAAATTCTGCAAATAATCATAAAAATATATAATAACGCAACAGCTCTGGGTTCATAATCCTTTGTTGGTTGATGGTGGTAGTTTTAGCTGTGATGTTTTTTGCGGCCTTAGAGGAGGATTCTATTTAAATGTTGGAAATTGGACATCCTCAGGGGGAGTTTGACTACACAGCTTTAACTTTTAGCTTGTGTTTGGTATCAAAGTGGTTGTAATTAAGGGGCTGTCCACACTTTTTCCAGCGAGGGCAACATACTGAAAAATGAAAGGATGCAAGGGCCACTTAGATCTTTTCTATACCAACATATGCACATAGGCGAAGAAGTTATACAGTATTATTGTGTTAAACCAATAGGCGAAGAAGTTATACAGTATTATTGTGTTAAACCATGCCAAAGTTTCAGATTCTGAGGTTTGCATTTTTGGACGTGAGCCCTGAAAGAAGTAAGGGGTGGCTCTGAATTTTTTCCTACACCTGCTCCCTGTGATGTCACAGTGAGCCGGACTTCCTTTTATGGGCGTTCTCGAATACAAGCTGTCGATGTGGCCTCGCCCGCTCTGCTGTAGCATTGGGTGTGTTGTCCAAGCTGCTGTTTGGTGTGTGGACACTGGAGGGCAGTCGGATTCAGGGTTCGGGTTGGAGTGGGCCTTTGGAAGAAAAGGGGGTAGAACGAGAGTTTTAAGGAAGTTCTACTGTGTGTTGACATGGGTAGCTACGTAGGTCTGCCGGCAGGACAGTATGTGCCATTATGTTGTTTTTGAAAATAAATGGTGTAGAAATCCTCCCCCTGAGGACTCTAAGTGGGTTTCGAATAGAGGATAAGGGAATCTTAAAGAGCCAAATCATAAAAATGAGTACCAGATTGTTTATCCCTGACAACAATACCTAATACAGACGTCCGGGCTTATCTGCAGTACCTGTAAGCCTACAAGTAAGCGGGTCTTATTACAGAGCAGCTGCAAAAAAGCACCCTTTCTTTCCCTGCCCGGCCTTTTATACACTCAAGATTGTGTAAGAGGCCGGAGTCCTGGAGCTTTTGCCACTGCCTTTGCTTGAACCGCTTTCATGGTGTTTCTGCGGGGCATCAAGGCTCATCTTTTCCTTTGCAGGGGCATCAAGGCGTCTGGAACATTCTGCTTTTCCTTTGTTGCAAAGCAAGCTGTCATATGCGTACTCGATGTTTCCACCTTAACTGTCAGTTGTCACGTTAGTCCCTTTTTTTGTGTGGGTGCGTGTGTAAGTATCTTTTGTCTGTATTTGTGAGACTGTGTGTTTGCTTTTATCTTTAGCTAGCAAAATTGAGCAAATTTGTCCAAGCTGCTGTTTGGTGTGTGGACACTGGAGGGCAGTCGGATTCAGGGTTTGGGTTGGAGCGGGACTTGGGAAGAAAAGGGAGTAGAACGAGAGTTCTAAGGAAGTACCGCTGTGTGTTGAAATGGGTAGCTACGTAGGTCTGTCGGCAGGACAGTATGTGCCATTATGTAGTTTTTGAAAATAAATGTTGTAGAAATCCTCCCCCTGAGGACTCTAAGTGGGTTTCCAATAGAGGATAAGGGAATCTTAAAGGACCAAATCATAAAAATGAGAACCAGATCGTTTATCCCTGACAACAATACCTAACACAGACGTCCGGGCTTATCTGCAGTCCCTGTAAGCCTACAAGTAAGCGTGTCTTATGACAGCGCAGCTGCAAAAAAGCACCCTTCCTTTCCCTTTATACACTCAAGATTGTGTAAGAGGCTGTAGTCCTGGACCAATCAGCTTTTGCCACTGCCTTTGCTTGAACCGCTTTCATGGTGTTTCTGCGGGGCATCAAGGCATCTTTTTTCCTTTGCAGGGGCATCTAGGTGTCTGGAACATTCTGCTTTTCCTTTTTTGAAAAGCAAGCTGTCATATGCATACTCGATGTTTCCACCTTAATTGTCAGTTGTCACGTTAGTCCCTTTTTTTTGTGTGGGTATAAGTATCTTTTGTCTGTATTTGTGAGACTATGTGTTGCTTTTATCTTTAGCTAGCAAAATTGAGCAAATACCTTCAATGGCCAACTGAATACGGCCATCCTTACTACCGTTATTCAGACAATGGTAACACAGAGTGACTGTGGATAAGTAACTTAAATCAGATTATTTGTTTTGAAATATTAACGCGTTAGATTAGTCATTACTGAAAAAAAGGTCATGTAAGACATCACTGGGCTTTCTTCTTATGAAGCTATTATGTTGTTTATATGCTTCTGTGTTTTGGATCATTTTCTGTTGCAGCACCCATCCTCTATTGAGCTTCAACTGTTGGACGGATGGCATTTTGCAGAAGTTCTTCTGCAAAATGTCTTGATGAACTTGCTAATTAATTGTTAATTGTCATTGATGATAGCAAGCCCTCCAGGCCCTGAGGCACACCCATACAATGATGGTCCCCCCACATAGTGGGTTCTGATGTTGGAGTGCTGTGCCATTTTTCCTCCACACATGTTCCTCCCAGACAATTCAACTTTGGTTTCATCTGTCCACAGAATATTTTGCCACTAGTGCTGTGGAATTTTCACATGCTTTTTTAAGCAAACTTCAAACGTGCACTAGTGTTGTTTTTACACAGCAATGGCTTCCCCCTTGATGTTTTGCCATGAACCCTTTTGTTGTTTCATGTTTTACGTACAGTAGCTGTGTCAGCAAAGATGTTGGCATGATTTTTGTTATATTTCAACATTATGTTACTCAAATAATGCTATTTTTCCTCATAATATTATGATATCCTTGTAAAATTCAGATTTATTTACATTTTCTACTTTATCCATCCATTCATTTTCTATGCTGCTTATCCGCATTTAGGTTGCAGGGGTATGCTAGAGCCTATACCAGCTGGTTTTGGCTGAGAGGCGGGGTACACCCTGGACTGGTCCCCAGCCAATCACAGTTTTTCTACTTTATGCTTGTAAAATTACTGCAAATTTGTATATTTTTTGTTTTCTTGTTGAATTATATTTTCAGAATGAGCTGCAAATGGCCCTCGAGCCGCTCCGTTCTAATCTATCACGTCCACGTTGAAGCCCTTAGTGCCTTTTAAAAACATTGTAATCCCCATTAAAGATCTCTTATAGTTTTAAAGGACATTTACAGTATTTGATGGAGCAGCCAAAGTGACGTCTTCTTTGCCTCTTAAAGTCGCTCTGCGCTCCAATAAGCACTTGATGGGGTGTGTAACATCACGCTGGCTGTTAATAGGTGTGATCGGATTCAAGACTTGTCGTATTACCGCTGAGGCTCAGGCCAATATGAGTTCCAGGGCCCGAGCGACAGGAGGCAGGAGGGCCGTGCACAGTCACCAATGTATATCATCAGATGGCGGTAGGAGGTGGTAAACGGGGGGTTGCCGGGGTCGTAAATCTGAACAGCACCTGCTCCCCCCCGACTGGGTCGCGTGGTGTGAGGTCAGCGCCAGCAGATATCCCATCGCTCATATTTATTACGCCCATCGCAGCGCCAGTTTGTTTTGGCAGCTGCATGCAGACAGACAGAGAGGAAGAAATAGAGAAGAGGCATTTTATTTCTGAGGGACCAATGCCGGCGGCGAATGCTTGGAGCGTCATTGCTTCCTTTCCCGCACGCAAGGGTGGGTCGGCCTCTGATGCCTGCCCTGTGGTCCCGTCAAAGGGTTGGCTACAGGAGAATTAAACTTGTCTAGAAGGTTTTTTTTAAGTTGTAACTTTCCATTAGCCGCACGGTGGGCGAGTGGTTAGCACGTAGGCCACACAGTCAGGAGATCGTGAAGACCTGGATTTGATTATATCCCCGTGCATGTGTGGGTTTCCTCCAAATTTTCCATAAGTATGAATGTGAGTGTGAATGGTTGTTTGTCTATATGTGCCCTGTGATTGGCTGGCCACCAGTCCAGGGAGTACCAAGACCCAAGACAGCAGGGATAGGCACCAGCACGCCTGCAACACTAGTGAGGATAAGCGGCATTGAAAATGATTGAATGAATGCACCTCGGTCAAATATGACTCATTTTCATTCCAATCAATTTTAAAGCTACATAATGTAAAAATATGAATTTAAGACTAGCCGCTTAAAAATACCTTTCACTGCCCACTGGATTGTGGTAAAGAGAATATGAATATTAATTTTGCCACCTCGTTCTCTGGATCACCTACTTTAGTGGTCTTTAATGATGGTGGACCAGCCAGGTCACCTGTTGTGCTAGCTACGGTGCTAACATTTGTGTTCAAAACGGTGTGCTTGTATGAACTTTGAAAATGTCAAACAGTGCTTCTAATAGGCAAGATTCATGTCATGGTTCTGTTAGCATTTCTATCTAAAATTAAATCTTTTTTTATCTTTGCGACATTTTGAGCAAATCATGCACGCTTTTATTTCATCACGTGTGGACTACTGCAATGCACTTTACTCTGGAATTAGTCAAAAGTCTCTCTCCCGCTTACAGTTAGTCCAGAACTCTGCGGCACGACTTTTAACAGGAACCAAAAAGGGGGAGCACATCACCCCAATTCTGACCTCCCCGCATTGGTTGCCTGTTCGCTTTAGGATTGATTTTAAGATTTTATTGTTTGTTTTTAAGGCGTTGAATCGGCTGGCCCCCAAATACATCTCGGACCTCATCCAAATTTACTCTCCAGCGTGGTCACTGAGGTCCGAGGGCCAGCTCCAACTTGTGGTGCCCAAGACGAGACTTAAGACCAGGGGAGACCAAGCCTTTTCTGTGGTTGGCCCCAAGCTATGGAACTCTCTCCCCTCCAAAGTAAAAAAGTTTTAAAACCCACTTTTATTCTCTGGCTTTTAACTCTGAGTGAGTCGTATGGTCCTGTGTCTTTTAGTTCTTTCTTTTTATTTTAATTGGTTTTATTTTTACTTTTATTGCTTTGCTTATTGTTTTTAATATTTTAATATCTATTTTACTATTTTATTTCTTATTATTATGATCTTTTAGTTTTGGATTAAATTCAATTTGTATCATTATTTATTGTATTTTATTTTGACTTTTTATTTGACTAGTCAGTGCAGCACTTTGGAAACTCTGTTTATAAAATGTACTCTATAAATGAAGTAGATTGGATAGGATTTAGCACGTTAGCTGTCATAACACGATAAATAACCAAAGGGCAGGATTGGCATATTCAGTATCTTAAAGGCAACTGACTAACGATCTACTAACGAACACTTTATATACACTATTAAATTATTACACTATTAATTACACTATTAATAAACAACACTGCTGCATATATAATCTCATCCATCCATCCATCCATCCATTTTTTGTACCGCTTATTCTCACAAGGGTCACAGGCATGCTGGAGCGTACCCCAGCTGTCTTGGGGCAAGAGGCGGGGTACACCCTGGACTGGGCACGTTTAAACAAACAACCATTCACACTCACATTTGGAGTCACCATTTAACCTATCATGTTGTTGTTCCTTAATGTGGCTTTAACACAACAGTTAGCAAATGTTCATCTTCTTGACAGTTCTCTCTGATTGACATCATTTAATGTAATTCCCCGGAAAAAAGCCAATTAGGAGAGCTAGCTAGTACTTCCTTCACCCATTCCCCTCCACCTTACAACAAATCCGCCTTGAAGCAACAAAACAGAAGTGAAGAATAAAGGCTTAGGGACAGTTTGGAATTAGAACTCAGCTTTACTCTGCTTGCTTAAAACTGTGCTGCTTCGCATCAGTGACTCGATTTCCTACTGAAAGTTGTAATTGTGTTTTCCGTCGGACAGGAATCATTATTTTTGCATTTGTGCTGCAGCTTATCTTCACACTGGCCATACTTACTGACTCGATTTAACACAATGCTTTTGTTTCATCTGTCAGACCAAGAGTGAGGTCACGTAATAATGAGGAGGAAAGTCGTCCAAGTAGGACATTGGCTTGTTAATAGTAATCCAAAAAGCCCTGGTGTACTTTTACTCCATAATAAACTACAGCTTGCGGAAAGCACGGTGCAGATATTCAGTGTAAATCCAGCAATGTCCTGCAGGTTTATTGATGTAAATAATCCAAAGTGTGACTGCCAGAATGTTATGTGATAGCTTTTTTTAAGTAACACCCTCCACGGGCCATGTCTGGGGCTGACGCTAAACAGATGCTAATGTGAGGCCCGTTTAAAAGACAGTGGGCTAAAAAAGAGGGATTGAGCGTGTGCAGGCAAGCGGAAAAGCAACAGCCTGTTTATCGCCTCGTTCGCCTTTGTACTGCATGGACGTCCCCCTTCTTAGGCTCACCCTTGGGGGGCATTCCCTGCAGAAAAACACATTTGGTGTCATTTTCTTTTCTATATTTTAGCGCACACACTATCAGGAGGTCACTTTGCATTTTTTCTGACTCTTTGTCCAGATATTAAGAAGATATGTTGCAATAGTATGCAAATATGAGACTATTGCACATGTCTAATCTGCAGGCACAGCCTGTTTTGTTGTTTTTTTTTTTTTTGGTTGTTTTTTTGCTTGAGGTGCTTCAAAAGCTCCCTTGTCGTGCAATCAGAGATGATTTGTTGCCTCTTTTAGCCGCGGCCATCCAACAGCAATATGATCTATCCTCCGAAGGTCATCTCCTGTCTCCTCTCTCCCTCCTCTAATTAATGTCTGTCTCGGCTTCTTCTTCTTCTTCTTGTCGTTGTGTGTCTCCCTCCTCCATACCAGACTGTCACGGCCGCACGTATAAATCAAACAAACTTCCTACACAGGAAGTCGTAAAGTGAGACACGTTAGTTTGTTGACAAGACGTTGACTGAATGTTGCTGAAGCTGGAAATTCCCTTTTTAGTTGAGTATTGTTTTTGTGGAAACTGGGGAATGCTAATAATAACAATAATAAGAACATTAAAAATGGGAATATTTAGAATCAATCAATTCCAGAGTCAAACCATAAAAAGTTCTATTTTTACAATTGAACATCATACAAGTGTAAAAAGAAGACGGCCAATGTATGATAAGGCCACCCATCCATTTTCTATACCACTTGCCCTCATTAGGGTCACGGCTGAGATAGAGCCTATTCTAAAGCAAAGCAAATGTAATGGTAATGGTAATGGTTTTATTTCATTTGAACATGCATCAGATTACAATTGAGTGCATCCCATAATCAGTTCCCAGTTCCACATGTCCAACAGGAGTAGGAAGAAGCAAAGCTTATTAAATCCTACCCCTCCATCTGGTACTTTTACAATCAGTAACTGTTACATTTGTTCACTTCCTGCTTTCCTCATTATAATTTAAGTTTTTTTTATAATTTAATTAATTTTTATTCAATTAATTTGTATTTAATTAATTAAATATATATATATATATATATATTAAAAAAAATTCTAAATTTTTAATTTTTTTTGTCACGTACCGAAGTACTCGGTGATATGAGCATCCAATGCCATAATGGGTACCATAGTAAGTGTCAATATAGTGATATATATAGCACATCATGACTGGTTCAAGACTCTTCATCCTTGTATTTAGCAAACATCAACTGCTTGTATTGTTTCTTGAACTGGCTCATCGTTGTGCATTGTTTGATTTCCTTACTCAATCTATTCCATAGTTTGATTCCACATACTGAAATGCTATGGCTTTTTAACGTAGTCCTAGCATAGAAGTGTTTCAAATGTACTTCTTCCCTGAGATCATATTTCTCCTCTCTTGTAGAGAAGTATTGGATGACATTTTTAGCTAATTGGTTATTATTTTTAGCCTTATGCATTATTTTAGCTGTTTGAAGATGAACTATATCAGCAAGTTGAAGTATTTGTGATTTTAGAAATAAGGAGTTAGTATGTTCTCTGTAGGCGGCATTATGAATTATCCTTACTGACCTTTTTTGCAGTACATTTAGCCAGTGAAGATTGCTTTTATAGTTATTAGCCCATATTTCCACACAATAAGTAAGATATGGTAGAACCAGAGAGCAATAAAGAGTGTGGAGTGATTTCTGATTGAGAACAAATTTTGCTTTGTTCAATATTGAAATATTTCTGGCCACCTTATGTTGTATATTTGTAATATGAGGTTTCCAGCTCATATTTTCATCTATTGTGATCCCCAGAAATGTATTTTCCTTCACCCTTTCAATGTCTACACCGTCTATTTGTATTTGCTGGTGCGTGTCCTTTCTGCTGTTACCAAACAGCATGATTTTAGTTTTACTTAGGTTCAAGGACAATGTATTTAAAAAAAAAAAACATTTTTTGAGCCCTCTACATGAAACAGCACCCCTATAATCTCCCCTGCTTAGAGGAGCTGAGTGGAGGGGGGTTGAGTAACTGACGTCAAGGGTTCAAAGTAGAGTTTTAGCTTGACGTCGGTTACGGCCGCCACAGTAACATGTGTTGGGGATGAAACCTGCAATAAAAGCCTGTTGTTTTGGCAGTCAAGTCTGATGCTTGTGTGCCTCACCGAACATTACCGTAACATCACTGACACCTTGTGACCAGTGGAGAATACTGCATATCATCACAACTACTTTGATTGTGTTTTTGGAATGCCTTGTAATTGTATTTTACTTCATTTAGCCATTTATGTGCTTGGAAGTTCTTCATTTGGGCCAAAAATATTTTTTTGTACTTTTTAGTAATAATAAGTCGTTCTCAGCTGTGAAACAACATGATCTATGAATGAATATATTTTTGACAAACTGTGGTATAACAAAGGCATGAAATTGAAAGCGCCAAATAGTGAGGTATCACTGTACTTCAGCGTAACTTCTGAAAAGCTTTTGTTTCACTCCGACCCCGTTTGGGGTTTGAGCGAGATGGGAATGAAAGCCATTAAATCGTCTTAAGTCTTCGGCAGCTGAGGGAATGTGGGCTCTTTTCCCGTCACCCCTTCACCTCTTTGCCGAGGAGGCCTGGGTTTTGTGCAGCGTTCCAACGTGTGTGAATGGCGACTCAGCGTGGAAGCTACAGGATCCCCCGTGTGGCCGCATGCATAGAAACATGATGAGAAAAGCTGGAACGTCCCCAAAAACGCTCTCTGTGAATATTAAAGGGAGTATTATGGGAACGTGAAAAGGCCCTGGGGGGAGATGGGAGACAGTCTCTTCATTGAGGTGGTGAGATTTGAAAAAAGGGGGTGCGGACTCGACCATTGCTACATTGTATTTAAGCTTGCCCTCATTAGGATGCCATCGTACTTTAAGGGGGGGAACACTGTCACCACAGTTAGGAGACCATCCGAGTTTGCAGGGGTGTAGCAGCATGAAGGAGCGGGAAGATTGTGGATCATATTATGGAATTTGATTGATATTCGTTGCAATTTTGGTTGTTGCTGCTCCACACGATGCAGATTTCATGCTTGCTAGTGTTGCTGTTGGGCGTGCTCGTCATGCTGGGGGTCCCCAAAGACCACAGGGGTAAACACAGGGGTCAGCACGTTGCTCGCTGGTGCAAACTTCTACCCGACAACTTTGGACTTCTACCGAACCACCAGCACCACCATCACACTTCCAGGCGTTCCCACGGGAAAGGACCCAAATGTCCTCGCAGTAAGTTTCATACTAATGCAAAGATCTTCCATCTTCAAGGAGGTCCACTGCAGTTCAAATATTTTCATGTAAATGAATGGACGTTGTTTTGAGCTGGAAGTGCTTTGAATGTGCTGTCACACGCTTGTCAATTGGACAGTTTTTCTGGCCTGTTTTGCGCCTTTGGTTCGGGAAAAAGAGCCGGCAGTGTGGTAACTATAGGATGCTATGCATAGGGGTGCCTGTTGCTTTCAGCAGTATAAACAATGCAATCTTATTTTAGGTCTTATTTTCATGCAAAGCAACAAAATGCTAATACAGAGTTTGGTCGTGCGTCTCCCTTATCTCACTTTTTGACAGCGGCGCAAGTGTAAACAGAAGTGAAACACTAGTAATTGTCTAAAGAATACACAAGGACAATAAAACCCACCTTAACTTTCACAGCATGCATGATCCCACCTGTGCTTAGATCAGGTGTTTACAATCGTTGAGGTTGTTAATTGTCGAGTTCATCCTTTGATGTGGTTTTTGACATCACTTCCAACTCTGAACTTAAGAAGTAGAGCTTCAAAATGCCAAAAGAAGAAATGGGAGCGAGGAGAGTAAACAATTTATTGCCAGCAACCATGAAAGAGAAATTAGCTGATCAAAATATGGAAAATATGGAATATCACTGGCTAAATGTACTGCAAAAAAGGTCAGTAAGGATAATTCATAATGCCGCCTACAGAGAACATACTAATTCCTTATTTCTAAAATCACAAATACTTCAACTTGCTGATATAGTTCATCTTCAAACAGCTAAAATAATGCATAAGGCTAAAAATAAGCAATTAGCTAAAAATGTCATCCAATATTCTCTACATGAGAGGAGAAATATGATCTCAGGGAAGAAGTACATTTGAAACACTTCTATGCTAGGACTACGTTAAAAAGCCATAGCATTTCAGTATGTGGAATCAAACTATGGAATGGTTTAAAATTAAAATTAAAATTAAAAAATTAAAATTAAAATTAAAATTAAAATTAAAATTAAAATTAAAATTAAAATTAAAATTAAAATTAAAATTAAAATTAAAATTAAAATTAAAATTAAAAAAATACTTCTCTACAAGAGAGGAGAAATATGATCTCAGTCACCTCCTACCTCCGTACATGATAAAAATATAAATTAAATAAAATTAAATAAAATGTAATACAATTTAATAAAATTTAATTAAATAAAAAAACTTAAACTATATTAGGAAAGCAGGAAGTGAACAAATGTAACAGTTACTGATTGTAAAAGTACCAGATGGAGGGGTAGGATTTAATAAGCTTTGCTTCTTCCTACTCCTTTTGGACATGTGGAACTGGGAACTGATTATGGGATGCACTCAATTGTAATCTGATGCATGTTCAAATGAAATAAAACCATTACCATTACCAAAAGTTATAGACTACAGCCTCTAAAAGCCAAAATGGTGGCAAAAAGGTCTTTTTCTGTCAAATAACGCCACTGTCATGATCTCTTGATGGCAAAGGCGAAAGCGCTTTCTCTCTTTGAATGTGGTTGGATTGTTGAGATGCATAAGCAAGGAGTCGGAAAGGTGGTTGGAAAATCCAACTGACTGTCAAGACACGGGGCCATCTTTCGCTCAAATGAAGGTTGTTTCTGGTTGTTTCCGGCTTCTGTGAGAGAAGGACTCGGGTCATTGAAAGAGAAGAAATGTAACCTCAACGTCTTCTTTATGGATTCCAACGTTACTGGCATGAGGAGCAGATCCCGCCCGAGATGTTTACCACAATGGAGGGGACACCGTCATGACCCAGGGTGCTTTTTCTTCAATGGAACAATGGAGTTTCAGGTTGTGCAGGGGCGTCAAATGGCAGGTGGACATGTGGAGATGCTGCAGGGGGAACCCCTCCCGACTGAAGGCCCACATCTGTGTGGTCATGGCTGGCCTTCTCAATAGGACACCACTGTAGCCTTCACAATGCCTGCCTGAAAAGGAACTTCTTCCAGAGGAATAGTCTCACTCTTTTGGACCATCCTGCATGTTCCCCTGATCTGGCTGCAATTGAAAACGTTCGGTGATGGATGGCAAGTTCCAGACAGTGGAGGCCCTCCGTGAAGGCATCTTTGAAATCTCATGGAAAAAGTGCCTAAACCAATTTTTGATAAAAAAATAACCCAAGGGTGGGTGGGTTTGTTTTTGTTTTCTTTTTGTCTCAACCATTTCCTCTTTTTTTTCATTTTGAAGCTTGACTTAGAAACTTAAATTTTGATCAGGAGTTTATTAAGAATAAAAAGGTCCATATTCTGCAACACTTGTTGTTATTATTACATTTCAATTCAGCCCAACTAATTTACTTGAAATATACTTTAGACTTAAAAATCACATTATCATTATTGATGTATCTATGTTTTTTTTTTCAAATGGTGCGCCAAAGGCAAGGTAATCAAACAGCTTACTTAATTAAGCCTTCTTGGTGGATCAGTTCCGGAAGCGGTCGCAAGAGGGCGCTGCTCGGTAACAAATACAGTGAGCGTCCTGACTCCTTCTCAGAGCTGGAAGCTTGTCTGAGTATAAGAGAGGCATTTTTTTTTTTAGCAATTCTGTTTTATGCCACTCACATCTTCTTTTAATGCAGCTCTATCAATTATTCATGCATAGAGTTTGAGGAAGTGCTCTTTTTTATTTTTAAGGGGCAAAGAAATAAGATACTACCACAGCACTGCAGCATGCATTGATGTTTATATTGCAACCTAAAGAAGCCACATATACATTATTATAGCTGGTTTGGGTATTAAATCCACTTCCATTTGAATTGGGAGTCCGTTATGTGAAGATAATATCACTTCATTGGAAAATATACCTTCATTTTATTACCTTTACCTTGTATTCCTGTACTTTAGCATGAATTTATTGATTTATTGATCTAGCTATCTATCTGAATATGTATGTATGTCCTCTATTGTGGTGCTCAATTCATGCACGCCCAATTAGTGTTAGGCCTAAACGGGCTGTGTAAGAAATCGAACCCAAGCTATTATATTGTATCTCATAGGTGATGAAGTGGAAGCATTTTAATGTAAGGATTATAGGATATTGAGCATATTTGGGGTTCTTATGGCACTCAGCGGGACCAAATCTGAAATCTCCTGTTCTATACATTGTTGAAATATATAAACCATTGGGAAAAAATAGCCAAATTTCATTCAATTTTCCTTAAAAGCGGCTGATGTTTTGAAAAGTGGTGTTGTCATGGTTAAAAAGTTGGACTATAATTAAGAGTAGAATACATCTAGACTTCAGTAACAGCCCACATAAATCATTATAAGTACTTGTTGGTGCTAATTTGATGTATTTTGTGTGTAATCACAGTAAAAAAAACACATAACTCCTGTGTATTTCTTTTGCAATAAACCAAATAAAAAGCCATAAGTAATAACAGTGCTTTGAATAATATTTTATTACAGTGAAAAGTCTAATTTGCTGCTAAAATGTACGTTTTCTTGTAAATGAGCATATTGTAATAAATATACATTATACTATACACTCACATTTAATGTATAAACACTTAATGTAGTGTATTGTGGTTGTTTGAGGTTAATATAATGGTTAGATCCACTTGTCTGAGGTTAATAGTGATTATGGTGATCGGGAATGGAATGTATCGGTGAGTGTGGATGGCTCCAGACGGGAAGAGGTTAAATTTCCACACTGGAAAAGAGCTCCGTGGAGGGGGAGGAAAGGAGGTGTGTGTGTGTGTGTGTGTGTGCATGGCAATAGACGAGTCATTCCTGCTTTTTCCCTGAATGAAAAAGCAGTGAGTGGGAGCTCCTTTGCACCGGCTTTTCACCATCCTGAAGCTTCGGGATGTAAAAAAAAAAAAAAAGTGGGATGGAAAAGTTGCATTGATCGCTGCATGCTGTGGTTCTTCCTTTTCTGGGACAAGACGCACACAGGACCGGATTGCAAAGTTTCCCAACTCTGGACTGGAATAATGTGACTGGCACGGAAGGAGGTGAACTTTTTTTTTCTTAAATAAAGGAGCTAAATGCTTCGGGATGCTTCTGCAGAGTGGACTCAACTCTTCGACTCGTTTTCTTTTCTTCATCGCATCTCCTCTTTAGATTCCTGCACACTTTTCAGAAGACAGGACATGTGTTGACATTCGCTTGTCTTCCATTTTTAAGTTCCAAGTGTGGACTTGACAACTCTGGATGCTTTCCTCTCCGACATGAAGGACTGGATGCTTTGTGAATAATTTGGATTACTGCAAGAAGAAGAAGAAGAAGACGTAGTGGGGGGATTCCTATAAAGCGAGACCTTAAATAATGTCTCCAACTTCTACTGGATTTCTAGTGCTATTAGGAATTCTCCATGTGTGCTCAGGTGAGGTTTCCTTTTCCTTTAGTCAAGTTTGCGCATCCGTCATGAAGACACTAGGAGCTTTTGTACCGTTTTCTTTTTGCTGAGCTCAGTTCTATTCAAATAGTACTTTAGCTGCATGCTGGAGATGTTCCTTAATTATTCTGTTTGGTTGTTACTATGTTACCATAGGAACAGTACTATAATGTATTAGGAATGCAGTGTATTGAAAATGCGTGGTTATAATGGGGTCTGCACCAAAAATACACACTATTTTGTAAATAATGCAGATTTTTTTTGTTGTACTTACCAAGCTGCAAATGGGATTGAAGGATTGCCCTGTCGGCAACCAGTGGTGGCTGTGGCAAAGTCAAAAATCAACTTATCACCACCCCAATATGAGTAATGCTCTTACCTGGGCCAGGGCGAGTTGGCCTAACCGCTCTGGCGGAAGAGGCTTCATTCATCAGCTCACAAGAGGAGCGATGCCATTAATGAGTTGACTTTGACGTCTTTATTACGTGCATGAATGTACTATTAAGTGAGCCAGCGTGGTGTGTTTTTGTCGCAATTTTGATTATTTTCAGTCTTTCTGATCAGTTCGATGAAGTCAGCTGTCCAAAGACCATTAGAAAGTCTGTAAAGTCTTAAAGTTCTTTCAAATGAAAGCACATTGCCTGCCCTGGACAGCCTGAAAATCCCAATCTCAATTCTAAGCAAGAAAATTGTGATTCATATTTTGTTCAGAGTCGTGCACCACGAGACTGGATGGGACTAAATTGGTCCCGAGGGTACTGAGTGTTGGCATGAATTCTAATCCCCCACTCCATACACCTTGGGTTGACGCCATTATTGAGTTTTAAAACTGTATTAATAACAAAATCAAAGTTTCATCACCATCCCGTCCGGATGTGCCTACTTTTTCTGTTATTTTTACTTTTATTGTTATTTATGCAGCCTGTATCAAGTAACACAGCAATAAAGATATCCTGGTGTTTCTCTTTGACCTAAAAGGGGGAAAAAGCTCAGGGTGCAAGAACCGGTCATGTCTTTTGTGCCGCCCGTGCCGCCTTTTATTATCTTACGCATTTATTCCTCTTCAGCCGTCACATGAATGTCTTTATGGAGCTTCTGGACCATGATAGCCAGCTTTTTCCAGGTCACTTGCGTCTGAGTTATGAGAAACACCAATGGCCTGGCTACCCTATTAAAAGACATTAGTGCAAGTGTGCCCTGAGTAGGGCAAATGTAGGGCTGCTATGGATTATCTTGTCCAAACTCCAAGCATTTCCCCAAAAGAACTGGATCCTTGTCTCAATATGGGACCACTTACAGTATCTAATTATACTGCTCCAGCGTCTTTCCGCCTTTTTTCTGCGTTGTTGTGTATAAACAACTTAAAATCAGGCAATTTTCCAATTTATGAGGTAGTATCGGAGTCTTAACGGGACAGGCTGTGTTTGTGTGGAAGGGGATTCCACAGTACCTGGAGTGCCATGAGGCTCATTTTTCTTTGAAAATGACATCAATATTGTCGACGTTCTTGGTATCAAAGAGACTTAAGAGGTTATTGTATATGAGGAAATGTCCATATCTATGCTATTGTGTAGCATATACGTATATGCATATATATGGACATGATATATGTACCATTGCAATACATGTCTTTTGCCCATTTAAGTGGTAGTGGTTTGAATTGTCTTCTGTTTTCCTGAAATCAGCTTTTTCTTTCAATTGTTTAGAATTTTTTTATTCATTTTTTTAAACTGTTTTAAAATGTTAACACGCTGCTATAATTTCCCCCACTGTTGCTTTGAAAGTGATGTCCCACAAATATCGTTTTGCTGTGTGAAAGCATATCCTGTACAGTTCAGGCAACATTCCTCCTTCACTGGGTTTTGCATATAAGATGGAATGCTTTTTTTCTATCCTGGCTATTTTGCTTCTTGTCTGTGTAAAAGGGGTTGTAGTACAGCAGAGATGTAGCGCTAATCAAAGGCAAAGTCAGGCCATTCCCAACCACAATAAGTGAATTTCCACAAATGAGGATTCAATATTAATACTTGAAATATTTTTGTAGTTATGGCGTCGAAAAACCTGTATACAATCTTTTAAATAAGTTTTTTTAACATTATTATACCCTTCAAGACATAAAATTATATGTCACCTGTATGTTTGTATTACCAAATATCATAGATATAATCAGAGAAAAGATAACATATTAGACATAAATAAAATAACATGTTAGCAGTTCCTCGGACAGCGTACTTCGTTGTGGTTTTTAATGACTTTACACTCATATTACCCAACATAGTAGACAGGATAGGAGTAAAGATCCATGTAAGATATATCAGATGTCCTAATGAGGTTTTTGGCAAGGATGAATATTATTGATTAATTGCTGGCTCGATTTGTGTGCAATTAAATGGCGTCTTGTTGCAAGTGACAACATGATGCCTGCTAGGCAAAGTTCAGCTCTGTCCAGGCAACACCTTGGCGGTGTTATTCTGGTCAATGCCATGCTTTGGCGTTGAAACAGGAATAACAAATCGGATTACATGCCATTTACCCGTAGAAGATGTCATATTTGCTGCTAATCGGAGGCTCAGATCACACCCTCAGTGTGGTTTTCTAACATCTCTCAGCAGAGAATACGCAGATCATTTGCACTCTCGTGTCATTTGGGGTGAGAGACACGCCAAATGACCTTTGTCGTCGACACACTGGCGTTGACTCACCTACTGCTGCCACCGCTTTGCCCTGTCTGAAGGTTGTAAACAGATACGCACATCAATCAGGCGTCCCTTTCTTATCAGGGAATCTGCCCTTCTGAAGCGTTTTATCTGGCCTCCCAATTGCTCATCAGACCTCTGAAGCAGAAGGAGGCCAAAAGGTGGCTGCACTTTTCACCCTTGGTATTTGACTTGATAGCAATAAAGACCGCTTTACCATATCAATCAGCACCACAAAATTGTTGTTAGCTTTTTGTAGCTATTGCTGGTAAATGTGGAGGCATTGGACGTATCGGATGCTGCTGCCTCTCTCCCCGTCTTGACAAATTGGCTTGTAAGTGCTGATAAATTGCAGGGTTCCTTCACCTTTTACATCATGGCGGCATGACAGCACACAGTCTGGCTCCAACGCCAATTAATGACCAGAGAGCGCAGGTGAGACTCATCACTGTCACCTCACTGTTATCTAGCACAAGACCCCCAAAACAAGTCCTGTAATGTATATAAGACATATGCAGGATATTGATTCATCTTATTGAAAGTTGTTCAAGAATGATAAGAAAATGAAATATATTATTGAAGTTGCTGAATGTTATTGTTAGATATAACATTACCAGGGTTTCCCCTAGGATTTTTTGCAGCTGTGGTGGTGGGCGGCATGGCATGGCAGGCTGCTTCCGCTGTGTCGCGCCGCTGCCCCGTATGTATTTTTAAAAAATTATTATGACAAATAAAACATTTTTATGACTTATTTCTTATTTATTTACGTTTTTTTCGACAACCAGCAGAACATAAACAAGAACATTGCAAAACTGTTAAGTGAATGCAGTGGTTGTCAGTTACTTTCTGTCACAGCCAGCACCCCCCACCCCTCCCGCCCCCCCACAGCGTTTCAAATACATTACATACAAATTCATTTATCTGTACTGTACAAATTGAACCCAGGTAAATACAACAAAACGGAGAGTCAAATTGCATGTTGAGTACTATTAATTTGTACATTTGGCACCTCTGCACTAACATTGAAAGACTCTTGTACCCCCCCAGGGGACCCGCCCCACTATTTGAGAATCACTGATTTAATGACTAATTGCAGAAAGCATTTACAAAGCAAGAGTTTTAAATGTGGAGCCTAAAACTGGACGTTTTTTGTGTTTATGTTGAACAACTTGGACATAAACTAGAGTTTTAAAGATAAGCTGTAAGTATTAAAATGAGAGCAAGTTTGTTAAGTGACACGAAAAGTAGAATCATGAACATGATCACCACTTGGAGCTCACCCATCGGACAAAAATGATGGGTGATGCATGATAGCTGCTGCCAGAGAGACAATAATGAGAGCCAGGCAAAATGTGTAAACAAAGAGTTCAAGTTGAAGTTTTGAAGGTGTGGCGGTTTTGTACATGCAGCGGAAAGTATTAGTATTTGTATTATTTCTTCATGTTGGAAAAACTAAATGAATTTTCGGACCAATGGCGTTCTCCAAATTGTTCTCAGGGTGGCATCACGTTGTTCCCCCTAAGCGAGGCGTCCACATCTCTATTACATCCACTAATACATTGCTCCTAATCCAAATCTAACACGCTTTCAAATCCTTATAAAATCCCAGATTAGACAGCTTTAGCGAGACCACGTGAAGAAAGGCTCATGAGAAGCGTGGCTCATAAGAAAACCGTGACGAGTGACAAGATAAGCATTTTTCGCCGCAGTTTGTTTGAGGGCGGTTAAATTAAACTCTTAATGATCTCACTCACTAAACCCTCCCACCGAGTACTACTTTAACGAAGCATAACATGTGTTTAATTGGATTAATTAAGTCATCCATCTCAGTTTAGCGGCAGCTTGACTTCAATCAGGACTTGAGATCATTATGTAAGACTTATGTACGAACTAAACGGATGGACCGATGTTTTGCCAATTGTAATAAAACACGGTTGTCAACACGAGCCTGTGGATACGTATTGGAAATAGGTTAGAAAAAGTCTTATTTGTCATCGGTGTCTTATTTGGCCCCAAGTTTAATGACGAGAACCATCCAGTCAGTCATAGTTAAAGGCGTAGCTCCAATTCTCCAGAGCATCACTTCCTATGAGTGTCTCGTATTGTGAACATGGCAGATGGAAGGCAGCAGGCGTGTCCAGGCCGCTGTCCACTCGCCTTCTAGTTAATGCATCTCATGCTGATGCTTGACTTGGAGGACAAACATCCCCCTATTGACGCTCGCCATTGGACGTGATAAATGAGCACCGGGGCACGGGATGAAAGGTGCGGTCTGCTTTCTGTCTCCTGTCACAAAACGACACACTTCCCACGGCTCTGCTTCCTGTAATGAAAAATGTGCAATGCGGTTACATAATTCTAAATCCGCATTTAATGCTCCATGACATGTTTGCTGGATCTAGCATCATCGTGGATCAGTTTCCACGTAATTCCACTAATAAAGACGTGAAAGAAGAGGAGGAGGAGGAGGGGCCGAAATGGGAATCTCTTCATCCTCCCACAAACCCAACCCCCCCGCTGTTTTGTTTTGGCTCAATTTTTTAAGACTTGGCTTTTTTGTGGCCGGACAGCACAGAGCCTTCAATAAAGCGGGCCACAAGACCCTGTGGGGACGGCAAAGGGGAAGGCCACATTGTGTTGGCGATTGTAAAGCATGGAGGAGGGGAAGGCTTCGCCAGGGGACTTGAGTGTAAAGAGAAGGAGGAAAGAGCGGAAGGGGGGGTTTGGCTAACAAAGCCTACCCAAGAGGCTTGAAGTTGGGGGGGAGGACAGAAGAGGAAGAGCAGTCAAAGCTAGCGGTGGTAATGGTCTCCATCCATCCCATTCACATTGCATATTCCTGCAGTGGATGTGCCTATGCTGGCGGAGAAGTGTGAGGTTTCTCCTTAGAAAAAGTGGACATCTGGGGAGAGGTGACGTTGATTATTTGAAAGTGCTGAGTAAATACGGTTCTGCCCAGGTTCTGGAGGATTTTGTTGATGGAAATGTAAGATAAGCTAAATAAGCATCCTCACTTTTAATTCCCCCACGGGACACTGAGAGATGGCATTGAGGCTTTCTTGATCCGTCCCTCCCTGATCCTGGGCCTCCTCCTGGTCTGAGTGACCCCTCTGTTCTCTCCTTGCATTGCGACTTTTCAAATGCTAAAACACCCCCTTTGGTCGTAAGTGACAGGGGGAAATGCCCCAAAGAGAAGCCGAGAGGAGCGGATTCAATTAGCAGTTAAAAGAGAGACTGCTAATTAGTTGATAAATGTCTTTGGTCCCTCCCCCTCCTTTACTCTCCTAGTTAATATTCTCTTTGCTGACAGGGATCTCTGAGTTAAAACCATCAAACACTACACACATTATCATCGGCGGCAGCATCAGCAAATTTATATCCCGGGATATAAATGGACTGTCAAGGCAAAACATAGCCATAAAAGTGGGCGGGGCGAGCTCTCTATTTAAGAGCGAGCGGCGCAAAATTAATGACAAGGTGACCTTGAGATTCCGTCTGATAGCGCCATTCTTGGAGATGTAACCATGGTGAACGAGGAGTCTTCAAACAAGCAAGGTTGAGCATGTCAAGGGACGTTCAGTGCTGGGAAGATGCCTTGGAATCGCAAGCTATTAGCTAGCGGATCACTTCATTGGAGGTCACTGCCGTAATAAACAAAGTCATTGCAAGCATTTGTGATTTGCATAATAGCGTTAATGCTGTTGGTGCTTTGGTCTCTCTGATCCGCCCCATCCCCACCATAACCCTCTCTTGAGCTGATGGTATGTTAGCGCCAGCGTGATTCCAAAATACTTCACTTTTACACAACAAAGTGGGAAACTTCAGTGTCAAGTGTTCAATTTCACACCCTGGTCCGGGCATTGTGGCGGACCCTAATATGGAGGCCACGTCCCACCTATGTTATGGCTCTGATACTCCCACTTCAGGTACATTGCCAGTCCGACTCTGTCCCCCATGCTGTGTTGGTGCATTTCACACAGAACAGCGACTCAGAAATATAGCGAATTCAGGTCGATAGTTTTTTAATGTTTGTTTTGAATTTTTTTTATGTTCAAAATAAACTAAACTAAATAGTTGATTCTGAAATATATTACAGATAGAAAAGTGTTTTATAGGCAGTGAAAGTTTGTGTTTTTATTTTTGAGTTACTCTTGAGGTGCTTTGGGTGGTGCGAACAGCCATGTTGTTTGGTCTAGAGACAGTGCCACTGAGGAAAAAGACAGGAAGCAGAACCGGAGGTAGCAGAGATCATGCTGAGGTTCTCATTGGGAGTGACCAGGATGGATAGGATCAGGAAGGAGTACATCAAAGGGACATTACATGTTAGAGGCCTTGGAGATAAAGTCAGAGAGATGGTTGGGACATGTCCAGAGGAGAGATAGTGAATATCTTGGTAGAAGGATGCTGCCAGGTAGGAGGCGTAGAGGAAGACCAAAGAGAAGGTTTACGGATGTAGTGAAGGAGGACATGAGAGAGACGGATGCAGAAGACACGTTTGGATGGAGGAGATTGCTTTGCTGTGGAAAAGTGTTGTATACCATGCATGTATTTGTAAAAGGGTTGTTTAGTCTCTCCAATGTAGAGGTCATCGTGTGCCTCACTACACTGCATAAACAACACTGAATGAGTTTGCTTCTCGGAATTTAGTCTTTGGTAGGAACCGGCTTTTTTCGGAAGGTTTCGAAATGAGGATGCTGAGGTTCTCATTGGGAGTGACCAGGATGGATAGGATCAGGAAGGAGTACATCAGAGGGACATTACATGTTAGAAGCCTTGGAGATAAAGTCAGAGAGGCCAGACTGAGATGGTTGGGAGATGGTTTCCTGAAGGGAAAAGCCCAAAGAGAGCTAAGACTATTTGGGTGCTTTCACACCTACAGTATCCTTTCCCTGCTCCAAATCACTTTGATGGTTTGGTTCTCTTCTGTTTCACACAACCCACGTGAAATCACTCCATACTATTTGTCAGCAGCCAGTGTAAACAAGACAAAGATCAGGTGTATGCAAAGATATGTTCTGTTTGTACGCCAAGTCTACCAGTTGAAAATGTCTTGGTCTTTTGTTTGTATTTCAGTTCGATGACTGCATTCCCAAATAACCCAACAAACGACATAGAAGGGGAAAAACAGCAGTAGTTTGATTCAAAATAAACACTAAAGTGTGCTTGTGTGGAACCAAACGTAACACTTTTGTTCGGTCTTAAGCCTCATCCATTTGACATACTGTTTGTTGTCATTTTGCACACTATCTTAATGCTTCTCTCCAGCTTTGAGGTTCTCACAGAGTGCACACAGCTTTGAACAGTCTTTCACACTTTCAAACCGCAACATTCCAGCATCTTCTTGAGGCTGTTTATCAGTCACCTTCCGCCATCCCAGCCTTCCTCTCTCCCTTCCATGTCCCCTCATCGTTCTCCTGCAGTGAAAGCTCTAATTGAATAACAATTGTAGCTGGCTGGGGTGAAAGACAGCATTCTCTGCAGCTTCAAGCCAAGGATTTGCATTTAACTGCATGTCTTAATCGGAATCTTCATGAGTCAAACTAAAGAGCAGTGCGGAATGTCACCCGCCTCCACACCATACATCTCAAATCTCACCTTTGTGACTCAAAGGGCAAAATGAGGCGGCAGGGGGGACCAATGACGAACACCGCTCTGCTTTACTTCTGTGGCTTCTTCTTCGGTTTTGAGAGACTATATTTACCGATGCATGCTGTTTCATCCTCTTGACACAGTTTCATCATTTGAACACTAATGCACCCTCTTCCGTCTTGGTTTACCTCAGTCTGGACAGAGGGCAAAACCTAAAAGCATCATTTAAACACACGATTTAGCCTTTAATTTACTTTGAGCAAAGCTTTTGTGTGCTGTTAAGTGTTTTCAGAAGAGTAGCCTTTCATTTGGAGTCGTGTTGTTTTCAGTATGGCAGGCCAGACTGCAGCACGATGATTAGAAGCCGCACGCTAATTGGCCACTCTACTGGGAATGCTGCTAGTGTTCCAACGCTGTGTTTATGTTCGGCCATCAAAGGTCAAGGTGCTGCATTGATTGCTTCTCAAATAGATAGCTTGTAATGGGATCAAATGGAAAAAGTATGGTAGCATCTTTTATTTCAAAGGCTATAAAAGTCAATGTGATAACATTGCGTCTGCAAATGTTGGCACAGAAGCAAATTATCATTTTTGTGTTGTTTTTTTTCTAGGGTTATAACAGAACGCCATAACCACAGTTTGGTCTGTGCCTCAGTTGTACAGTCAGGATTTGAGACATTTTCAGTGCTTCACTGTAGATTTTATGCTTTCTTTGTAGCACTTTGAGATTTCTGTAATGTAAAGTGCAATATGAATAAAATTTATTATTATTATTGAAACAACTTTAATTATTTTTTTAATGAAACATAAAAATACTGCAATAAATGCATTTCTCAAAAACTATATTTTATATTTTATATGAATAAAATGTATTTTTATTTTTATTTTTATTTTTATTTTTGAAACAACTTTAATTATTATTTTTTAATGAAACATAAAAATACTGCAATAAATGCAATTCTCAAAAACTATATTTTATATTTTATATGAATAAAATTTATTTTTATTTTTATTTTTATTTTTATTTTTATTTTTATTTTTATTTTTATTTTTATTTTTATTTTTATTTTTATTTTATTTTTATTTTTATTTTTATTTTTATTTTTATTTTTATTTTTATTTTTATTTTTATTTTTGAAACAACTTTAATTATTATTTTTTAATGAAACATAAAAATACTGCAATAAATGCAATTCTCAAAAACTATATTTTATATTTTATATGAATAAAATTTATTTTTATTTTTATTTTTATTTTTATTTTTATTTTTATTTTTATTTTTATTTTTATTTTTATTTTTATTTTTATTTTTATTTTTATTTTTATTTTTATTTTTGAAACAACTTTAATTATTATTTTTTAATGAAAAAAAATACTGCAATAAATACAATTCTCAAAAACAATATTTTGGTTTCTCTTAACAATGCCAACACGCTGATTCCATCTTATCCACGTCTCTGTGTCCATTTACGTGATTCACCAGGAAGGCCGAGTGCTCCCAAATAGGAGACTTTAATGAGGAAAGAAGGTTTTCAAGCTCTGGCTTCTGCTTGGCACAATTGCTAGCCAAAAGTTGAGCTACACTGTACACAGCACGCTCTATTACATTTTGTAGCCAGCTCGCTGTCCCAAAATGTACAGAATACCTCACTAATGACTTCCTATTAATGCTGTCATATTCCTCTTCATTATTGCATTTTTTTTCATGATATCATGGATATAAAAAAGCATTTCCTGGCAGCGTAAGAAGTTGAGATAATCGGTGTCATTCATTCTCATTGAAGAAGAAAAAACACATGTCCTCAGGGTGGCTCTTTCCAAAAAAGCATTTGTCATCACAGCTGCCTGGTTGTCTAAAACTACCCCCCCACCATCTTTCCATCGTCACCAAGGATCTCTCCAACTTTGGAGCAAAAAGTCTTCAGACGTCCATCAGGGATCCGGATGTCGAACGCTAAAACGTAACAGATGGGAATGGAGGACCTGAATGCTTCCATGAAGTCGATGTCATTTGTAGCTGGAGAGGCGACTGTTTGCTTAGATTCTCTCAACCTGTTGCTATGTGGAGAGGATCTGGAAGCTGAAACTGTGCTCCGTTCTGCAGGTTTTGGATGATTAAACCTTGGTATGCTGTTGCGTTTCCACGCACGGTTATTGGGTTAGCTATGCAAATAGTGTGATGTCATAGCAGCGAGAGACGGTGTAACCTGCCAGCGAAGGTTTCATTTACATTACAATGTAATGCAAGACTATAAAAATATTATTTCTCTTTTAGCATTTTTTTTGAAGGTTTTATGGAGAGACGGCACCATTGTTGGCATTGTGTTGGAAAAGGTCTGTCCACTCTGAGATGCATTTTAAAGTTTCTTGGGGAATATTTTCAGGTTTCACACACTTTGAAAATAAAATTACTTTTTGTTGTTTGTTTGCTGAAATTACACCAAATTCACATTTCAGTTTGTGTTACGGTTTTGATACTTTTTTGATAGAAAAAATAAATTACATTGCCTTTTTTTATTTGAATTTTATTGAAATTTCCAACATTTTGAGTCATTTTGACCAAGATCATAAATTCTTGTTTCAGTTTGTAAGTTCACTTTAAGTATCAATGTAATTCAATAAACATTGAGGCATAATTATAAACATTTCAATTCAATGTTGTTACCCGACTTCAATCCAATTTCATTCAACTCAATGGGGGTTCCAAATCCCAATTCAAAATACATTGCCATTTCTGTGAATATCAAAAAAGCAACATTTAAAAACACCATAAAATAAAAATAAAAAAACAACAAAAGGATATCTTACTCTATGTATTTTAGCAACATGTTCGGCTGTACTATAAACTTCAATGATAGGACCATTAAAAAAATATGGCCGTTAAATGGGTCAAGCCAGCTGTGTTTGTAGCTCTGCTAAATTAGCAGTTAGGTTGATGGACTTTTGAATGGCACCAGGTTTTCTATGCTCTAACTATGAAAGTAATTCATTTATGAATAAAGATTCATCATGGTTGGGTTTGGGACAAATTAACGGAGATAAACGAGGGATTAGCATATGGCCACCCCGTCATCCAATCTTGGATGGGTGCCCAAAATTAGACCATGTGACCATTTTCGGCAATTCCAAATCTCATCAGTGCTCCTTTGTGGAAATAAGACTTTAGGAAGTGTTGTTTTACTGCCAGATGTAATCCTCTGTGTGACTCTGTAAGAAGTGTCTTTTTTTGGCAGGCGTTTGCTCCTTTCATGGATTTTGCCCAAATATTTACACCACAACACATGGCTCAGCATGGCTTAAAAAAAAAAAAAAAAAAATCAAATCCCGCTTTCATGTTTTTCGGTGACCAGATTTCGGGGGCTTGTTGTGGCGCTCCCATGTGACGGGACGCGAGCCATGCCCCACTCAGCCGGATCTCTGGACCGTGGCCACATGAAGTGGCTCCACTGAGTCTTCACTTAGCAATTTAATAATACCTCACATCCACAGCTGCAGTTGATGATGCGCTTTCGCCAGCGTGCTCACATCCACACTCCGGCGGTACCCTTTTCACCCTGAGGGTGGAGGAGACGTGCCAGCTTGCTGCAATCACATGTAAACACCGTACACTCAACACAATCCCGATTCCCTTTCGACACCCAACGAGATGAGATCCCCTTCCGGTTCCGGTCTGGTTTGACTACGCCACACTTAGGTCCGAGCAGTAAGACTGTATCAGCCTCCAGCATCAAAGAAAGTATAACATTTATATAAGAATTCACTTCGGCTTTTTAGCCTTGACTCTTATTTGGAATTTTAGTTTCTTGGCTTGGAGACAATGGAACCCAGTGTGTTTGTACTCCCTAAACTCCCTAAACTCCCTAAACTCCCTAGCATTCCCACAAAAACACTCACAAGCCCCTTCGTTGAGTACACTTGCATTGTCTAATGCAGGGGTCTCAAACTCAAATATCTTCATTTTTATTTTTCTACACAAAATAAGATGAAAAATAAATAAACAAATCAAGAATAAAGAAAATTAATCAATCAGTAATAAATAAATAAATATAATAATAAAACGGCAAATAATAAAAACTTAAAAAACACATATAGTTGGTTGGTAGACAAATGATTTTTTTCAGATTAAAATGAACAAAGCATTATTAGAGCCCTGTAGACATGACAAAACACGACTATAGTCACATTTATACTCTTTTTATTTACAACATGTTGCGCAACTGCAGGGTCTTGAGACACATGCTAACTCGCAAACTAGAGAGCTAGCGACCTAAATGGTAGCCTCCAAGTTATTTCCTTTCAACTTAAATAGCCAAAAACTTACCACTTCCACACGGATAGGGAGGATAACTATTAACAGTTATTTAACCTTTAACATGAACATGAATCAAACGTAATAATTTTTTCTGGGTACATGATACCATACAGCATCCATATCAAACTTGCGCGTGCCGCACTAACATTAAACTTTCATATCAAGGCGGGGACCTCATTTGGCCCGCGGGCTGCTTGTTTGAGGCCCCTGGTCTAATGTGTTGATCAAAGGCATGTTATTGTAGAGTTGTGTTGTTTCTATTTTGCCCCTCTGCTATAGCTAAGTCATTAAAAATTATTAGGATTGGTTATGATGGTTAAGCTCATCTTGAAACAATGGAAGCAAAAAGGTATGCACTACTTTGCTTTATCCAGATCCTCATCAAAATATTCCTAGTCTTTTTGCATAATCCTGTCAACTGTATATGTCCAGCCTTATTACTTCTTGCCACATCCTGCTTACTGATCCATGACCGAACTCCCGTCTTTTGCTGCGTGCCTTTTTTTAAACTAAATATTTGTATTTTTAAAGGAACGACACAACCATCCCATTTGTTTTTCTTCCATCCGCGTTTATTAGCCTCTTGAGGGTTTCCAGTCATCACAAGCGAAACTCCAGTTGGGGAATAAATGTTGCACATACTCCATCCTTTGATGTATCGCTAAGACTGATTGCAGCTTGCTGGTCAAACTTCATTAAAAGAAAAAAAAAGGAGTTGGAAAAAGATAAATAAGAAGTAATTGCCCATGTGTGGTTCCTCGTGCTTCTTTTCCATGATCCTCTTAGTGGTGTGTTTTCCTCAGGAGCTCCTTGCCTGGCATCTGGGGCCCATATTGATTGCTCTTCTCTTCCTGTGGTATCATCTGCTGCAGGAATGACTGAAGCCGGCCTTTTTTCTAGAGGAGCAGGGTCACGCGTGAATTTGCAGGGTCAACATGTGCAGTTAGTCTGTCAGTCAGCTAAGCTATGGAGCATAATCTGCAAAGATTGATATATAGATTGTAGGCATGCATGGATACGGATGCACTCCGGAGCACCTTTCCTAACAAGCATTCCGGGCTTTCCTGGTCTATGTGATTGGACCTAATAAAGCATATAGGAAGCAAATTTATCCTGCACGAAGTGGCTTTGTCCTGACGGCTTCTATTGCTGAGTTTTGACAGCTTTTAACGATACCCGTCGGAGCAGCTCGGCGTCGGGAGGAGCTGCAACTCTTCCACAATTGCGTCTCCCGGGATCGTGTTGGAAATTCATTACTGTTTAAGTGTATCCCCTCCCGCCACTTGCCTCTGTAACGTCTTTTAACAGCTCCTTCTCGGTTGTTATGTTGCTAGCCTTGCCAGCAAAATGACAGCAGCCCGTCCATCCTCACCTCCTGCTTTACTCCTGATGATGATGATTATAAAAATGCTGAGCCCCCAGAGCTGAAGGTGTGGCAACGAGGAAGGGGGGGTTGTCGTTTGTTTATGGTGTCATCAGCACATTTGTCATCTCTTTATTGCACATGACAAATGAGCCTCCGGATGATCCAAGGGGACGGGAAGGAACGTGAGGACACCATCGAGTCTAAGAATTCATTATGGCAAAGGACAAAAAGGTGCTCACACCCTCCAATAAATTAGATTGGCCACCTTTACTCTGTCAGTGCCATCAAATAGAAAAGAATGTGTTTAATGGTTTAATGCTTGGGCTACTGGTCAGTACAAAACGATTTATTGTGTGCCACAAAGGAACCACAGGGGATAAGATCAAATTCAAGTTGTGTGTATTAGTAGTACTTATTCTTAATTATAATATAATTGGAACATGATTGATTGTTTGGAAATACACACAGTGGTACCTCAGTGGATGCTCATTAATAATTTGTTCCAAAAGGTCCGGCAATAATACATTATACAGGTACTAATTATTGTTTCAATAGCATTTCTAACCTCCAATATAAAACTGCTGGTACTAGCATAATTCTTTGGCGCCATTAAAGATGGTGAATCCTTAACATGTAGGGTGCCTTGTGTGAGCCGGAGCAGTTAGTTACACGCAATATTATAGAATAGGCAAGTGGTTAATGCACAGGCCGCACAGCTAGGAGACCCAAGTTCGATTCCACCCTCGGGTGTCCATGCGTGGTTTTTCTCCGGGTACTCCGGTTTCCTCCCACATTCCAAAAACATGCTAGCTTCTTTGGCGACTCCAAATTGTCCATTGGTATGAATGTGAGTGTGAATGGTTGTTTGTCTATATGTGCCCTATACGTGATTGGCTGGCCACCAGTCCAGGGTGTACCCAGCCTCTCGCCCCAAGACAGCTGGGATAGGCTCCAGCACCCCCGCGACCCTTTTGAGGATAAGAGGTAGAAAATGAATGAATATTGTAGAATAACTGAGACAGTGTATGAAAGAAAACAAGGACATAAACCGAATCATACAAAAACAATGCTTAGCTCTATTGAGAAAATAAATGTTCAGTTCATCGATTAATGCTATTTTGGATTATTGCTGGTAATGGAAATCCCTTTGCTGCTCCAGGGTGTACCCAGCCTCTCACCCCAAGACAGCTGGGATAGGCTCCAGCACCCCCGTGACCCTAAGCGGTAGAAAATGAATGAATATTGTAGAATAACTGAGACAGTGTATGAAAGAAAACAAGGACATAAAGCGAATCATACAAAAACAATGCTTAGTTCTTAGTGTGTTGGTTGACTATTGAGAAAATAAATGGTCAGTTCATCAATTATTGCTATTTTGGATTATTGCTGGTAATGGGAATCCCTTTGCTGCTCCAGGATGTACCCTGCCTCTCACCTGAAGTCAGCCGGGATAGGCTCCAGCATAGCCTTCTGACCATATTCAGAACTGTTCTAAACTCCTGCTTCCATGCCATTGTTGTATTGAGTAGAATAATGTTGGTTTGCGAATTTCAACCTGTAGTGCTCTGCTTTTTGCCACTTAATTGCACAGCAGTGATTAATGAATGGATTAATCGACCCTAATCGTAGTGCATATATAAACAATTCATGCATTTCTAGTTTGCAGCAGTCATTATATATCTAGATCTCTTTTTAACTTTTTTTTGTGGGCTCGTATATCTTGCGGAGTGTCACTCAAGTAACAGCAGGAGAGTCTATCTGAAGACAAAGAGGAAGAAAAGCAGCTATAAAGATATCTATCAGCTCACCTCGCCCCACCTCTTGGCCTCGGCACACATTGGCACTCGATGCTTTAATCCTGCCTCTTAGCGCTGTAACCGATAGCCCTGTGTTAAAGCATTACGGGAAAAAAGGAGTCATTCAGTGTGAAGGTTTACTTCCCGGTTTTAGTCGATCGGTTTCTACTCTTTATCTCTGCACTGTTTTGTAGTCATCTCTTTTAATTCAACACAATATCCTCCTTTTTTGTATAGTTCACATTCCCATTAGAAGCCAGCTCTGTGCAGGAAAGGCGGGGCCACAGCCTCCAGTTCTTGGTCTCACCCCTAGGGACACGCCCTCTGCTCTTATCTGTGCCATAAATCCCTCTTAAGCCCCCTAATCACACATTAATGGGGCTGTAGATATGAAGTGCTTTACTGTGCTCGTTCCTTATCAGAGATCCATATTCCATATCTGCAGGACATCTGACAGGTGGCGTGGCGTTCGGTCTCCTGAAAGACCCACTGAGCCGTAGTGCGGGCGTTTACGAGATTACCTTGAGCGTGTTTATGGTGGAAATTAAAATTTGATGGGACAGAGGTCTTTTGTTCCAGCCCCAGACGCATTGTTCTCTCAGGAGGCCACAGTGATCCAAATGGTTTGCTTCAGTGTCTCTCTCCCCGCAGTCGTCCTTGTGCTCACTCTTTGCCAAGCTGTGATAAAGAGATTTTTTTTTTTTTGTTCATCTTAAAAATTACTGGACCTGAACCCATTACGGCAGCCATTTCTGCCTTCAGACTGATCTGTCCTCTGCCTTTTTTTTCTTTCATGTAGATGAATTCAACTGAGACTAATTAGCAGAAGATACAGCAGCTCGTATGCTGCCCGCTTAAGGGGCTTGGTGAGCTTTTAATTGCACAGGGCGAGAATGTTGGGTCTTTAAGGAGTGATGACCCTGGTTCTGACAGAGCTGACTCTTTCCCCTGGGCCTCTGCTGGGTTTTCCTTTATTGGTTTTCCTTATCTCACAAAAGCCCTTCAGATTCGTTCCGTCCGTATGGTGTTATAAGAACTGTTTGATCCCGACTTTTCAAGGTGGAGCTAAGCAAACCGCAGTCCACTAATTAATAACCAGATCAGTGAATATACTGTATGGATATAATAACACAAACATTTATTTTATTGTTTAAATGCCTAGATCTACAAGGGGTGATTATGTTATAGAACTGACTTTAATCCTGCAACCATTACCAATTTCCATATGTACAAATCCGCTAAAATCGGAATCGGTTGGTCAGGCTTTTTAAAGATGCATGTCGGTGTTTTCCTCGTCTCCTGCCTCCAAACAGGCAGGGAGAGTCCATCGCTTTTCGGGTTCCACTGTGTTGTGTCCTGCCAGTCTAAAATTCAGATATCATGTCGGTGACGTCGTCAAAGCTCACTTCCGGTTGGTGACGTCGTCGTTTTTGGGTCGCCTGTCAACATGAAAACAATAAGTCGTGTTTTCAGATTTTCCTAAAATGCTAAAAATTTTCCTAAATGCTAAAATTTTGCTAAAATGATAAAATAGGTTTCCGTGTGGCTAGCCCCAAAGACATCCCAAGCTGCCCCAGCCTTGACATCTCCAGTAAAGTCTTCTCTAAACGTCAGTCCTTTCGTCACGTATTGTGGCTTGTTTATCCGTGTTCAAGTGTTGTTTCAAAATTGAGCAAAAGCACATGGAGGTCTTCCAGAATCTTCTCGACGTGTGGGTCAGTGTCTGGGTCTGGGCCTTGGTGGTTTGCCCAACATAGTAGCTGCTGCTGTTAAACTCTCTTACGCTTTTATCGGTGAGCGAAAACTCAGAGCTGTGTTGGTTTTCTTAATTACCTCCAGAGCGAGCAAAGACTCCCTCAAGCCTCCTTTTGACTGTGCTTGTGTGTGTGTGTGTGTGTGTGTGTGAGTGTGTGCGAAGCGTAACGAGAAGAAAAAAAAATCAACACAGAGCGCTCCGTCGAGTTGGAAAGTAGAATCTTGCCCGAGGCCGCCATCGATTGGCTCCTCAGAGTAGTCCTATCTTCCCTGCGGGTAGGCTGGGTGTTGCATTAGCTCATCGCACAAAAGCAACGGAGGGAGGCGGGTGAGGGGGAGAGAAAATCCGAGGGTGGGCTGTTGGAAGTAGCTGAGGAAAAGGAAGAATGGTTAGATAACTCAAAGCCGGGCAATATTCCTAAAGGATGGATGGTGGTTCCTGGACTTGTGTCTTATGACTGTGAGATTACACCATGTTGTGCTGTGGGGAGATGTATAAGACGTTAGTGCGTGGACAGAACCATCTTTCACCCCTCCTGTGTCTGTTACCCCCCCAGTGAGGGGTAATGGTGCTGAAGTAACTGAGGTCACTCAGTGAATTCAAGTGGGAACAAAGCAAGTATAATAGCATTGTGTAACTGATACTGGCACCCAAACCCGCTCTCTGGAATCCAAGTGCAGGACAATACAATAGAAACCGGGTTGTCGTTATCCTTGCATTCTACAAGAGTCTGCACATGCCTCATAGCGGCCCACGTGTTAATAGTTAATGGCGCCCACGCAAAACCCCCAAATTTCAGGCTTGGAATTAGAGAGGAGCTATCTTAAATCAGAAAGGGAAGAGGGAGTCGGGGAAGTTGTTGGCGGAGCTCTTCAAAATCCTCTTTAATAAAACATATTCCCCCGCCTCGCCTGGTTTGGTGAGCGACATCGCTGCGCTATCAGTACCAGTGAACGCTGTGCTACAGTACGGCTGGAGGGTGTGGACCTCGTTAGCAGATGGTCCGTGACAGGAAGAGGTTACAAATGGAGGTTAATGAATCCACTTGTACTTCAGACAGCTCAGGTTATAGCGATGCATTTTATAAAACAGACATCATATATCAGACTTGCTTGCACACATTAGAGCTCCATTTCTGTCAGTAACGCTGCTTTGAAACGGGGATGCTGAGGTTCTCATTGGGAGTGACCAGGATGGATAGGATCAGGAAGGAGTACATCAGAGGGACATTACATGTTAGAGGCCTTGGAGATAAAGTCAGAGAGGCCAGACTGAGATGGTTGGGACATGTCCAGAGGAGAGATAGTGAATATATTGGTAGAAGGATGCTGCCAGGTAGGAGGCGTAGAGGAAGACCAAAAGGAGGTTTACGGATGTAGTGAAGGAGGACATGAGAGAGACGGATGCAGAAGACAGGCTTGGATGGAGGAGATTGGTTTGCTGTGGCGACCCCTGAAGGGAAAAGCCCAAAGAGAAAGAAGAAGATGACACAGACATGTACACAGGAGTTCAGAACATTCACAGAAAGATAGTCAAATGCGTGCCCCTAGGGATAATAATGTTTCCTCAAGTTTAACTTCTTCACTTTGTTTTTACAAATTTTACAAATTACATCATTCAAGTAGGTTCTGAATTGGTGTGAAAAGAATGGACTCTGCCTCTGAGATTTATTTGAAATAGAAGATACTTATTTTGGTGTCATTAAAAATATGACTACATTATCCCTCGCCACTTCACACTTCCATTTTTGATGATTCTATCATGGTTTTTCAACACATTAATGAATTAATCATGCCGTTTCAGTCCAAAATATGCATATTTAAGCAAATCAGATGTATTTGATGCTAAAATAAGCATTTTTTTGTCATACAAAAATGGCTAAATTAACTATAATACAAACATAATAACGCATTGACATGTGATATGTAGTATTCTACACTGGCCGCGATATGTGAAATGTTACTGTAATTGTGGGTAGGAAACACAAACTCTAGACAAAAGAAGAAAAGAAAAGAAAAGAAAAAAGAGAAAAAGAAAAAGAAGAAAACAAACAAAAAAAGGGATAATAATGTGCAATGTTACAGTCTGATTCCCACCCTACTACAGTATACTATATTAGGACACATTCATTTTTCTAACAAATACACCACATGAGTGAACCCCCACCCCCCACCCCCCCTCCAAATCACTCCACACAACACACACTTTGACTTTCAGGTGTTTTGCCAAAACACGATAAAATTAAGTGCACACCTTTTGGGGACTGACAAGCACGTCTGGAAAATTGAGTAAGATTGGATAACAAACATGGCCGCTTTCAAGCAAAACACAGACAATCTGTAATATCTGTATCTATGCTTGCTCGGATTTTGCACACAAATCATAAAGGGCTCCACAAATAGCATTTCATGACTGCATATTGACATTTTTTCCACAGCGGTAGCCGTGGCATTGGGAAGAATCATAAGAAACACATGTACAGATCATGACCGTCTGTTTGCATCGTCGCATGACAGAGAAAGACATTTAATAGCGTTTGATGATAGCTCTGATAATGATTATAGCCATCATGTCTAGGCATTGTGGCACTGCAGCAACCATATAATGTAGCACTGGCGACTATGCTACTCTTGTGTTCAACTCATTAATCTTACCACAGAGCTGTCCTTAATTATGCTGACAACTTCAAAAAAAGAGGGAAAAAAGATGCCTTCCTCAGCAGCAGTTAAAGGGGGATGGGCAGAGGGCACACAGGGTGGGGTGGCTGGTGGGTCGGGCTGGTGGGCCGGCTGGTGTGGCAACGTCACGGCATGCTGGCAAAATGAAATTCAAGCTATTCCTACCAATTAGACAAGATTCTTTTTAATTGGAGCTCAATGTGCTCCAAAGGCCAGCGCTGGCAGATACGGCGAGTTAAGAGTGGGGGGGATTGGGATGGGCCTTTTGGCTCCTATTGTTGAGCAGAAACACACAATGCATTCACCACCAGTCAGGAATTACCTCCAGGAAGCTAATTAGCATGTAAAGCAGCTTGCATCGCCACAGCTGACTAGTTGGAGAGTCATTTGACCTGAGATAACGACAAAGTGTTAAACCCCCTTTGGCACTCGTGTAGTTTCACTTCATTTGCCCTATTTATCCCCAAGCCACGCGGTGCATCCTTGTCTTATCTTTTATCACTTCATTTCCTCTTTGCCTGCAAGGTGTGTCACCGCTACCTCCTTTGCCTTCATTCTTGCCGTTTGATCTTTGCAGTGCATGACTCAAGTTTTATCAAACGGACCGTTCCTGTAATTAAAGGTCACATACACAAAGAAATAAATATATGTAACAAGTCATTTGAGAAGCAAAATGCTTCCAGAGAACAGAGGTTTGTGTTCTCCATGTTTTATTGTCAGGTTTCTAACTATGTCATAGATTAATCATTAGATGATTGAATAGCTTCAGAGTGGTTATTTGCTTTCGTGCATGACTCATCCCATCAAGATGAGAACTCTTATGGCAGAAGTGAGCAAAGGTCAGTGGGACTCATACATCACCAGTCTTTATGAACACGTTTGTTGTTAAAGGTGCTGTGTGCAATGGGTTCAAGATTTTCCTCAACCAAAATAAGAACATCAGAATCATTCATTCATTCATTCATTTTCTACCGCTGGACTACCACAACCCGGACTGGTGGCCAGCCAATCACAGGGCACATATAGACAAACAACCATTCACACTCACATTCATACCTATGGACAATTTAACCTAGCATGTTTTTGGAATGTGGGAGGAAACCGGAGAACATGCAAACTCCACACAGAGATGGCCGATGGTGGAATTGAACCCTGGTCTCCTAGCTGTGAGGTCTGAGCGCTAACCACTCGACCGCCGTGCCGCCCAACATCAGAATCAGAATCAGAAAAAGTTTATTGCCAGGTATGATCAAACACATACTAGGAATTTGTTTTGGTGAAGTAGGTGCAGACACATCTATTAAAAAAAAAGAATGAAAATACAAACTAGCATCACCACAAGCTAGCATCTTCCCAACAACAAATGTATATTTTCAACAGTTAGCGAGCAGGCCACGCTCTCTGTGTGGAGTTTGCATGTTCTCCACATGCATGCGTGGGTTTTCTCCGGGTACTCCGGTTTCCTCCCACATTCCAAAAACATGCTAGGTTAATTGGCCACTCCAAATTGTCCATAGGTATGAATGTGAGTGGGAATGGTTGTTTGTCTATATGTGCCCTGTGATTGGCTAGCGACCAGTCCAGGGTGTACCCTGCCTCTCGCCCCAAGACAGCTGGGATAGGCTCCAGCATGCCCGCGACCCTTGTGAGCGATAGAAAATAAATGGATGAATGTATGAGTTAAATTGAAAAAATGGTTGTACTTTGTACATAAAGGGGGCCGATAATGCATGTTGTTGTTACGATAGGCTGTATTGATTGATAGCTACCATTAGTAGCTAAACTTTGCCAAATCGCTATTATTAGCTGACAGAAAACATAACTCCACCTGACACCTACACACCAATCGAAAGTCTCTTAAGCAGACTTCTCCATTCAGTTCCATCAAGGAAGGTCTTCACTTTCATCAAGTTCTTCTTATTGAGTTTTTTTTCTTTTTGGTCCTCCCAACAGTTTGGTGTGCCCAACAATGTTTTTTTTTTTTAGACTCCAAGCTGTCTCTTGCTTTGCAGGAGTTTCTTTGTTCCCTGTGCATCTTTAAACCCCTTCCTATCCTGTCTCACATTTCTCTGTACTTTCCTTCACATGATTTCTTTGTTGGGCGTATTCAGCTCTGCTTTCAGGTGTCCTCTCATTCAGCCACTGTTTGAATGTTTTTCTTTTCTACGACTACCCTCACCTCCTCTGTCGGTCCAACGGTGTCTTCTCAAATGGGCTGCACACACTTCTTGAAGTCGCTCCAGTGTTTTCAGCCTTGATGTTGTTTTTCTCTTCTGCATCGCTTCCTGGTCTTTGTGACTTCGAAGTTTTCTGTTTTTAGTCCTTTCCTGAACACCTTGTCCTCCCCTACTGGCAAATGTATTTTTGTCTTGTCTTTGACTAGTTTGTGGTCGGAGTCCAATGATGCAGATGTTTATTATGGACTGAAATCAGTATTGGCCAATCCTCTTGTTATATTTACACTAGATATACTGATGTGTTTCTTGATGAGTGAAGTTGGTGTTCATAATTGAGAAGTTGTTTCGAAGACAAGATGAATAGCATTTGTCTTTCCAAAATGTCAAACGTTATTGAATGTAATACTTCTAACTGTGCTATTATTTGTGGGTTGTAGCATCCACTTGTCATGGTGACCTTTAATATTTATCCAGATTATACGCTTGACTCCCCTGCATGGCCTTCCATTTAGGTATATTCTTCTGAATATATCTTTCTCTGCGTCCTCAAGGTGTATGCTTTCTTTTGGTGATTCAGGTGTGAACTTTGTCAGATTCGTATTCATGTAGAAGTTTGGACCTATCGGCTTCTTACCTTGTTTCAGCAGTGCGGTTTTGAATTCCTTGTTGGTCAAGTTAACGGTGACTTTGTTTCTTCAGTTTCAGTTTCTTCAGATACAACAAAGGTACTTTGTTTGGACAAATATAACCATGACTACAAGATACCTCATACGAGTTTAATTTTTTGGCAGGATAATCTTATAGCTATTGATGTAAGAACTTGTTCAGGAGGCACTGGTTCATCACTTTTTGGTGTTTTCCTTCAGAAGTTGTTGAAGAATTAGACCATGTTGGCAGGGACGCCATGATAGATGTTTTCCTAGTCAAACGATTGCTGACTGGTTGATCGCCAACAAGAACCGGTGTGGGTAAAACGCGGACTGTGGACTGTGGACCGCGGTCTATATAAACGATTCTGATTGGTCCATTTCAAGATTTGCAAGGATTGGTTTGCAAATTACCACCAGAATTACACAGTCCGTGTTTTACCAACACCCAACAAGAACCGCTTTTAAAAAAAACTCGTCAGTATGGCATGCCAAAGTACACTTGCCCCAATTTAGTTTTAACTTGCCCCGGGCCATCGGTACATCGTTATTGTCGAGCCCTGCAACACTAGCATCGCTGTGTAAGCTACGGTGCTGACATCATGGTAGGTTCAGTAAAAAGTTATCAAATGTAAGCCCCCACATATGTAGCTGACTGGATGGTTGGCAGAGCTCCAGGCTTCATTTTAAGATGTGTAGCGAAGCCTGTTTATCTAGCTTGATTTTTTGTGGGCCTCTTCTGTCAAAGGTGAGGTAGATGTAGCTGCCAACGTGAGATTGCCTTTAAAGCCGAGTGTGATCAGCAAAGCGCAGATTGTGATCAGGCCATTGAGGAGTATTCCGTTTGGTCTATGGAAGAGTAGAGTGCATACTTCCACCACTTGTAGACGGAGACTTGTAGGTGGTGATACCATGGATAATAAATGTCAAGGATCCCAGATCCACTATCCAGTTCTGCAGCAAAAATGTGTACTTTCTTTGGCCCACCTTTCTGTGCATCAATGAATCACTTGATTGGCTACGTGAAATAATCCAATTACAAGGCTCAACAGTTGATTTTCTCATTTTCCAGGATCCCGTCTGCGCCAAGAGGACACGCCACCCCGGATAGTGGAGCACCCGTCTGACCTGATTGTATCCAAAGGTGAGCCGGCCACCCTCAACTGCAAGGCGGAGGGGCGTCCCACTCCCACCGTAGAGTGGTACAAGGATGGCGAGCGGGTGGAGACGGACAGGGACAACCCACGTTCCCAGCGCATGCTGCTGCCCAGCGGCTCGCTCTTCTTTCTGCGCATCGTGCACGGCCGGCGGAGCAAACCCGACGAAGGCTCCTATGTCTGTGTCGCCCGTAACTACCTTGGGGAGGCAGTGAGCCACAACGCCTCGCTGGAAGTAGCCAGTAAGTGCAGCATGTCTTCTGTGTCCTCTTCTGCTCACTGCAGGTTCTGAATAGAAGGTTCCAGTTTCCTTCAGTGTTTTCCATCCTCAATGTGCTCATTGAGTTGGATAATCTCTCAGGAGATGGGCAGGATGTGTTTGGCCCAGTGGTCTCCATAGGCCTGTGGAGCCTTGGGGTAGGGGGGAGCCTGATCATTCCAGGGTGAGTGCTCCTCTAAAGGGCCCTTAGTAGGTGGCCAGGAGCTACAATGGGAACAAAGATCTTTCTGTTTCGGGTCTGCTTTTGCGGTTTGTCTTGTTTTTAAAATCAAGATCCGTTTGTAAATGAAGGAGTTGCCCCACGTGTTTTATTGTTTGCCGCAAGACGGCTAGATGCAAGATAAAAGCCAGGAGAATGTTTTTAACTTCATGCATTCAATTGTGCCGACTTTACTCAGCACAGGCAGTCCTAGTCTGTTTGGGTCAGGGGTCTCAAACTCAATTTACCTGGGGGCCACTGGAGCTAAGGTTTGGGCGAGGCTGGGCCGCATCAGGTTTTCAAAAAAAAAAAAAATGCATTTATTAAAATCAGAAAAATGAATAAACTTTGCTTTGGTTACGATTTTCAAGAAAGAAAAGCTCTGATAAAACATTCCACTGTTCTCAAATATCTTCATTTTTATTTTTCTACACAAAATAAGATCATGAATAAAGAAAATCAATCAATCAGTAATAAATAAATATAATAATAATAAAACGGCAAATAATTAAAAAATTAAGAAGCCACATATAGTTGGTGGGTAGACAAATGATTTTTTTCAGATTAAAATGAACAAAGCATTATTAGAGCCCTGTAGACATGACAAAACACGACTATAGTCACATTTATACTCTTTTTATTTACAACATATTGCGCAACTGCAGGGTCTTGAGACACATGCTAACTCGCAAACTGAAGAGCTAGCGACCTAAACGGTAGCCTTCAAGTTATTTCCTTTAAACTTAAAAAGCCAAAAACTTACCACTTCCACACGGATAGGGAGGATAACTATTAACAGTTATTTAACCTTTAACATGAACATGAATCAAACGTAATAATTTTTTCTGGGTACATGATACCATACAGCATCCATATCAAACTTGCGCGGGCCGCACTAACATTAAACTTTCATATCAAGGCTCAACTAGTGTCCTGCGGGCCACATTTGGCCCGCGGGCCGCATGTTTGAGACCCCTGGTTTAGGTCATCTCGTTGGATGCCTTATCTCCTCTGCTCTCTCGACGAGCTGAGTGAAGGCTGAGGAGGAAAGCTCGGATATGAAGCGTTCCTTTGGCACGGCCCGAGGGTTTCACCAGCCCGATCGCTGTAATCTAATCAAGATGGGGAGGGAAGCAGTGACATGTGTTAGGACGTTCACCTTTCTGGTCTTTTTTTTTTTTAATTAACGATGCTGGAGGTGTCGCTTAGCCTCAGCACCAGCAGCTTCAGCAGTCTCCAACGTACCGTAGCTATGCCAGTTTAGCCAGTAAGCAGAAATAAAAATCTCCCATGGAAATAAATCTCATGATATTACACGAAAATGTGCTGTTCTTTTGCATGCAAGCACAAAGATGCAGTTTCCATAGGTCAAAGCTAAGAATACTTTCCTACGTCTGTAGATGATATATGTGCAGCGTTGATGTCAGAGGTGGGTTTGTCATGCAGGAAAAAAAACAAGCCACTTGGCAGGCCACACGAGCGCATGAGTGTCGTTGGCCGACGCTCAACTGCGGGCTACTTATTCCGCACCCGGTTCAAACAGACCTCGTAATGACAAGCAGTCGCTTCTCGGCCCCCTCTCTGCGGCTCATGCCTAACTGCACATAATTATGTAGTCGCGGCAACCGAGATGGATCGCCGCTCGGGAGCGAGGCAAGAAACACAGAGGCCTCCTGACTCCGACAAGACAGTTGCGGAGTGAGCATGGTTATATGGTCACCATGTTTACACTTGATGAAATGTCGTAGGAAAAAGTATTATTATTTGATCCTAGCGTTTCTCCCAGTCTCAGCAGTTTAAGGAGGAAGTTGAAAGAATCATGTTTACGTTTTACTTTTTTTTCATTTCAAAGCTAAGCTATGTAAAGCAGGGGTCTCAAACTCAATTTACTTGGGGGCCACTGGAGCTCGGGTCTGGGTGAGACTGGGCCGCATCAGGTTTTCCAAAAAAAAAAAAAATGCATTTATTAAAAACAAAAAAAAATAAAAAAACTTTGGTTCCAATTTTCTACAAGAAAAGCTCTGATAAATCATTCCATTGTTCTCAAATATCTTACTTTTTATTTTTCTACACAAAATAAGATGAAAAATAAATAAACAAATCAAGAATACAGAAAATCAATCAGTCAGTAATAAATAAATAAATATAATAATAATAATAATAATAATAATAAAACAGCAAATAATAAAAACTTAAATAATAAAAACTGGGTAGACAAATTATTTTTTTCAGATTAAAATGAACAAAGCATTATTAGAGCCCTGTAGACATGACAAAACACGACTATAGTCACATTTATACTCTTTTTATTTACAACATATTGCGCAACTGCAGGGTCTTGAGACACATGCTAACTCGCAAACTAGAGAGCTAGCGACCTAAACGGTAGCCTTCAAGTTATTTCCTTTAAACTTAAATAGCCAAAAATTTACCACTTCCACACGGATAGGGAGGATAACTATTAACAGTTATTTAACCTTTAACATGAACATTAATCAAAACGTAATAATTTTTTGTGGGTACATGATACCATACAGCAGGGGTGGGCAAACTACGGCCCGGGGGCCACATGCGGCCCACCAAGTGTTTGAATCCGGCCCGCCAGTTGCTTTTTCAGTATTTCAACTTTTAACATACAAACTGGCAACATGTCTTATTTAGTCATTTTTTTTTTAAATGTAAAATTTAGTGACATAGTTTGATGTTTAAAGTGCTCCTGAAAAAAGCCACATGAGAACATACAGCTACAATTAGACAAATCATTCAAGGAAAATGTGTGTGTTAAATACATGTTCTGGCCCCCTGGACAATTTTGTTAACTCAATGCGGCCCACGAGTCAAAATATTTGCCCACCCCTGCCATACAGCATCCATATCAAACTTTAACATTAAACTTTCATATCAAGGTGGGGACCTCAAACTAGTGTCCTGCGGGCCACATTTGGCACATGTTTAAGACCCCTGATGTAAAGAGATGTTATGGCAGATTCCCTCTCCCACCAGTGCTTGTTAACGCAATCCAAGTTTCAACAAGTCCTGTTTGGCCTGGCTGGAGGAGCTAACCCAGTTTGTTTTGTTAATCATTAAGCATGTTTACAGTGGGCTTCGGAATCTGAGATGGGTTTCGTTTCTACGTGTGTGTCTTTTGTATTAGTCATTTAAGTATCGAGTATGGAACCGTGAATCATCTGAATTGGTCAACATTTGCATTGGAAAGCGCGTAAAACATTATGTAAACCTCTGGGGATGCTGATCTTCTATGATTTTCTTACACATGAAACTTTACATGATATTTAATATACTTAAACGCCGCTTTTAGGATCTGGGAGTAGTCTCGTTCCTGGGACTGTGATGGACTTGGCCTTGGGATCAGTTGTGCCCTCAGACTTCCCGCTTTTCGTTGTGTTTTGGTTGGAGACCGTTCCTGCTGCTCTTGCAAAGAGCTTTCACACACGTGTGGGGATTCTGTTCGTAGCAATTTATCTTCCACCTCAGAAAAACACAAGACTGTTCCTTTTTAGGTCATGCCATAGTAGTAGTTTAAAGATACCAGATGAAAATAAATCACATATATTTATTTTCACTCCGTGGATTATTTTGTAGTCTTACTGTAGTTATCAAAACGCTGGTGCATGAGCGCGTGTCTGTCCAAGTGTTCGTCATCCCAAACACTGCACACATCCATACATCCATCACCCAACTGCGTTTCACATCATACAGAATACGTCTCCTTTGAATCGGCATGTAATCTATGTGAGCCACCAGCCTCCGCTCGGTAATGTCGCCCGAGGCGCGTAAGCTACAGCCACCCCGCTGTGACGACGTGCTGTCTTCGAAACTTCCATCGGCTTTCATAACCACATCTGAAAAGCGGTTCCTTCTAAAATATGCTTCACTGTCGCTCTGCTTACCGATGTGCGAATGTGCACTTGCAGTATGGCCATCAAACAATGAAAACTTCATTTTCCTCTCCACTTATTGCTATGTATAATAACCGGAATGGGTCGTTTAACATCTGCATTTGCCCTTGTAATATCTCACCTTATTTATTTGATGTTACAGTGCAGCACGAGGCCCTGAAGGGCTCTATGAATAGCTTTGTCCTCCATTTCCTGCATGCACAGACAGTAAGGAGAGGTCATGGACGGCGGCACTGCTGCTCTTGAGGAGGCGATAAAGTCCGTCAAGTAGTGCCGCACACTGACCACACGGCATTGGCTGCAACGCTGGCATCCATTCCCTAAATCTGCAGAGGCACAGTTAACTTTTTAACCACTACTAAGAGGAGCGAGGACATGGGGGGTTTGTTTAACTCAATTTGATTCATGTCCACGCCTCTGTCAGCACGTGTTGCCAGCTGCCATTGCTGCTTGCAGTAAGAAGGGGGGTGGGGGTCAGGCTGGCTGGCGTCTGATGTGTCGAAGGCTCGTCCTGACAGATTTGGGGCCGTGCCTACGGGTCATCTGCAGAATGGAGGACAGTTGTTTGGTATGCACGAGTCTAAAGGCGGCCTCCCACTGATCCAAGTTGTGTCTTGCATGACATGCCTTGTACAACATCTGTTGGCTCACAAAAGACCGGCACGTCTTGTGTTGTCCACCAAAGTAAATGCCTTACACACACTCAGTTTTTCCCCAATTTCCCCTTATTTTACCTGGAAAAATCACCTAATTTTAGAATGTAAATGTTGCCTGTATGCCTTTGGCTAAATCTATATAATAAAATAATAATAATCTTGCCTGTGGCCCCTTTTAGCACGGCACCTCAGTAAGTCAAAGTCATGTTTAAAGAAGGTAAAGTATCAGGAGACGCACCATCAGACATGGTTACTTGTCTCGGGTTGGTTCACAGCAAATTGGTGCAAACGTCACAGCCAGGGTCAGCTTCATTCGAGGCGTGGGCTCCACACCGCAGACTGCTCCATGGCGGAACGTAAAGCCACTGCGGTGCGTGTGTGTAGCTGTCAAAGGTCTGCAAAACGAGCCACTTTTCATTATTTGCATTAACTTTTCTTGACTGTATGCTGCAATCCATCGCTCTTTCTCTTGAAGTGGCATGGCTGCAAGGAAAAGTAGAATCCGCATTCCAAATTGCATACCCCAGCACAGAGGTGTCAGCTTAACCTCCTACAGCATGCATTTCAATTAGTTTTCCATGAATCCATATTGGTGGTGACTTATAAACCATGCATGTTGCATACCCTGACTGTTGCCTCGTGCATATTTACAGGCACTTAAGGGTGTTTGCTTAAATCAATGCCATTTATGTATGCAATTAAAGATGCAGCATCTGTTTTGCTGATGTGGGATCGATCGACCTAAATGTCACTTGGAGATAATTCCATGTTGCATGGCTTTAATTGGCTAAACTTTCTACCTATGATCATATTGACAAGGACCTTGTTTTTAGGCTGACATATAGTTGACCCGACAGTGACAGCAGCCCGGGGCGAGGTGATACTAGATGGATATCTGTCGCTTGTGTAAAAATCTGTCAGATGTCACTCGGATTTAAGGATTTTAAAGGCTTAGTTGTCCCAAAAGAGAGCAACGGCATATAACCTCGCCCACACATTGCCTAAAACCAATACTGCTGGCTGGACGTAGCGTTTGAATGCCTGTGGACTCCGTGCAAGAGACCGCAGCTGATAGCAGCTCTTTTTGACAATTGGATGAGAATGGAGCCGAATTTGGGTTACATAAGAGTGACCTTTTTGATGTTTGAGGAGTGAAAGCAAAAAATAGTTGTACTTTTAGAAAAACAATGGCTTGTCAATGTAAACTGATCAAAAGTACTGCTTTGACTTTGACAGCAGTGCTCTGCTGTTTTTAAGTACCTACTCCCAAAAAGCTAGTGAAATATCGTCTAGATGACAGGAACTCTTTGTTGTTTTTAAAGGCCTATGACAAAACGCTGGTCAAAGATTGTATTTTTAACATGAGCAGCATTTTTAAGGACTTACTTACAAACATGCAAGACAAAGACCCTCTAAATGACAAGAATGCTCATCTTTCTATACATCAGGGGTCTCAAACTCAATTTACCTGGGGGCCACTGGAGCTAGGGTCTGGGCAAGGCTGGGCCGCATCAGGTTTTCAAAAACAACAAAACGCATTTATTAAAAACAGAAAAATATACAAACTTTTTCAGTGATTTGGTTCCGATTTTCTACAATAAAAGCTCGGATAAAACATTCCACTGTTCTCAAATATCTTAATTTTTATTTTTCTGCACAAAATAAGATAAACAAATCAAGAATAAAGAAAATCAATCAATCAGTAATAAATAAATAAATATAATAATAATAATAAAACGGCAAATAATAAAAACTTAAGAAACCACATATAGTTGGTGGGTAGACAAATGATTTTTTTCAGATTAAAATGAACAAAGCATTATTAGAGCCCTGTAGACATGACAAAACACGACTATAGTCACATTTATACTCTTTTTATTTACAACATATTGCGCAACTGCAGGGTCTTGAGACACATGCTAACTCGCAAACTAGAGAGCTAGCGACCTAAACGGTAGCCTCCAAGTTATTTCCTTTAAACTTAAATAGTCAAAAACTTACCACTTCCACACGGATAGGGAGGACAACTATTAACAGTTATTTAACCTTTAACATGAACATTAAGCAAATGTAATATTTTTTTCTGAGTACATGAAACCATACAGCATCCATATCAAACTTTCATATCAAGGCGGGGGCCTCAAACTAGTGTCCTGCGGGCCACATATGGCCTGCGGGCCGGGTGTTTGAGACCCCTGCTACACATGCTGTGGATTGGCCCAATGCAATAATACATGATTTGAGGCTACCCCTATTTCTGACAGTGGACTCTTTATGTTTTATGCAATGTGTCTAGACCATATGCATTGCTCTTCTAGCAGGTGCTGGTAAAAAATAGTCTTCCCTTCCCAGAACACCATCAATCTCTACTCTGCGCTCCACCCATCTCTGACAGCCTACTTGGTCAAGAAAGATGGAGGTGAAGCACACCAGGACCTCACTTCCTCCTCTTATTGTCCCACAGGATGAGAACAACCGAGAGAAGAGAACAAATTTAATGGGGCACCTTCTAATGGCACCAACATCTGCTTTTGTTTGCTCCTCCTTCAGTCTGGCAGCTTAGTGTGATAGATGCTGGCTTTGACTGCATTGCATGGCATTCACAATAGGAGGCAACTCAATCAAAGACGCATCCTCTTTATTTGCAGCTTTTGATTCTGTTTCCCATATGCAACCATCTGGGAAACAGCTTTGCAGATTAATACCCCCTTTTCATTCCAAGGTCGCTACTTGGCCTGACACAGCTAGTACTCATTAGTCGTCAGTGTGTCATGGAGGATACACGGCGACAAATCATGCGCAAACTTAAACCTACCCCGTTCCTGCAGTCTTGTATTCCACAGTCTCCACTTTGCTTGCAGGACGCAGTCCCCTTTCTGATGAGCAAAGTGCAAAGTCCAAGAGCCTCTTGCTTCAAATGGTGTATTCAATGAGACCTGTTTTGTTTTTTTTTCTGCACTACTTAGCTGTTGAGTGCAGTGTATCGCTGGAATAAAGTACTTTTCTCCCTCCCAGAAGGTTTCCATTAACACACAATGCTCTTTAACCAGTCAAACTACATCTTGGTTTGGTGTCTGCAAAGCTTTCATAAACTCTTGCAGGTCTCATATGAGGTTTCTTTTCATCATTGCAAAAAACTATTCCAACAATATTCTTCTGTATACTGTAGTCTGTAGTCGCCACTTTGCTCCTGGTCCCTAGTTACTTGCCGTCCTCGGTCGCCTCGTTTTCTTATTGTTGCCTAAAATACTAGAGACCATCTTTCCCCTACATTAGCCACGTATACATGAACCCAAATATTCCAATTCCATTCGGGTTATTTGCTCAAACGGAAAGAATGTAACCTTTGTATACACCTCATTCCCAAAGAAAAGTGCCAATCCAAATGAATATATAATGGGATTCACAGGGGTGGAATATTCCTTTCCCCAATCCGATTGAGGAATCTTGTACCCGCTCAAACGGAAAGTTGTCAGACTGCGTTCTTCTTCGTGGTGTTTTTCTTCTTCTGTTGTTTATTGGTGGTTGACAAGCAGCTTTGGTGTGCATTAGCGCCACCTGTGGAACAGAATCTAAACCCTTCTATACCCCATTCACAAGTCCACTTTTATTAAAAAAGAAAATACATATCTATATAAAACATGTTCCGAGCTTAATTATAAAATATTAGCAAGATTGAACTTTATCTTTTCCTGTTCCCAGGTGCGTTTTTTCAGCGAATGCTGAGATATGACGTAACACGCAGGTCCAGACGAAAAAAAATGGAGGCTAGCAATCGGCACTGGACTGCTGCGGAAAGTTTGTTTTTGATTCAAACTAAATTTCAAGACTGGACGAAGGAAAAACTGGCAATACGGAGTTATTCCAACAACTAAAAGAAAAACTCAAGGAAGTCGGTATCACGTGATGTTGGTGTTTACGTTTTACTGGGCATGCCCCATTGACTATTCTGGTTGATTATAGCGGTGCATGTAGACACATGATTGGAATATTCCTCTTCATGTATACCATTGCTCTCGGAAAGGTCATTCGGAAAGAGAAAAACTCCTCATGTAAATGTGGCTATTGTGTGTAAGTGTATCTTCCATTGGAAAAGTCAACAAGGTACTTTTGAGATCAGCCGTGAGAAGCCTTTCATTAGCACAAAAAGTCAATCTACAGCTCATGTCTGCGAAACTTTCAGAAACTCTTATATAAAAACAAGTTTTTATTCCCAGTTGCCATAGCGACGGCTCATTCATCTCCATGTAATCCCTGCCTATGGCTGTGTTGCGCAGAACAAGATCACAGTAATGATGTGAGCAGGTTCCCAGGATAGTGAAGTATGATATTAACTTCATGAAGTACTTGGTGTAGAGCAGATAAGATGAGAGCTCTTGAGAGTAGCGGGGTTCTTGGACAGCCACTCAGGAGCGGAGCTGATAACGCAGCATCCCTCACTTCACCTCTGGAAGTCCCCCAGTGTGGACTGTGTCCCGGTTTGTATCGCCATGATTCATGCTGTGTCAGAAGAGCGCATGTTCCTTGCACTAATCTCTGGTCCTGACCTGCTTGTTAGTCTTGTAAGGTTTTATCTACTCTCTGGCCTGAGCCTCTTCTTTGCAGCCCAAGAGGCGTTTCTGTCTGATGCGCGGTCATATGACGGAACCTTCCGCTCAGTGGACATGCTCCGCTTATTAAACCAGGTTAAGCCGTCGCTCCCATCCTTCTATCATGCTCCTTGATCCGAGACGGTGGAGTCGGGGAGTTGCGGGGGATTACAGGGTTTGTAGACTTTAGAAGTTTGGGAATTTTCAGTCAACACTTTGGCAAAGTCAGCATACTTGGACCTCCTGACAGTCAAGTGTTTTACCTTGCTGCGCGCACCGAGGACTCAGAGGACACCGAGGACTCCGAGGACACCGAGGGGTGAGAGGCGGGGTACACCCTGGACTGGTCCCCAGCCAATCACAGGGCACATATAGACAAACAACCATTCACACTCACATTCATACCTATGGACAATTTGGAGTGGCCAATTAACCTAGCCTGTTTTTGGAATCGGAGGAAAGCGGAGTACCCGGAGAAAACACACACATCTTTCAGCGAATGCCGTGATATGACGTAACACGCAGTTCGAGACGTTCTTCGATTAAAAAAAATGGAGGCTCGCAATCGGCACTGGACTGCTGTGGAAAGTTTGTTTTTGATTCAAACTGAATTTCAAGACTGGACGAACAAAAAACTGGAAATACGGAGTTATTCCAACAAGCGAAAGAAAAACTCGAGGAAGTCGGTATCACGGGATGTTGGTGTTTACGCTTTTCTGGGCATGCCCCATTGACTATTCTGGTTGATTATAGCGGCGCATGTAGACACTCGATTGGAATATTCCTTTCCATGGATACCATTGCTTTTAGAAAGGTCATTCGGAAAGATTCTGTTCGGAAAGAGACCTCCTGACAATCAAGTGTTTTACCTTGCTGCTCACTCCAAGGACTGCGAGGACTCCAAGGGGTGAGAGGCGGGGTACACCCTGGACTGGTCCCCAGCCAATCACAGGGCACATATAGACAAACAACCATTCACACTCACATTCATACCTATGGACAATTTGGAGTGGCCAATTAACCTAGCATGTTTTTGGAATGTGGGAGGAAATCGGAGTACCCGGAGAAAACACAATCATGCACGGGGAGAACATGCAAATTCGGGTGTCGCAGCCGTGAGGCCTTTGTGGTAACCACTCCCCGCCGTGCAGCCACATACAGAACAAATGGTTAAATATCACACATAATAGCTTCTTTTCGCACACTGGCTGCCGTGCCTTGAGTAAACTTCTCTGACACCTGGCCTTCACAGCTCCAGGAATTTCCACTCTTCTGGCAAACCACTTTGCATGATTTTTGGAGTGTGTCTGTGGGAATTGACACTTTTGCGAGGTCAACTATCACAAATGTTCCAAGGCCAGGTCTTTGGCAAACACATCCATATTAGTGTGGATTGGTGCTGTACTGAAGGGTCGATAGATGGAGAGTATTGAAGTGCTGATGCTACGACAGGAAGGCAGGAAGAGGCAATCATTGGAGTCAAACTCTGATAACAATCTGCCTTCTGCACTTTGCTTGGATTAGTTACTGACTAACTCAATGATGGCTCCCAGTCGTGATCTCATCGCCCATAAAGGAAACCATTGGCATGCAGCAGATGCGAGAGTGCACCCTAAGAAAATAAAACCCCTGCATTTCTGTGAAACGAGCACAACATTTTAGGGGCCTGTGGGTTGCTAATGATGCGACAGACTCCATTTCCTTCCTAATGATGCACTAAAGACACAAATACGTAGCACCACATCATTGGGAGTATTTGACTTGTTGAAGCCTCTGTCTCATCCGAGAGCCCATATAATGTTGTTTATACACCTTGTACATACAATGGAGTATATGTAAACATCTCATTAGAGCCGCGAGGCGAGTGGTTCATTTGGCCGAAAAGAACAGATCCCACCCTCACCTCTTCTTTGTGCCCATTTTGACCTTTCTGCGCAGGGCGTGGCGGTGAACAATAGGCTCCCCTCGCTGTAACCGTATAGCGCTGAGGGTCGCGTGAAAGACAGACAGGGGGACGTCATGTGTAAAGGGAGACAAGCAGAGAGGGTCCATTCAAATCGGCGACTCTGGTTAAGAGCTGACATCTGAGTCGGTGAGGCCCGGTATTGTATGACCATGTAGCTGCTGTTCAGCCTTAAGGGGGGTGGAATATGTCCATTCTCCGTTCCAGACATCTTTCACTCTCTTGATCCACCTTGTGCGGGTGTCAGGTTCTAATCTGTCAGTGGTACCTCGGCTCCATTTAGCTGATTGGCTCTCATCTGATGGATGGTGCAGACAGGCGTTCAACGAGCGACCAAGAGTTCTCTACTTAAAATAGACTATTTGAGTGATATAGTAGACCACGGCTATTCACTAAATTGTTCTATGGGACACATTTACATAGTTCTCAAGACCGGGTGGGTATGGGGTGCAGAAAGCCAAAGATCCTCTGTATCGGGGGTCTCAAAGTCGCGGCCAGCGGGCCAAATGCGGCCCGCGAGACGCTAGTTTGAGGCCCCCACCTTGATATCAAAGTTTAATGTTGAAATGACAGCTTAAAGCTGTGTGCACACAATTAACATGATTTTGCCCTGCCCATACTGTTAACCTACCCTGTTACCCCGCCCTGTTTTGCTTTGGATTAGCATTGAAGCTAAAGGCTTATGAAGCTGGGTACAAATAAATGCAGGAAATGATTTGGAATAAAAGGGAAAATCCACGTCAAGATAAAGCATCTCATCAAACATGTTGTTAAAGTTACCACGCTGCTCCCAGATGGAACTGAGTACGATGCTAACTTGCTAATTGGGTCAAATTATTAATTTATCCATTAATGTTCATGTTAAAGGTTAAATAACTGTTAATACTGTACATTTGAATCTGAAAAAAATAATTTCTCTATCAACTGTATGTGGTTTCTTACGTTTTTCTTATTTGCTGTTTTATTATTATTTTACTTATTTATTACTGATTGATTGATTTATTGTCTTTATTCTGAATTTGTTTATTTTTTCTATCTTATTTTGTGTATAGAAAAATAAAAATGAAGATATTTGAGAACAGTGGAATGTTTTATCAGATATTTTGGTGTGGAAAAGCGGAACCAAAGTACTGAAAAAGTGTAGGGCATAGCAGAAGCAAAAGCATTGAAGATATTTTTTTTTATTGATTTTTTTTCCTGTTTTTAATAAATGCATTTTGGTTTGTTTTTTTTTTGAAAACCTGATGTGGCCCGGCTTCACCCAGAACCTAGCTCCGGTGGCCCCCAGGTAAATTGAGTTTGAGACCCCTGCTCTATATGATAGGAGCATTTTTCTTATTTGAAATATAAACAGCACATTTTACAGCGGCCTTTTATTATGGCCAACCAAAGGCACAACTGTACAATAACAATAGCCAGAATTATTAGCCAGGATTGTCAACAATATTGGAGATATTTGATCTTTGCATTCATCTAATAAAAATGGGAGCAGAACAGAAACAAAACTTGTGTTTGTATTTTTCTTAAGTACATATTTACCTCCGCCATATAAGTTCTCGGGAACGTCAACGTGTCCGGTCTTGTTCTTCCATGCCAATGGGATTAGCAGAGAGTGCCGACTCTGCAGGTGGAGCCATAAGTTAATTTGGCCTACAGTTTGGAGCCATAATAGCTTATTGATTGCCTGACTGAGATGCAAGAAGCAGCGTGCAAGGGCACCGTGAGCGGAGAGAATAAGTTAATCATCACTCAGCATGTTGCCAGGGATTAATCACATTACCCCGCGTTCACCGCTGCCATGTAAATTCACTTTCACTCTCAGAGGAGTCATCCTGGCTGATCTAGACAAGGAGACGGGCTGCTGATTGTGTAAAACCTTCCCTTTGGAAGGCGGTGGTCTTCTCCCTGCTTACCTTCATTGGGCCGGGATGCTGGGATAATTTTATCCACACAGCGCTGACCTCCATCTGCCATGGTGCTGCTCAGGTTGTCTGTAAAACATCAGCCAGACGCTCCATTATTCACTCCGTAATTCCCTGACAGCTGGTTGGACCATCGCTTACTTCATCCATTGCTGTGGTGCTCCTGTTCCATGTGTTTTTTCCTCAGAGGAACTATGGCCCATTAGCGCTGACATCATACGCCTTCTCACTATTCACCTGCAAAATGCACATTTATATGGTCAGTGAGGGGATAATGGTGCCATGTTTTTACAACTCAGAGCAAAGCCTCCATCAGTGCGGTACGCTAATCAGCACTTTGTTGTCATCATTCCACAGCTCCACTCATAAACCCAGCCACCGGAGCTCATAGACACGGAGTAGCATAGAGCAACATTTGGAAAATCTTTCCAGCATCTAACCCTGGTCATGTCCCATCATTGTGGGTCTGTTCATTCACTTGAGTGTTTGGTTAACTCTTAGATGCACGAGTGACTGGACGCTACACTCTTCCATAAGATTCCATACTAGAATCAATGCTTTTTTATGCCAATTTTGCCATTTTGGTTAGGAATAATCACTTGTATGATATTTAGTATTATATTAAGGACCACATAAGAATGATTTCATGTTAGAAACATCTTCATTTTTCACTTTTTTACATCTTTGAAAAAGAAAATGACCCCGTACAACAATAGAAAATGTGAGGATCCATTGTGTGTTGCATAAGGGATGCGTGCATCACACACTCAGAAGATCTTTAAGCCATACTTGGCTTGCCACCTGGACAAAAGTCTGGGTCATTAGACATTTCTTACTGCCTCTCCATCATCCAGCATCTGTAGGACCATTTCAGCTGTGTAGAGTAATGGCCAACAATACATATATTAATGTTAACCAGCTAGTGTCAGCTCGTTATAAAGTAGGCTAATTTGTTGATAATACTAACGGTCATGAAAGACACATACACAATATTATATGAAGAATATACTTGTTATATTAGCACTTTATGTGTAAAATAATCTTCTTGAGGGGTGACACTTCTGATATAGTCTGTGTGGTCTACAGTTCATTTATTCCTGACAGTTGATAAGAATCAAAGGTTCCTATTGGATTCCATAGAAAATGCATGCAGGTCATTTTTGACCCACTTATGGATGGGGTAGTAACACAAAAAACATTCATTCATTCATTCATTTTCTACCGCTTTTTCTCACAAGGGTTGTAGGGGGTGCTGGAGCCTATCCCAGCTGTCTTTTGGGTGAGAAGCGGGGTACACGCCGGACTGATGGCCAGCCAATCACAGGGCACATATAGACAAACAACCATTCACACTCACATTCATACCTATGGACAATTTGGAGTCGCCAATTAACCTAGCATGTTTTTGGAATGTGGGAGGAAACCGGAGTACCCGGAGAAAACCCACGCATGCACAGGGAGAACATGCAAACTCCACACAGAGATGGCCGAGGGTGGAATTGAACCCTGGTCTCCTAGCTGTGAGTCGTGCACACTAACCACTTGACAGCCGTGCCGCCCAACACAAAAACAAAACTGTCTTAAAATGTATCAAAGGTAAGTTAAAAATGTGAATGGCATGATATCAATATATCAATATCGATTTTTTGAGGAATACTTGGAATATAAAATGATAACAATTTTTCATTACGAAGATATTTCAAGAAAACAACATGACCAGATCATTTTTGACCCACTTATGCATCTAAGGGTTAAAACAAGTTTGAAAAATGGATCTCGGATTGCTTGAAAGTGAACTCTGGTGCGGTTCGATTTATTTAAATGTGAAAATTACATTAACCAAAGACACGGAGAAAGTGTTAAAATCACAGCAAAAAGCATGCACAAATGACTAATATGTAAGGACGAATGTGTTGCAAGTACTTTCTCTCTTGAAAGCACTTTTGAAAAGCTTTTCATGAAATATTTTTCATTTTTATAATATTTTTCACAAAAGCTGTCCAATTGAGTCCCTACTTCATGCAAATGTTCTTTACTGGAGCGGCTTTGGTCCCATGACAATAATATCAGTGTGAACTCTAAGCGAACCGTACTAAAGTACACATTAAATGTCTTTTTTGTGTTTTTTTTTTTTATTTACTTTTAGCGTAGATCAGAGTAGAACCACAGCCTCAACCTTAAAAAGCATTCCTAATACACTTCACTGTTGCACCAAGAGTAGTAAATAATTGCACACAATGTGGTGCTTTGAAATGAGACATTGGACAGCACAGCAAAGACAGCATTGATGAATCGCGGAGCAGCACAAGGACAAAGCCACCTAGGATGAGAGCCGGCTCCTGTTAGGCCCAGATTCCCTTGGCTGGCGAGGGGAGAAGATAAGGCGGACAGACAGGTGGTGTTCTGTTCGCTCAGACAGCTGGCAACTGTCATGCTTTTAGTGTGTTGCCAGGTAGAGCGTGTGCCCCTACTGAGAGTGTTCACGCCTGGATTCAATGCTTTTTGAAGCAAGTTTATTTTGATTTACTGTGGTACCATTTGAAACGGTAAAACCTGACGTGCATCAGTTAAGGTCCCAGATTATTTATTGATTATTTATTTTTTTAACCACGGTGGGTTGTAGTGTATTGGAAGTGTGTAGCCTTCATTTTGGAATGGAGACACTTTGGTAATGGTAATGGTAATGGTAATGGTAATGGTAATGGTAATGGTAATGGTTTTATTTCATTTGAACATGCATCAGATTCCAATTGAATGCATCCCATAATCAGTTCCCAGTTCCACATGTCCAAAAGGAGTAGGAAGAAGCAAAGCTTATTAAATCCTACCCCTCCATCTGGTACTTTTACAATCAGTAACTATTACATTTGTTCACTTCCTGCTTTCCTAATATAGTTTTTTTTTGTTTTGTTTTCAATTTATTTTATTAATTTTTATTTTATTTATTCATTTATTTTAATTTTTAGTTTATTTTTTCACTTCTTGCTTTCCTAATATAGTTTAAGTTTTTTGTTTTTAATTTATGTTATTAATTTTTATTTATTTAATTAATTCATTTATTTAAATTTTGTATTTATTTTATTTTTAAACGTCACCATTTCACACTTGATAAACTCTTTATTTACACAAGAAATACCTGTCCGAAGTAATAGATGTCATATGTCATTTCCAACAATGTAACATTATGGAGTGGGACAGGATGACAGGAAGGTTAGCAACACTAGCATAGCTATGGCGCTACAGCAACATGATGCTAGGCTAACCTTAAAGCAAAAGAGTCAGACTTACAACTCCCATATATGTATGTATCTAATTGAAAGAAAGTTGGAAGAGCTAAAGGCTTTATTTTAAGACCTGCGGCGAAGCCTTTTTTCAAAACTGTCTTTCAAAAGTGGGGCAAAGTGAGAGCGATACCTCTAGTGCTCATGCTGTTAGAATATAATTTGCATAATAATAATAATAATAATAATAATAATAATAATAATAATAATAATAATAATAATAATAATAATAATAATAATAATAAAAACAATAACAATAACAATAACAATAATAATACAATAACAATAATACTAATAATAATAATAATAATAATAATAATAACAATAATAATAACAATAATAATAATAATAATAATAATAATAATAATAATAATAATAATAATCAGCATAATCATAGTCATAATAATAATAATAATAATAATAATAATAATAATAATAATAATAATAATAATAATAATAATAATAATAATAATAATAATAATAATAATAATTTTACGCAGTCTGGCACTTACCCACTTGGTCTGTCCCGTAGTACAAAATCCTCCTTCCTTTTGTCCTTCAGCACCAATAAATATCATGTCAATGTTTGCACTTGGATTCCTGTCTCCTGCCAGTGGAAAAGATGTATGACTCTCGTTTTCCTGCTCAGGAGAGCATGTTTGTTTAAGCTATTTCCCGACTATTTACGTATGATTTGCCATTGTCTCACTGCACATGACGGATCACATCCAGGCCTAAAGGCCTATCAAAGTTCCACATTGCTTTTTAAACAAAGACAAACTGCACATGACTTTAAAAAAATCCAATATTTGTTTGCCTTGTAAGCTTCATTTCACCATCAGTGAAGCCTTTCCCAGCTGGAGAACAAACGTGCCAAAGCAGCGCAGACTTGGCAAAGTCCGCAAGTCTTTTGGCTTTTGGGCTCGCGCCACGTACGGCGTCCTGTTTGTGTAGGCAGTGCGGCGGCAGCAGCGTGTGGAAGAAGATGAAGAAGGGTTGCCACTAATTGACCCAGAGGCTGCTGTTTACTCTGAGCAAACAGAAACCGTCCAACACTGAGAGGCAGGCCTTTGCGACCATGACGGGTGTCTTTTATCTCTTTAGTCCCCAGCTAGTTACTCTTGAACATGAATAATTCCGAGATTAATGACCTCCTAGTCTCTCATTGAGTCGTTAAATTCAGAAATAGACCAGAATTTACTGGAAAAAAATGTTTTGAAAGCTGTCAGTCCTGAAATTATGTGAAATATCATCACCTACCATCACCGCCAAGTGGGAATGGCGTCAGCATAGTTAATGGTGTTTTTAAGTTTTATTATAAAGCAGTTAACTTCTGGACACATATATGATGGTTAAAGGTGTTAAAATGTCGGTCAAAACATTGTTTTGATTGTACAGTTAATATAAGACATATGGTGATAGTTTGACCCTGGAACAGATTATTTCAAGATTGATGCTTCACGCCCATCTCCTCCACCCCGGAGGTCACCTTGATGATGATGCGCTTTTTGTTGCACGCAAATATGAATGATTTTAGGTTGAAAGCCCGCCCATCTGTATTCACTAGCCGACCGTCTCCAAACACACACACACCTCCCATCGTTCTCGATTACGCCACATGGCAGCCGGCGGGTATGAATCAAGATGATGGGGGCGTAGGATCTGATCTAATCAGCTGTTAAAGTAGTTCGATAATGGCAATGGAGGTCCTTTCAAATACGCAATTACGTTTACCTTCAGCTCATTGGGTGCACATATTTCATCATCAGGCGTGTTGACTCCATCAAGATTAGGTGTCGGTGTACACCGCCATCATGAAGACTGAAGCTGAGGCCTACACACATGGCGTCTCTTATGCCCTGAAAGCGTATTTTTTGTTATGACTGTTTTTAGGGCCATGGGGTTTGATTGTTTTGTGTGTTTCGGGGGTGAACATTTGTTCATAAATTTCTGTGATGCTTTTTGCAGGTGAATTTCATATTTTATTTATTTTTTATTTATTTTACCTTTATTTAAGAACAAATTCCTATTTACAAATGCAGCCTGAAAGGGGAATTTCATATGTAAGTCATTCCTATTGGCTGTAAGTTTTCAATTGAAATGTCACTCATGCAGGTTAAATGTTGCACATATGTATGAAATATCATTATCGGGCATGCAAAATTTGTGCAAAAGTGTGTTATTAGAGTCCAGCGGTACTCATACATGTCCTGACATTTTATTTTCATGTAGAGAAACCTTGACTAGTGCTTAAGAAAAAACTGACATATACAGATGTTTTTACCTCAAAACATAAAAAAACTGAGATTTTCTTTAACCACACGCAATAACGGCTTGCTATCCCCCCACCCCCCTCCCCGACAGCTGTTATTGCTGTGTCCCCGTGTCACCATAAATACATACAATTTCAGCAAGGGCTTGTATTCATCTTTACCATAAACTTGTCAAGACGCCCAAAAACATTCACTTTTGGCATTCCGGATGAGTCCAAATGACAGCTTGTGTTGTGATGTGGAGCCGCATATTGAACTTATCATTAGCGTGCCTGTTGTGCGTTCACAACACGTGGATTGGTTTTTGTCCACAGGAATAGCTTTCTCTGTGTCATTTGAAAGACAAACTGCAACGTTACGATTGGGCGGATGCAAAAATAAGACCTGTGCGTGTTTCGAGATTTGCATGTTCACATCCATCCATTTTTTGACCTATTATGATCATTTTTTCCCCTTTGTATTGAGTTGTGGACTCCTATAGAGCAGCTATGCACAATAACCAGCACAGAAAACATTCCAGATCTTCCAGAATCTGCACCTATTCCAACTGATTGGGATTTCCAAAACAGTCGGTTTAAATGTATTCCACCCATGGCTCGCCTTCAGGAACGCCCACTTTGCTGTGATTGGTCACACTCCCAAGTGCTCCCAAGGACTTCCAGACTACTGCCGAAACCCACTTACGAGTATATGAGTGGATAATAAGTGAATAAGCCTTCGGAGCACGACTTGAAAACTAGTTAGGAGCTCCTGGTAGCGGGCATGCTGGAGCCTATCCCACATATCAAAAGCTTTCAATTATTTTCCGTCATTCCTCTTCAAAGTACAGAAATTTTCTCGTACTTCCGATTTGAAATACTAGAGAAAACTGATAATATTTATTCCTTTATCTGTACTGTACAAACTGAAGCCGGGAAAACACAATAACACGTATTCAAGAGTCAAATTGCATCATGAGTACTATAAGTTTGTACATGTTTGTAGGTCCGCATTGAAATGAAAGCTTCTCGCTCCCCACCTGAGAGTGCCCCGTGATCCGCCCAGGGGGGTCCGCCCCACTATTTGAGAAGCATTGCTTTATGCTTTAGGGGTGTTAATAATTCTGCTATGCCACAGGTTATTGTCTCCATGATGAAACTAGTTGTAGCTAATGACAGAATAAAATGACAGACAATATTTCCGTACTACTTACTATCATCTTGGAAATAAAATGTTTTCATGTACCCCCTGCAATTTGCTCGCGTACCCCTGGTTGGGAATTCATCAACTTAATTGATGAATCTGAATCTTGTTGTTTCGATCAATCAATGAATCGGTCAATATGAACCAAACACAAGTTGCAGTGCCTGACAAAAGTCTTTTAGGTGCTCATTTGGGATCAAAATAGATTATATAAAATATTATATAAAAGGTAAAAGCCTCTGTATTATGTTTATTATAGTAAAATAAAGTCCTGTGTTATTCATTGAGTTTTATCATTTAACTGGGACAAAAAAGGTTTTTGTGTTTTTTCTTGTATAAACATCTAGTCGTGTGAGAAGGAGGGCTGAATAACTGCTGAATAATTCCAAACGAGCAACTAAAAATGAAGTTATTATTTATTGTTCCTACAACCTGGATCAGTGGATCAGTGGAAAGGCACTGTAGTGGTTTTGGTCCACAATAAATAAAACAAGAGGTGAAGATGTCTAGCACTGTTTTCCAAAGTCAAAGCTGATGTGTGTGAATATCTTGTTTTGCCTGAAACACAAAGATAATAAGTAGGGCTTATTTAAATCAATCTTAATCTTAATCAATCTAATGCTGATTAATTGGATAATTCATTCTTGCAGCAGTAATACTATATAATATTATGCAATGCAACGATGCTGGTGCCAGCAACACATACAGTGGTTTGTACAGATAAATAAATAGTATTGCATATTTCCTCCAGGATTGGACAGAAAAAACTGTGCGTAGTACTGTAATGCCATTTTTATTATTTGCCTCTGGGGCACTTATGATAAGACCCAAAAATTGGGCCTGGCACATATACTGTATGTCAGGAGGACCTCTATTGGTAAAGTTGCATAATAAATGCCATATTTCTTGTTGCTGCCTATGTAATGTGTATTTTCCCCAGGATAGGCCAGAAAAACATGTGCAAATATATGTCAGGTTTGTTATTTATTCAATTCTACCCAGCAACAAGTGGCCAAGCAAATGTGTCACAAGGACTTCTATTTGAAAATCTGTGTAATTAATGGCCTACTTGTTATCTCCGCAAATGTATTGCATACTTTTCCCAGGATTGGTCAGTAAAAAATACCTCAGGAGCAACTAGGTCAAGTTATCAGCACTATTTCTTTTCCCAGTATTGCCTGGAAAGTGTCACAACTGGGAGAGATCAAGGCCGACTGTGCCGCCGTCATCCTGAACATCATCCCAGAGCGTAAACATTTAAAGCGTGTTCAAATAAAGCAAACAATCTGCGTGCGGGGCTGTGGACAGCGCGGCGTTGAACGAAGCCGTGTTTGTGATGGATCTGTGTGAGGTGAGATAAGACTCCACCAGGCTGTTAATCCTCCCGGGAGCGTGAAACATCTATTCATGCTTGTAGACGTGACAGATAGACGGATGTGGAAGAGCAGACATGAAAAAAAATCAAGAAAAAGGAATATTTGCCTTTTTCCGAGTTGCATGGTGAAGTCATGGGAAGAGGTTTTCCTATTGTATTCCTATAGATATTCCTATTATTGCTAGCGGGAAGACTCAGGGAAATAGTTCCAACTGATTGGCATCTACTTAACTCTCTAAGGGAAGCCCATATGTTACACAGACAGGCCTTTTAACGGCATTTCCCGGAGAAAACCCACGCATGCACAGGGAGAACATGCAAACTCCACACAGAGATGGCTGAGGGTGGAATTGAACCCTGGTCTCCTAGCTGTGAGGTCTGTGCGTTAACCACTCGACCGCCGTCCCACCAAGTACATATACAGGATCTTCACATTTAAAAGATTAATCGGCACGGCGGTCGAGTGGTTAACACGCAGACCTCACAGCTAGGAGACCAGGGTTCAATTCCACCCTCGGCCATCTCTGTGTACTCCGGTTTCCTGGGATAGGCTCCAGCACCCCCATGTGACCCTTGTGAGGAAAAAGTGGTAGAAAATGAATGAATGAAAAAGATTAATCGAAATACCAAACTAGTTTTCAATTAAAAGGATAATCTAAGGAATTGAAATATTAAATACATGGAAAAATTACTGAGCAAGAATGGGGGTGGGGTTACATGAAAACAGCTCTGGTCAGATTTAATATCCTTGAAAAAATTAAAGGAATTAAAGGAAAAATTTATTCATTCATTCATTTTCTACCGCTTTTTCCTCACGAGGGTTGCGGGGGGTGCTGGAGCCTATCCCAGCTGTCTTTGGGCGAGAGGCGGGGTACACCCTGGACTGGTGGCCAGCCAAGTGGCCAATTAACCTAGCATGTTTTTGGAATGTGGGAGGAAACCGGAGTACCCGGAGAAAACCAACGCATGCACGGGGAGAACATGCAAACTCCACACAGAGATGGCCGAGGGTGGAATTGAACCCTGATCTCCTCGCTGTGAGGTCTGCGCGCTAACCACTAGAACGCCATGCCGCCTGGAAAAATGTATTTCCTTTAAAAAAAAAAAAGATTTAATTTCCAGTTAGTAAGCATCCATTCTCACCTGTGTGGATTTAAAAAGCGATATTATTTCATGAAACCATCACCTCAAAGTTCATATGCAAAGTTAACAATAAAATATTGTGTGCTTTGGTGTGTAGTGTTTGTGTGTGCGTGTGTGTGTCACTCACAGAGACCTTCCAGATGAAACCGATTTTTATATCCCCGACATGCCTTTATTCATCAGGGAGCCTCTGCAGTCAGTCTCTGCTGCTGACAGCTCTGACCTGTAATTGGCTAATGGAGTTAAACGTATCCGGGCTGTGCCGCCCCAGCGGGTCTGTTATGGACAACCAAACACAGTACGGCCCTTTGTTCGGAAAAGCTGCCATGGCGATGTCATTTGCGTTGTGCTAACTGAGACCACAAACATTTGCGACAGGAATGAAATATTAGAACAATAGCGTAAAAAAAAAGCGAAATCTGCGGTATGTACTGATTCGCTTGTCATCAGGCTCATCCAAGCGAGTTTCAATGAAAGTTGTGAAGGTGAATCTGGTCTTTGCATGTCCATGCGCGGTTTAAATGTGCCCAGTTACACTAAAATGGATTATGCAGATTTTTACCAGTTTTCAAGCATGAATATGGCTTCTGTGGAAGTACTTCTTTAGGTACACCTGCCAACCTCATGGGATTGAATACAGGAGCTGTATATAAAAATCTGCTTGGACTAAGCCAATAATGCAAAGTACTTAGGTTTCCGGTTGCCATAAGTATACCTACCTACTGTTTTTGTACTATTGCCACTGTTACTTTTTCTATTGCACAGGACACAGGTCATAGTTCTGTTGGAGTATTATTTTTAATTGTGTGCTTTTGTAACAGCAATTCATATCTCAACATGGTTTGCCAATCTTACATTTTGGTCAAGTTATGACATTTCCATTATAGATTCCATTCCCTTCTTGAGCAAACCGGGTTATCAGAACCGGATTGGTTTATTGCATAACTCTCACGGTTGTCTAGAACCAATTTATGTGCAAATATTGTGCAATATTTTTGATTTTATTTTTGACTCTACACCAGTGTTGGCATGTAGTCCGGCCCAAAGCAGTCTGTCATCACATTCTCCAGACGAACACGGAGCTAATTGGTGAACGGGAATAAACACAGCGTTGGAGGCGACTGGTATCTGTCAGTGACAAAGTTCAGGGGGGGTTGTTTAGGGGCGCTGGGGGTGGCGGTCTATCTGTGTTTCTCTTCACTTTGACCTCCCTCCTTGCACCTTTAATCCCGTCTGTCTCTGTTTATAAACTTTTTAGATGGGAAAGATGGCCTACTCCCCTCTCAGTGGGTCAGTGTAGTATGTTAAGTACTGCAATGAACCTAGTACAAGCTCCGAACCTGGGGTGCCTTCTCCATCGCTACCCCCACCCTCTTGAACTCTTTGCCCCATTCATTCCGTGCTTGCCCCGACCTTCCCAGTTTCAAAAAAACAACTAAAAACCCACCTCCTTAAATCTGTTTTTAATGTGTAACTTTTTATATCTGACTGCTGTGCCCCGATTTTACTCTTGTTTTAGCTGTGTATTAACCAATGAATGTTGTATTTTAATGTATTTTTTACTCTGTTTACTTGCTTTTATTCAATTTCATTCTTCTGTAAAGTGTCTTTCAGTATTTTGAAAAGCGCTATACAAATAAAATGTATTTTTATTTTTATTTTTATTTTTATTTTTATTTTTATTTTTATTTTTATTTTTATTTTTATTTTAATTTTAATTTTAATTTTAATTTTAATTTTAATTTTAATTTTTATTTTTATTTTTATTTTTATTTTAATTTTAATTTTAATTTTAATTTTAATTTTAATTTTAATTTTTATTTTTATTTTTATTTTTATTTTTATTATTATTAGTAGTAGTAGTATTGGTATTAGTATTATATTATTGTTATTAGTATTATTTGTATTAATAATAATAATAATAATAATAATAATAATAATAATAATAATAATAATAATAATAATAATAATTATTATTATTATTATTATTATTATTATTATTATTATTATTATTATTATTATTATTATTATTATTATTATTATCATCATCATCATCATCATCATTATTATTATTATTATTATTTTATAAATATATATAATAATATATAATATATAATATATAATAATATATAATAATAAATAATAACATATAATAAATATAAAAATGTCATTATTATTATTAGTACACAGCATATGGGTTATTTGAGGATACTTTTCACTGTTATATTAAACTCCACAGTCTCCAGTTTGCTGTAACGGCCCATTTTCTCGGTCAACTAACTGAATAAAATGTGATCTGGGAGCTGGGAGTGTGCAGTGGAAAAGCAGCCCAAATCACTCACAGTTTTAGGTGAGGGACTCCCTAATTGAGCCTGACTGTACCCCCCCCCCCCCCCCCCCCCCACACACACACACACACACTGTCTGCTTTCTATCTCCGGTGCTTGATTGAAACAGCCAAATAGAGAACACGGAGATTTGACTCATTTTTATTTATTTATGCATCATATTCTGCCTGTTACGCCCCTGGATCCGGTCCCTGTGGATGGAACCACAGCGGAGAGCCCCCCCCCCTCGCTCATGGGGAATGGAATGTGCAACCTACAGCTCGGACTAATGGTGTGTGAGTGGGGGGTTCTGCTACGAGCCGTCTTTGCTTTGTTGCATTCTCACAATGTGTTCCACATCTGGCCGCAGTGTACGTTTTGTCAACTTGAAGAGCTTTGATTTAAAAAAAAGAATTTAAAAATCGGTTGCAAGTCAGCGAAAAAGATCCCTCATAAACACTGTTCACGTTTATCGCTGTCAAAGCCTCACCGACGGACGGACGCACTGACGACTAAATCGGATGCAGCTTATATTAAAACTAAGCCGCTGTGTAATTGAATATTAGTTAAATCCTTGTCATACTGCTTAGATTTGACCTAAATATGGCCACATGAAATTGGAGTACAGTGCCCCCATCAGGCATTTAGAATGGACTCGCTTTGTACACATTATTTGTGTGTACTACATGATTCAAGTTACTAGTACACTTTTTTTGGAGTAGTTTTAACATAAGAATTTCCATTTTTACCATTCTGTAGTGGGATAATCTGTATACTGTGTACATACAGTACCCTAAATATGCCAATGTACTTTTCAGTAGTACGGCTGCAACGTAATAAAAACGAAACAATGCTTATACCTAATATTTAAGTGGCAGAGAGTTGGAGGATTGGTCTCTACTTCCATTATCCATGAAGACATGACTGATTAAGGAGCCGAGAGTTTTCCTAAGTGGCACCAGGAGACGCTTTGATAAAGCATCTCTAATTAAAAGCCCCTGTTTCCTCTTTGTCTACACTATCTGCATTCGGCTGTGCCCTCTCGGGAGCAAGATAAATTGCGTTAATTAACTTCAGCTCACTTTTTCAGTTTGTAGTTGTCTTTTTTTTGTGTGTGTAGCTAATTGAAAGGTTTGTTAAATAGCTGGCACCTTTAGTTGTTCCTGCACATCATGTACTGCAGCGTTGTTCCATTTCATCCATATGTTGGTCAGCTGACTCGCTTGTCCTTCAGGGGTCCACTGCTATATTTTCATTTTTAATTGTCTTTCATTGTCACGTTCCGCCTTCAGATGCCGACTCCTCCCGCCGCCGCCGCCGCCGCCTCAGTCACCCTTCAACTCCAAACCACTCGGCAGTAAAATTAGATTTTATGATTTTGGTTCATTGCTGCTTCCCTGGATGTATAAAGAAGAAAAAACAAAAAAAAAGTTGAAAATGCCTCACTGGAAACCGCCACAATATATGGGCTGCCAGTTATGAAATGACAAGCTGAAGCACTCCAGTATTTTTATTTTTTTTTTTAACCAAGGAGGCTTTTTTTCTGCCTCTCAATGGCTTCTTTGTGCTCAAGCTACTTAACCAATACCAAAGATTTTTGTTTACAGTACATTTGGAGATTGGGCATTGTTTTCATGAATTTCTTCATGAATATTTTCAGATATAAGGTACTACTTTCGGTAAAGGTTTTGTAGCCTTGAATTGCAATGCCATATTGCTAGAGTAGCTTTTGCCTTAATAACACTTTATAACACTTTATAACACTTTATAACACTTTGCAGTAAACTACTGGTGTAGCATGCAAGTTGCAGCCATTTACAGAAAACTGATCGTTTTGATTGTTTTGTTATCGTCTGCACTAGACTGCAACGATTAATTGACAACTATTTTGGTATTTGATTAATATGTGTCTCTCAGAGGTACTATATAGCTTTTAGTAGTCATCTATGAAAGCTGACATATTTTCTTTGTTTTCAGGCAAAACAAGATACTCACACGAAGCTTTAACTGTGGAGAAGAGCAATCGACCTGTTTGCTTCTTCTCAAATGTTGCGGAATTAACCATGAACTCTTTGTGTTAGGGTTACATCGATTTGTCAATCCAGGGACTAAACGATTACTTGTTTAATCAAAGCAACCACCTTCAGATGAATCGGCTAAGAAAATGACTGCAGTCCTCATTTGTATGTGAACCTTTCCCAAACTTGAATGGGCTTGTTGTCCCGTAAATCCCCACCTTTAAGGGCGCATTTCAGTGGCATCCTTGGCAGAATTCCATTTCATTTCATTGAGTATTTGTCGCATTTTCCGCTTTTACCACATGGAACTGTTGGGACGGAACATTTGAATGAGAACCCAACAAACAAACAAACAAAGCACTGAGCCATTTTAGTCATTTGTTAGAATGTGGGCTTCTGGGGGAGGGTGAGGAAGCGGACATGATGGATGTATGCAGAGATTCTAGCTCACGCAGTCAGTGGGGGTGCCAGATAAAGCCACTTAGAGGGCAACACAGGAAGGAAGTGTGTTTTTCTGTGAAAATAATAGCGATAATAAGGAATAGTGACCCTTGTGTTGATTAATTCAAACATTAAACCAATGCTTTAATTAAAGCAACCATTTCCCTACAGTCTCAGTATAGTACGTCCAAGTAAAGGTGGAGTTGACCTTTATACACCCCCTCTGTCCCCGCAGACAAAGACTGCCGTCGGTGTGAATGGCCATGGCAGGAATAACCGGCAACTGCGGGGCACAGGCCAGATGGATTAACTTGAAAGGCACGGCATTGTGCAGCAAAACTCAAATTAATCCCTGTTTTGTGTCCCTCAATGGAACAATGCTTCCTTTTTGCCGGCTCACGGTGAGATGTTGACGCTGAGGGGCGAGCCGGGCCTCCGGCGTGTATCTGACACTCTGCTATTCACGTCACCGCTCGCAATTACCTGCCACCGGAATAAGACACTTTGATAAGACACAGGCATAGCTAGCTCATGTCACACTGGATATTGATTTGCCAGCTATGGAACTAGTTTCACTTCTCTTATAATGCAAAAGTGGTGTGCGGATTTCCATATAAAATAGAGTCTCAGAACATTCGGATTGTGTCCACTATGCTGGGTGTGTCTGTTCAGCCTCTGGCCGAGTGAAATGAGCCCACACAGCCTTACAAAGAGCTTTAGAACCCCCTTTGCAGACCTAAAAAAGCCCCTGCCCCCTCACTTTACATACGAGTCAACCACAAAAATTGTGTTCATGGCATGAATTGAAATTGTCTTGGGAAGAAATGCATAGTATACAGTAGAACAGGGGTCTCAAACTTAATTTACCTGGGGTCCACTGGAGCTAGGGTCTGGCCAAGGCTGGGCCGCATCAGGCCCCCCCCCCCCAAAAAAATGCATTTATTAAAAACAGAAAAATATACAAACTTTTTCAGTGCTTTGGTTCCGATTTTCTACAATAAAAGCTCTGATAAAACATTCCACTGTTCTCAAATATCTTAATTTTTATTTTTCTGCACAAAATAAGATGAAAAATAAATAAACAAATCAAGAATTAAAAAAAACAATCAGTAATCAATAAATATAATAATAATAATAAAATGGCAAATAATAAAAACTTAAGAAACCACATATAGTTGGTGGGTAGACAAATGATTTTTTTCAGATTAAAATGAACAAAGCATTATTAGAGCCCTGTAGACATGACAAAACACGACTATAGTCACATTTATACTCTTTTTATTTACAACATATTGCGCAACTGCAGGGTCTTGAGAACTAGAGAACTAGCAACCTAAACGGTAGCCTTCAAGTTATTTCCTTTAAACTTAAATAGCCAAAAACTTACCACTTCCACACGGATAGGGAGGATAACTATTAACAGTTATGTAACCTTTAACATGAACATTAATCAAACGTAATATTTTTTTCTGGGTACATGATACCATACAGCATCCATATCAAACTTGCGCGGGTCGCACTAACATTACACTTTCATATCAAGGCGGGGCCCTCAAACTAGTGTCCTGCGGGCCACATTTGGTGTTTGAGACCCCTGCTCTAAGGTAAAGCATTAAGGCTGGTGATGATAGTATATTGTAATGCGATGCCTCTTCCAAGCATCCTTTTCCTTTAAACTTAAATAGCCAAAAACGTACCACTTCCACACGGATAGGGAGGATAACTATTAACAGTTATTTAACCTACCATACAGCATCCATATCAACATTAAACTTTCATATCAAGGTGGGGGCCTCAAACTAGTGTCCTGCGGGCCACATTTGGCCTGCAGGCTGCATGTTTGAGACCCCTGCAGTAGAAGTAGAAGAACAGAGGTTGTGGCGTAGAGCCTTGAGGTACTCCGTATTACACATACTTTAATTTAAATGCTTCCTCATCAAGTGAATAATTGTTTTAGATGAGTAAAGATTTTCAAAAATATTATTTTGGTCTCTGGGCTCCGCGACCGCATTCCCAATGGAAGTAACGTTATTAGTATCAGATGAACTGTGGTGTTCCTGTCAGCTCCATTCCAATCCTTGCCTCATTGGCATGGCGACATAGCTGTTTTTTCCTCCAGGCATTTGTATGGTTGAATGTGTTCTCTCAATTAAATTCCTTTTGGAACCACTTCCTAATGCTTCATCCTCCTCTTGCTCCTTATTTGGGAGGCTTTTTGTGCTCTTAATATGCAGCAGAAGTAGGACAAGAGGTCCCACTGTTACAAGTGTGTGTTACGTACTTGACGCTGCCATTCATTAATTATCTTCCCGGCGCAGTGGTCTTTATCGCTCATTGTTTGCTTTTTTTGGTTGTTTTCCCGCTTTGAGCACCTTGTTCCGCGTTGTTCTAATCCCAGCTCTTTCATTTGCAGCATCCCTAGGGATTTAATACAGCTTGTTTTTCCTGTTTGTTTGTCCGCTTTTGGCGACAGTGGAAAGTTTAAATATGAACGTCTGTCGGCCAGGAGAACGCATTGCCAGTTCGCACACACCAACCAGTGTTTGTTGCATACCGTCTCCGAGGGGGGGAGATTGATGTCGTGTTTAAGTTGGCCAGAAAACATTTGAGGATTTATCACCAATGGAGCACGCACCTTTTAACTCCTAAATGTCACACGTGCTTTCACTTCACTTTGTTGGCCATGTGCTAAATGATCCATAGCGGCGTATATGGGCCGCACCTCCTCTCATTGGTCACAGATGCTTGCCTCTCACTGAGTCAACCAGGTTAGTCAGATGTTGACTCACGAAACACGCACTGATGTCCACTGACGCTTTGAATATGTCATTCACACTGTGTGTCTCAAAAGTAACTTTTAGTAAAAGCAGAAATCAAGCTTGAACTGTTAACACCTTCTTTGAGACATGTTTTGTGCACGTTCTGTGTGTACTTGTGTGGGTTTGTTGGACAGTTCCATTGACCAAGGAGCTGACACAGGATCCAGATTTGGTCCTGGGACTGTAATGGTGTATGCCAAGAAATCTGCATGGATGGGCAAGCTCCTCAGAATGAATCGTGCAAAGATGTAATGAGATGAATTTGAACTACAGACTACTAAGTTGCATTTGTGGACCAAATCCTGATCATGTGTCATCAGGTTTGTCTATGGAATTGGCTGGAAATTCACCTCACATGTTTTTGTTTGGGCTGCACGGTGGTCGAGTGGTTAACGTGCAGACCTCACAGCTAGGAGACCAGGGTTCAATTCCGGTTTCCTCCCACATTCCGAAAACATACTAGGTTAATTGGCGACTCCAAATTGTCCATAGGTATGAATGAGTGTGAATGGTTGTTTGTCTATATGTGCCCTGTGATTGGCTGGCCACCAGTCCAGGGTGTACCCCGCCTCTCCCCCAAAGACAGCTGGGATAGGCTCCAGCATACCCCCTGTGACCCTTGTGAGGAAAAGCGGTAAAAAATGAATGAATGAATATTTTAGTTTGTGATACAAGATAATCAAATGTTGCAAATCAAAGTGCATCATTAAATCGGCATTCAACTTTGCAGTCGAGACTAAATTAGACCCTGGTCTAGTTTCCGTCATCTGTGTTTTACTTTCTAGTATCGCAACAACGTCTTGACTTTGGCATCCTAGAGGTGACCCACCAGGCATGCAACACCAGGCCTCAAACACTAAACCTCCAATGGTTTACTCTGAGCTATTAATAAGCAAAAGAGCCATATTAGTGGCGATTGGAGGAATGTTAGTCAGTCTGTTGAAGACAGACACGGACAAAATATATATATATATATATATATATATATATATATAAGGACCACGATGTGTAGGGCAAACGTTGATATTGGGGGTTTTGTGATGAATGGTGCTGTGTAGTGTTTTACTGCCCCGTGCATTCGTGCGTCTGGGCTGTTTATTGTTACCACACCTCCTTCTAGTCACTGCGTAGCGCTAAGTAGTCGAACAGCACATGGAGCCGCCTTTACTAATCGTCGTTGTCCCGACGGCGCTTTCAAACCAGACCCACCCTGCTGGCCAAACGTGGTCACATACCAGTCGCATAGCTCACTGACACGGAGCTCAAGAGATCCGGTGTTGCGGGAAAAAAAAACAAAGCTTGCAGCTGTAGCAAAGAATCAATGGCAGCAATTGTGGACATGACAGAAGGGGATTTAGCCTTTAAAACCATTAGCTACCGTCTCTTGTTGCGTTACCAAAAGTGGTCATGTTGCACAGTGGTATTTTCACCCCCCCATTCTGTCATGATAGTGTGAGTCTTGTTGAGGAAGGATTTACTGTCCATGCCAGTGGCAGGAAGCACCGTGACCTCTCAGATGCTCATTAGACAAGCTGCTAGCTCGAACTTTGTCCCTTTTGAAGAAAGGTGCAGATTGCAACGTGCCAACATTAGCTGATGACTTTGGGACAGGTGTGGATGTCAGCATGCCCGTCATGGTGCGGACTGCATTGCCTTTTTGTCTCGTTCCTGGAATTCTGATGGCTCTAAGGCAGGGGTCTCAAACTCAATTTACCTGGGGGCCACTGGAGCTAGGGTCTGGGCAAGGCTGGACCGCATCAGGTTTTCCAAAAAAAAACACATTTATTAAAAACAGAAAAATATACAAACTTTTTCATTGCTATGGTTCCGATTTTCTACAATAAAAGCTCTGATAAAATATTCCACTTTTCTCAAATATCTTCTGCACAAAATAAGATGAAAAATAAATAAACAAATCAAGAATAAAGAAAATCAATCAGTAATAAATAAATATAATAATAATAATAAAACGACAAATAATAAAAACTTAAGAAACCACATAGACATAGACAGGTGGGTAGACAAATGATTTTTTTCAGATTAAAATGAACAAAGCATTATTAGAGCCCTGTAGACATGACAAAACACGACTATAGTCACATTTATACTCTTTTTATTTACAACATATTGCGCAACTGCAGGGTCTTGAGACACATGCTAACTCGCAAACTAGAGAGCTAGCAACCTAAACGGTAGCCTTCAAGTTATTTCCTTTCAACTTAAATAGCCAAAAACTTACCACTTCCACACAGATAGGGAGGATAACTATTAACAGTTATTTAACCTTTAACATGAACATTAATCAAACGTAATAATTTTTTCTGGGTACATGATACCATACAGCATCCATATCAAACTTGCGCGGGCCGCACTAACATTAAACTTTCATATCAAGGCGGGGGCCTCAAACTAGTGTCCTGCGGACCACATTTGGTGTTTGAGACCCCTGCTCTAAGGTGATGATAGTATGTTGTAATGCGATGCCTTTTCCAAGCATCTTTCCTCTGTGAGAAACTGAGGTTTTTGCATTACGTCATTAGTCTAGTGCCCTCCTCGGTTCTGCCCTTTCTTTCTCCAAGCCTTTGTCCTGTCGTTGTTGTTTTTCTGCGTGATGACTATTTGCTTGATTCCCATTGGCATTGAACGGGTTGCACTGTTTCTTGCTTGTTTCCAGCTGAGCTCCGCTGGGTGACTGCAGCCCTTGTTGAGGTGTTGTTGTGCATGTCGGCTGTTTCTCAAGGGGCTCCTTCAGCCTGTCTCTCCTCCTTGAGTGTGCCCATGCCCCCACCCCCCCCCCTTCAAAAAAAACCTCCACCCCTTATTGCTGTCCCACAAAGCTGCTGTCAGCTCACAGGCCATATGCGTCAGGCCTCTTATTTAGGACCCGAGTCCTGCCTCCGCGTCAGAGAGGGCACTGTGGAAAAGAGGGTGTAGCAGAGCTATTCTTACGATGGAGAAAAGTGCTCGGAACAATCACTCAGCTAGTCTGAGCGTGATTGTTCACCCCCACAGAGAGCCTCGGGTTGGGGGGGCTTTCTCCAAACTAGTGTCAATGTCCTCGTTTGGCCGGAGGAGACGGTGGAGACGGTGGAGCCGGGCCAGACTGATGCACAACAGCTTCTCTGTTAGGCGTCCTTGCGGCCTCTCCACAACGTAGCAGTCCAGACACGTTAACAACTACATGCATTCAATAAAACACCACCGCTGGACAAGGTTCTGCCTGCGCTGCCAGCGGGGCCCCGAAAGCCTTGTCATTCATTCCAGTCCGTTCCCGGGGTCTGTTTTTTTTATTGTTGGCCATTGGTGAACAATTGATAGCTGGCATACTTTGCTATGTTGTTTTTAACGCTACGTCTAACTGGAATGCATATACGTATCCCGGAGCATGAAATAATTTGAAATATTCAAATGTCGTCCCAGCTGTGTGGTGTTACTTTATGTGCTAAGAAGAGAAAAGCAGCCGAGTGCAATTTGTGTGACGCGAGTGTCTCAAGAGGCGGTAGCAACATAACACGAATTTGATCAAACATTGGCAAGTATCGTGGTAAGTAAGTGCAAACATGTATCATATAAAAAGTTTACAAGAAGAAAGGTGAGCCACAATAATAGTCGTTCAAACCGTTGCTCCTTTGGAAGATTTCTCTGTGCAATTTCAACGAGTGGCGAGCGAGTCTCTTTCAGCACAGCTTCCATTATTATTATTATTATCCAATGTTATCCATCTTTATCAGAAAGAATCTGATCCTCATGTTGAAGCCAATGCTGTACATTTATTTTAAATTTGTGAGTGATTTAAGAACAGTGATTCTGAACTGGTGGGACCCAAAAGTAGGTCGGGGGTCCATTGAGCACGGGTCGCAGACACCGCGTCAAATATTACGGTATTTTAAAAAATGCAACATACAACCAATGTCTTATTTTTCAATAACATTGTCTATTATCTTAGTTGTCTTCTTCTTTGGTGTATAATCATTTCACAGCTATAATTGAAATACAGTAAAGTCTCGTTATATCGATATTCTCGGGAGTCGGAAAAAATACCGATATAACCGGACTATCCATACATCCGATCCTGCGCCGAACTGCATTAAAAGTGGGCGGATCTTTGATATGGCATGTAATTTTCTCCTTGAGTTCATGGATTGCGTATCTAGCATGCTTTTGTACTACAATACATTTTGTACTACAGTAAATAAAAATAAACTTACGCTGTAGTGATTACCGGTTACCGGGACATAATTCACCCCGGAACATAATTCACCCCGGATAGGGAAGGTGTTGCCACCCGGAGGGTGTTTTCCGCTGTGTGTGCTGCACTCTGGTGGTGGAAGTGTGAAAAATGAAGTTGACTGGAAGCAGCCGTTCGCCGTGTTCTTTTTTGGTATTGAAATCCTTAAGCAAAGATTGATTTAAGCTGCTTTTGTATCGATATAAGCAGACCAAATTGGCTGGCGGGAGATGAAAAGGGCATCCTAGTAACCGGATTATCATAATAACCGTGTAACGGAGCTAATTATATCATAAAAGACTAGAAATTTGCCGGGAAATGAAAATAGTATCGTAATAAGTAGTAATTCGTTAACCGATATCGATATAATGAGACTTTACTGTATTCTTATTTATTACAGTTTTGATATTTAAGTTTTTTTATTTTTATTTTTATTTTTATTTTTATTTTTATTTTTATTTTTATTTTTATTTTTATTTTTATTTTTATTTTTATTTTTATTTTTATTTTTATTTTTATTTTATTTTTATTTTTATTTTTATTTTTATTTTTATTTTTATTTTTATTTTTATTTTTATTTTTATTTTTATTTTGCAACTGATATTTAAGTTTAATTCATGTGAGTTACCCTGATTTTCTGATTTTCTATGCTGCTTATACTCACTAGGGCTATGGGTATGCTGGAGCCTATCCCAGCCATCTTTGGGCGAGAGGCGGGGTACACCCTGGACTGGTGGCCAGCCAATCACAGGGCACATATAGACAAACAACCATTCACACTCACATTCATACCTATGGACAATTTGGAGTGGCCAATTAACCTAGCATGTTTTTGGAATGTGGGAGGAAACCGGAGTACCCGGAGAAAACCCACGCATGCACGGGGAGAACATGCAAACTCCACATAGAGATGAGCAAGTGGGGAATCGAACCCAGGTTTTCACGATTTCCTGGTCTACATACGAACCACTTGTCCACCGTGTGGCATGTCTTAAAGTGGCTATTATTTGTACAAAATGTAAAGTTGATTTTGCATGGTCAACATTGCAGTTCATTTTATTGCTATGTGGAAATGTTATATTATGGAATTATAATGCATTTTTCCTGTAACTCAGATTTAAACTTTTGTCCAAAGTTTTACTGTATTCAGTTTTATTTTGAAGATTTGAAGACCATGCTCGGTATGGTGACGAATCAGAAGTGCTTTTAAAATAAATGTGTTTAAAGTTTGAACGTGTAATGATGTGAGTCGCTGTGTTTACAGTCTTCCTTCAGGGGGAGTAGAATATGTGTTGGACACTGAGTATGCTTTTTAATGCTGAACACAGTAAGCACATATAAACCTAGTCCTAAGAAGAAGGTTGTTATTAATTTTGGATTGTATCGGTGTTAGCCAACATGAAAAAAAGGTATGGGACCATTCCTGGTTTCAAATCGTAGCCATGAGTGTTGCCCCCGGAGACACTCAACGGTTTAGGGCTGTTAAATCTGATCTGTCTACTCAGGGTGTAATGGCTCACCAGGTGGAAAAATGCCTAGCAACGGCCCTTTAAAGTGTGTCCGCCGCGTTAGAGGTCACAAGATACAAAAGCTGTAATTGACAATCAGTGATGAGTGTCGACGGACAGCAGCACGACAAGGTTCCTTGATCAACTCCTGCGGCGAGATGGAGGGAGGCTAAATAGTTGGTACCGGGTTTTTGGTGTCATGGCGGCTGTTTAATCCTTGCAGGTTCACATTGCATGCAGTGAAAAACAAAGACTGCGGTTGCAATGACAAATGTTATGGTTTCTTCTGAGCGAATTTCAAGTCCACACACACACATACACACACACACACACACACACTGGATGCTGCTCTCGTGCTCTCATGAGTGCAGCGGGCAGGATAATGATGGTTTCCACAGACATAAAGGAACAAAAAAAGGGGAAAGAATGTCAATTTTCAAGTTGCGTGAGCTGCACCGGCAGAAGCTTTATATGAACAGAAATAAGAACAGACAGGAAAAGAGCGCAAGGGAACTTTTTTTGTTGTGGTTGTTGTTGCCAAAACCCAGCTGGTCTCGTCCCTAAGGCTTTGTAGCTGCGGTCAAGATGCAATACTGTGCTTGAAAGGTAGACATTAAATGTCTAACTCGGCAAGTGGATGTTTATAAAGGATTCATAGTAATGTTGTACAGTCCCGAGGAAGTTAGGATTTTATCTTTGACTGCCACCAGCCAACAGATTTTCACAAAAAACAAATGCAGTTTTGTTTGCAGTAATCCCTCGTTCACCGTGGGTAATAAATGTTTCCAGACCCAACCGTAATATGTGAATTTCTGCAATTTCTTTTTCAATGGAATGTTTTTGTAGTTTTAGAAACCTGTTTACGAACTTCAAAATATGTTTTTATTTTACATTATTAGAGCTCTCTTGATAGTAAATAACACCCCTATAGTCACCTTTACATTCGTATTACCCAATGTAGTGGCTATGATCAGAGGAAATAAGTCAAAATGGAATGTTTTTGTAGTTTTAGAAACCTGTTTACGATCTTCAAAATATGTTTTTTTTTTACATTATTAGAGCTCTCTTGATAGTAAATAACACCCCTATAGTCACCTTTACATTCGTATTACCCAATGTAGTGGCTATGATCAGAGGAAATAAGTCAAAATGGAATGTTTTTGTAGTTTTAGAAACCTGTTTACGAACTTCAAAATATGTTTTTTTTTTACATTATTAGAGCTCTCTTGATAGTAAATAACAACCCTATAGTCACCTTTACATTCGTATTACCCAATGTAGTGGCTATGATCAGAGGAAATAAGTCAAAATGGAATGTTTTTGTAGTTTTAGAAACCTGTTTACGATCTTCAAAATATGTTTTTTTTTTACATTATTAGAGCTCTCTTGATAGTAAATAACACCCCTATAGTCACCTTTACATTCGTATTACCCAATGTAGTGGCTATGATCAGAGGAAATAAGTCAAAATGGAATGTTTTTGTAGTTTTAGAAACCTGTTTACGAACTTCAAAATATGTTTTTTTTTTACATTATTAGAGCTCTCTTGATAGTAAATAACAACCCTATAGTCACCTTTACATTCGTATTACCCAATGTAGTGGCTATGATCAGAGGAAATAAGTCAAAATGGAATGTTTTTGTAGTTTTAGAAACCTGTTTACGATCTTCAAAATATGTTTTTTTTTACATTATTAGAGCTCTCTTGATTGTAAATAACAACCCTATAGTCACCTTTACATTCGTATTACCCAATGTAGTGGCTATGATCAGAGGAAATAAGTCAAAATGGAATGTTTTTGTAGTTTTAGAAACCTGTTTACGATCTTCAAAATGTTTTTTTTTTACATTATTAGAGCTCTCTTGATAGTAAATAACACCCCTATAGTCACCTTTACATTCGTATTACCCAATGTAGTGGCTATGATTAGAGGAAATAAGTCAAAATGGAATGTTTTTGTAGTTTTAGAAACCTGTTTACGATCTTCAAAATGTTTTTTTTTACATTATTAGAGCTCTCTTGATAGTAAATAACACCCCTATAGTCACCTTTACATTCGTATTACCCAATGTAGTGGCTATGATCAGAGGAAATAAGTCAAAATGGAATGTTTTTGTAGTTTTAGAAACCTGTTTACGAACTTCAAAATATGTTTGTTTTTTTACATTATTAGAGCTCTCTTGATAGTAAATAACACCCCTATAGTCACCTTTACATTCGTATTACCCAATGTAGTGGCTATGATCAGAGGAAATAAGTCAAAATGGAATGTTTTTGTAGTTTTAGAAACCTGTTTACGATCTTCAAAATATGTTTTTTTTTACATTATTAGAGCTCTCTTGATAGTAAATAACACCCCTATAGCCACCTTTACATTCGTATTACCCAATGTAGTGGCTATGATCAGAGGAAATAAGTCATTTAGGGAATAAATAAAACATTAAATGTCTTCCAGGCATGTGTGCAGGAAGTTCAGGGCGGAGTTGTAGCTGGATTATGGCTGTGTTGTTATTATTATTGTGCTTGTTGTGCCATAAAATCTTGTTGTTCCGGCGATCAAGTCTGGTGCTCGTCTCACCACAGACATCTAGTGACCAATATCAAATACTGCATTTAATATTCCATTGTCATCTCAATTCATTGTATTTGTATTTGACTTCATTTAGCCAGTTTTATGTTTAATATGTAACATTTGCTGTGCATATTTGTTACTAATAACATATATACAACCACAGAAGAGCATGCTTTATTTATTAAAATATGTTTGAAAACCCATGATAGATTGAAGCCACGAAATTCGACCCTCAAAGTAGCAAGGTAATGCTATTGGTCATCAATTTTAAATAAGTCTCATAGGTCCCACAGTAATATATTCGAAGCCATGTGAGCTCCACTCACATTTTAGCTGAAGGCTGAAGAAAAACAACACGACCTTACTTTTAAGATGTGTAATGACACCTCTTTTTGTATAACACTGTTCTCTGTGAAGCGACGGACGCATACATGGAATGGAATGGAATTATTTAGCCAGGGTGGGTAGGAGGCATTATGTCTATGAAAAAGGAAGTTTTTCCTTTATGATGTTATGAAAAGGCTCAAGTGGTGCAAACAAGTAAGAGAGATGATATCGTTTTTCATCTTTGATGCACATGAACAGGTTCAAGGGACATATTACTGTTGCCAAAATATCAGTAATAAACAGTCACCTTTGCAAAGGCATAAGGCATACGCACGTGCGTATGCTACACCATTTTTATTTTCTTTACTAAGTGTGGTCCCGCTCCAGTTTTCATGCATTCCTCTTTGATGAAAAATCTCCCGTGTTGCCTTCCATTATCCACATTTAATTAAAGTGTCTCCCAGGGCACGTGGAAGAATCGCTTGGTAATTAAAGGCTAATTGCACCCAAGGTCAGCGGTTTATTCATTTATCTGCTCATTTATTCCTCTAAGTAAGGTTAAAGTATCTCCGTGACTGTTTAGCTTTGGGCTGTATGGCGAGTCGAGGTGTTGAAGACCCCGGCAGGGAAGGCAGTGACACATGAAGGTGTCATAGCCTCGTCGAGGGGCCCGCTCCAGAGGGGGTCTGCTGCTGGGTGGAAAGAGTCGTGCTGCCTCTTACCTATATCTTAGAGATGCTAACACTTTGTCCACCTGATTGGTTCATTCTTCTCATTTTAGCCTCAATCAACAGGAGCTAATAGTAAGTCATGCATTAGCTCAGTGCCGTGACGTCCTGCTGGTGTCCGTGCAGCAGTCGTGTCCCGGGGTTTGTGCACCAGGGCTTTAATCCCCCTCATTAACTCTGCAGGGCACAGATGGCAGCTTGGCACAGGAACATGGATGCATGCACACCCCCGTGCGTTTTTGCTGTTGTCAGACCTGGAGGTCCAACACCCCCCCCCCCCCCCCCCCCCCCCACACACACACACACACACACTTTCGCATTGCCAGCTGAATGCACCCTTGGGTATGCATGTGTTTTTCTGATCTTAATGAAAAGAGATGAGTGATTTGTTGTACGTTGCTGCTACATCTCATCCTCTTTCCTCCATGTAATGATGTTAGCAGTTGCGTTTAAGGTCCTCGTGCCTTCACATTAGCATACCAATTATTCTACACTCTTTCCATGACACATTATTGGCAACAAATCCTCCATTCTCTCTCTGAAGTGCTTATAGAGCCCTGAAAGACTTTTATAGCAACAAAAAAAAAAAAATCTGACACTCTGCTGGGCCATGAAAAAGTAAACAGCCCTGCTTGTAAATGTTCTGCCAACAGGCTCGGGGTGGAAATATGTGCACACTAACAAAAGAGATATAAACACGGACAAAAAGCAGAGACCCTTCCCTTCCCCCCTTTGCTAGGGGCTGCCCTTTAATGCAGCATATGTTTACAAAACATGCACTTAATTTGCTGCTTTCAAAACACTGCATGCTTGCACACGCAATATTAACCTTATTGGTACGTGAATTGATATTCTGGGCTGGACGTGGGCCAATTGTGGACAGATGAAAGGCCTGTGTGTGTGCGTGGAGGTCATTCTGGGCTTCCTGTTGACAGCTGCAGGCTGTGGGCAGATTTACTGTGTGGCAGATGCTGCTGGGGGGACACAACTTGGTCTTAAGTTTATGTTGTACCATTTGGCCACATCTATTTATGGCCCGGGACTACACAATGTGACCGGGTAGACTAAGCAAAGCGGCTTTCAGTTGTAAAAATGTTTGAGCCCTCGCGTGGGTATGTGTGTGTGTTTTTCTATGGGTTGTTGTTAGTTTAGTCGGATGATGTCATTACCGGCCATGAACAGGATGGCATCGTCCTGGAGGGGCGAAATCCACAAAAGACTCACTGTGACATCCTGGTGCCCTCATTTCATCCACCCCTTCCTGTTCTTTGCCTCTTTCTGCACTTTCTGCTCAGTGTGGTGCAATTTGCTGGTGACAGAGGATGAATCTGGATAGTCTCAGCTGACTGTCACGTCCCTCAGTGAGCAGAAATGTCCAAAAAAGAGAGATTATTGTCTCTTCTTAATGGCGATATCAAAGTTGCTGTGTGTTTGGAAAGCAGAAGGACTCGAAAAACCCTAAGAAGGATGGATTTAAGAGTTCAAAACAAATAGGAAATATTGGAACAATAATTAACTGCAAGTGTTATTTATTTATTTATTTATTTATTTATTTATTTATTTATTTATTTATTTATTTATTTATTTATTTTTATTATTTTTATTTATTATTTTATTTGTTATGATTTTTTTTAATGAATGAATGAAAGTTCTTACATCCATAGCTATAGCATTGTCCTGCCAATGAGGTATTTTGTAGTCATAGTTATATTTGTCCAAACAAAGTACCTTTGTTGTATCTGAAGAAACTAAAACTGAAGAAACAAAGGTGGGCTAATAAGTTTTTCATGACGGTACAGTTTTTTTTTTAATTACTCAAAAACATATGCAGGGCTTGACAATAACGATGTACCGATGTTTTTTTAAAAGCGGTTCTTGTTGGGTGTTGGTAAAACACGGACTGCGTAATTCTGGTGGTAATTTGCAAACCAATCCTTGCAAATCTTGAAATGGACCAATCGGAATCGTTTATTTAGACCGCGGTCCCAAGTCCAAAGTCCGCGTTTTACCCACACCCGTTCTTGATTGCGATCAACCAATCAGCGATGGTTTGACTAGGAAAACATCTATCATGGCGTCCCTGCCAACATGGTCTAATTCTTCAACAACTTGTGAAGGAAAACAGCAAAAAGTGATGAACCAGTGCCTCCTAAACAAGTATTTTATTAGCGGCAGCAAATCAAATGATGGCACACGTGAGTGAATCACATTGCTGTGACAATTTGAAGTGGTCACAATGAAACACCACCCATTAGATCCAATACCAAGTGCTGATTTTGCTGATTTTTTCGGGCAAGTAGTTCTCACCTTAAGGATTCCCCATGGGCAAGTCATTTTTGTTTTTAATGTAGAGCCCTGATATGTATTTTTGTCATAGATCGGCCATAGTTGGGACCCGTTTCCAACTTTGCTTCAGTCTTCTGGTGACTTATGGATGTTTGCTGTGTGTGTTGACCGTGTGAGATCAGGGGCCCAAGTCCACACAGGGCGTGCAGCCTTCACCGAAAAGACAAACATTGGTTTATCACCAATAGAGACAAATCACGTAGGGTCAGGAATTTGGGAGCTTTGCATGACCATAGTGAACAAAAAAGGGAATTTTACAACTTTGAAAACTGATTTATTGCAAAGGGTTTTTTTGTCAACTTCATGGTATCAGGATCTGTCTTGTTTGTCACACGCTGAGCAAATATGTTGTGCAAATGTGTGGTGCTTCTTTAAAGATAATTTCTTTGCTAATGACCCAAAGACCACAACCAAATTGTTTTGCTATTCGTTCGGGCGGCTAAATGAGCTCCAAACGGTTTTCTGTAACCACCAAGGGGTTCATGGTGTTCATGAACAATATACCGGTCGGTGCCTCCGAAGTGATTCTCTGCTCCGTGACCTCCTTTTCTATCTGCTTCATGCTGTTATCAAACTACTTGTTGCTGTCCCTCGAACTGCGACAGCTGCCCTTTCATCAAACACAGACCTTCAGATGGATGGGGCTTGAATAGCACCGACATGTTGACAAGGGTCACCACCAATCATTTTAGCTGCTGCTCCGAGTTCAACTGTTCAGTCCGTCACTTGGATTCAAGTTGAAATGATTCTTTGGACATGAGGAAGCACTACGGCGTCACTGTTGACTACCTCTGGCCTCTCCTTATCAGCCGGTGGTAGTCTTATCTGGCTCGAGAGGCTTCAGTGTTGACCTTGTGGGAAAGGCTGCAGGCCGTGCCCTCTGAAGGGCGCTCACAGGGATAGTTGACTATTGTTTGCTGTTCTTGTTCCAAAGGAATCAATGAAGATGATGTTTGAAGAAACACTGCACCATTTTTTTTGCCCATCTTGTGTAAGATATGTAACACTTTTGTGTCTTCTAAATAGAGATACACTGCTTTAAACATATAGCATGCTACCGAGCTAATTAGTTATTTTTTTACATTTTAAACTTTCATTCATTTTCTACCGCTTATCTTCACAAGGGTCACGGGGGGTGCTGGAGTCTACCCAGCTGTCCACCCTGAACTGGTGGCCAGCCAATCACAGGGCACATATAGACAAACAACCATTCACACTCACATTCATATCTATGGACAATTTGGAGTCGCTAATTAACCTAGCATGTTTTTGGTATGTGGGAGGAAACCGGAGTACCCGGAGAAAACCCACGCATGCGTGGGGAGAACATGCAAACTTCACACAGAGATGCCAGAGTGGGGACTCGAACCCGTGTCTCCTAGCTGTGTGGCCGGCGTGTTAACCACTAGTGACCGTGCAGCATCATTCCATTTTTTTTTTTTTTACAAATGTTGATCCAAAATCAGATGAGAATGCCAATCAATTGGAGGAATCAATTACTTGTGGATTATCATTAGCAACGAAAAGCAGGGCTCTACCATCTAGTGCTTCAAATTCCATAGAAATTATGACAAAATGTCTAAAAGCAACATGACTTTTGCTCATAATGAAATATCACGATTAGCATGTAACGCTATTTTCATGTTTTTTGACTTCTTTGTGTTTCCAATTTGACCGTAATTCCTTATGACTTGTCTCCACAAGGCTGAAATATCAGCATTTTAATTTCATTCCAATGTAAGAAAAAAAAATCTCAAGTAGGTAAAATCAAGCATGGTTCAAGGTTTGAAAGAAGCAGACATGAAGAAGAAACTTTTATAAATAATACATATGGTCTGAATGCGTTGGATGCAGCACCTCTTGGTTATTGTTGCCGCCTACAGATATGTTTTCCATTCGAACCTTCTCACAATAACGGCTATTTGCTATTTGCAGCCATACTAAGAAACGTTATTGTGTTTTAGTGAAAGGCTTCTTTGCACTGCCGTCATCATCGTCTGGGTGCTCCTATGATTGGACGTCCACTTTATACTAAATAGAAAAGTAGTCAATTTGGACCCAAGGATGCACTCGGCTACTTTATCGATTCCACCCTCCCTTACATCCATCCGTACATCTATCCATCCCTCCATGAGACCCTCCGCCAGCCGGAGCGAGTCAAGGTTCTCGCTCGCTATCTGCGGGCCCGCGAGGCATAAGATTTCTCCTGAGGGTGAGGGCAACAAGGCATATTCTGTTACGGCCGGCGTGAGAGAGAAAGAAAAATGCGCTGTTACGAGATACGAGTGAAATCAAATCTGTTTTACTCGCCTGCCAGCTAACAGCATTTTTTTTCTTCCTTTCCACGCCGACAGATGAGGATTGAGCGAATGGAATTGTGTTAGTCAGAGTGCACCTGACAGATTTATAGGAGCGTCGGCATTCAAAGCCGGTCTGATAAGGAACTCGTTTATTTCCACAGGGAGCGTGATAGGAAATGAGTGGAAAGAAACATACCACTTGGAGGTGTCAAATATAGATCAGATTTTATTGCTGCGTCTTTTAAAAAAGTTGGCATGCTTTTTGTCTTTCACCTCTGGAAAGCTGCCTGCTCCAAAAGTGACGCTTTTGAAAAGTTTCACGTAACTCCACCTCGCCAAAACCATTCATGTCAACTCACTGAAAGCATTGCAGTATGCATCACTCGCCAGTAGTTGGCGATGTCACTGTGTTTTTTTTTTTGTCAGTGATAAAAGAGACGGAACAACAATTTTTATACTCTATCAATAAAATGATGTTTAGTGGCACGGCTCACCATCTTTTAAGTCATATCATACTTTACTTTGGACTCAAGTCACGTGACCTTGAGTCTAGCTTAGTCACAATTTTAATGACTTTGAACTTGACTTGACGATATCGTCAAAAACATGCGACTTGACTTGAACTCTGACATTGCTTCCTGTAGTGTGATGACTTGAAAACAATTTATATTTGTAATTTTTATTTGGTAAACATACAACAGTGCTGATAAAATGTAAAGTCTATGACTTTGGACTTGACTCTTAGTCCTTGACTTGTCTTGACTTGACACTTGGGATTCCACCGCTGTTTTTTTACCCCATTTTTGTGCTTTTTATTACTGTTGCTTGATACGAGCTTTCTTACTAATACAGCAAGATTGTAGGGCGGCACGGCAGATGAGTGGTTAGCGTGCAGACCTCGCAGCTAGGAGACCAGGGTTCAATTCCACCCTCGGCCATGTTCTCCCACATTCCAAAAACATGCTAGGTTAATTGGCGACTCCAAATTGTCCATGAATGTGAGTGTGAATGGTTGTTTGTCTATATGTGCCCTGTGATTGGCTGGCGACCAGTACAGGGTGTACCCTGCCTCATGCCCGAAGACAGCTGGGATAGGCTCCAGACAGAACCAGTTAAACAGTAAAACATAAACAAAATAAACAACCTAAAAAGTATTAACATTTATTATTATATCATATGCAAATACAGTTTGCAAGATAATATGAAATATATGACCCAGTATATACACTATGAAATCTTGCTCGTGAATTGAATATGAGGCATTATGAATATTGCACTTAGAACTTAATATATCGCACTTGCACGTGGAACCTGATGAGATACTGCACAGTGAATGGAGTCTGGAATAACTATACTGAATAATAAGTAGTATTACACAGACGTACTAGCGGTGTAGTCTATTGGGAGCAGTGCAGGTTGCACAGTCTGACAGCTGCAGGAAGGAAGGTTCGGTTTGGTTCGGTTGTGCGTTTTGTCTCTACGCATGTTGAAAGTGCAACAAATCATCTGTTTTTAAAGACTGTTTACCCTTAAAAATACTCGCCCTAAGTTTTAAACGTTTGTGGTCTTAGCCTGCATGAAAGCTGTTGTCATGTCAACAAACAATCAAAACAAAACAAAACAAATCACTTTTTCATTCAGCTGTGTGAAACATCACTCTTGACTCAAAGTCGCACTGGACATCCAGTTGACAGCATTTAGCTTGATGGCTAGCGCCGTCGACTCTCATTCGAGCTTGTGCTGAATGCATGTACTCACTCCCCCCCTACCAGCATTGTGTACGTGCGCTTCAAAGGCGATGTGGGCATTGACACACTGCCCTCCATCCGAGGCAAACTGAAAATGGAGAAGCCAAAAACGGCGCTGGGATCACAACGAGCCATAAACAAACGTCGGAGTCGCAACAGCTGAGGCTTCGCTGTGTTTGTTCCAGCAGTGTGACAGATGTACTTGTGCTGCTTTTATTGTCTGCTCGTGAGGCGATCCGTAGCCAAGTGGTGAGTACGCCACAGGAAGCGCTCACAGATAAAAACAGTATGTGAACTTAATTTCCCACCTTTACAAAAATTCCCATGTATAATTACAGCTTCAGGTTTGACACTCGGGCTTGTTTTCACAGACAGCCCCGCTAATTGGATGCTTCTGTTGTGGCCTGTTGGAGCTCCCTGTCCCCACGTAGCCTTTCATTCATTCATTCTTGGCAGATGCTGTGAACATGCATGGTGGAACCTAATGTGAGATGCTGCAAGCTTCATCATCTGCTGTCTGTCACGCAGTAATTGGAACAGCACCCGGTGGTTCGCTCACTGCAGTGCAACTCGGGGCAACACACCCCTCCCATGCTGTCAAAATGGATGCAAATGGAGGGAGGAGCAAGAAAAGATGGGCAAAATCTGACAAATTTAGCATCCCATCCTGGGCTAGCGGCACCCCCAATGGCCACGCCCCTTTATTTTTGACCACTTACATGCTAATGATGATGATGAATGCATCCCGCTCAGCATAAATGATGCACGCTTTGGATTTGCATAAGATAAAAAACAATGTGGGTTTTAGGGTAGCATGGGGCCTTATATCAAAACGTGTATCTTGAGCATTGTGTTTCTGCTTGTGTGCGTGCGTTCATATGTGTGCACTTTAAAAAAGGCAGCTTGTGGAGCTAATTAAAGGGTCTTGTGTAGGACACAACCATCCATCTTTGTGATGGGTCCAAGCTGTCACAGTCCTGTGGGTGAATGGGGCTGCTATTGCGGCACTGAAGGACACTCCACTACACACATACGCAGTATAGAAATACACTTCAGTGTCTTTAGGCTGACTTTAAACACAGAAAAACCATCGCGGCTGAACCTGGCCTCTGATTTGTTATAATTTGGACTTTGAGATTGCAACATTTAAATTGTACACTACTTTATTTACAGATCAAACAGTGTTGCCATCTTCTTTATGCTATTTTGTGCTTATTTGTCATTATATAAAAAGCATAAAGTCTGAATTCAACAGTAAACTACTAAGAATGGAAGCACATGTTATTTGATCCTTTGATCAACACAAAATTAAGATTGGACACAATATGTGTTTATGTTCATTTAACAGCCGCACACAAACAGTGTTTTGAAGACAAGGCATAATTAGTATAATGACAACAAGAGATATCCACTTGTGGCTTCCCTCTGGGACATAAACAAGCTCCAAACTAACCACACTTGCTTGTTTGTTTTAAAACAAAATATCACTGTGGTAAAAAGTCACATTTGGAGTCCGAAGACCAGAAGCCTAGCTAGCTTCTGGCTAGCTAGCTTCTAGCTAGCTGCCTCCAATGCAACGCTCGGCAAAATGTGTAAACAAAGATGCAAGAATAGTTAAACTTCAATAGGTTTATCAAATGTGCTGGCATCGATTGACATTTTGTTGGTAACCTTACATGACAGACATGGACGACAGACATGACTTTATGTTCAAAGCGGACATTAATAAAAGATAAATCGCCGTTTATCAACTCCTATAAAGTTGGAGGCACAACCAGGAAGTCTCGGCACTGGGTGAAATCGCTGTTTATCGTCAGCAACAGTTCGCGGCACAGACCAGAAGTATTTCTATGCACTCGGCAGAGTGGGCGTGCCTGGAGGCGGGCCGTGGGCGGAATACATTAAAACAGACCATTTTGGAGGGAACCACAAAATCCATAGAAATACACCCGAATGGGTGCAGATTCTGGAAGAACGCTTTCTGTGCTGGTTATTGTGTGTAGCTGCTCTATAGGAGTCCTCAAATCAATACAAAGGGTAAAAAAAATAGCATAATAGATCACTTTATGCTCCTAAAATGATGGCATTTTATTTATTCTTGTAAAATTTTAACTTTTTCTTATTAGATTACATTTTTTTTCTCTTAACAGTTAGATTTTTTTGCTTATTATACAAGTATGTGTATTATAAAACTACATGAAAGTAAAATGCATGGTGGTTTCAAGTGGATTTAAAGTTTATTTTCCCCCAAATTTAACAATTTGTACCATTCATTCATTTTCTACCGTTGCAGCTTATCCCACCTGCCTTTGGGCGAGAGGCGGGGTACACCCTGGACTGGTCGCCAGCCAATCACAGGGCACATATAGACAAACAACCATTCACACTCACATTCATACCTATGGAAAATTTGGAGTCGCCAATTAACCTAGCATGTTTTTGGAATGTGGGAGGAAACCGGAGTACCCGTAGAAAACCCACGCATGCACGGGGAGAACATGCAAACTCGAGGGTGGAATTGAACCCAGGTCTCGTAGCTGTAAGGTCTGGGCGCTAACCTCTCGTCCGCCGTGCAGCCTCAATTTGTACCAGAGCCTCCCAATTTTGAGCACGTTAGTTTGCACCTTTTACACAGACTGTTAAAGCAGGCCTTTTTGCATGTTGCTGTTCTGGATAAGCAACGTAGACACTGACGGGGGGGACCAAGTCACTCTGACAGTATCCTGCCTTTGTACTAACATAGACGTAGTCAAGCATTCAGTTGATATGATTTGTGAACGCTATATTGTGGCTCTTTGACTGCATACAGTATAAAAGCAAAGGCGCCTCTGATGTGGCTGCTTTGCTGGCTCTCTGTGTATAAGAGTTTCATGATCCCTCCAGTGCCAATTGTCTTTGATGACAAGTAAAAAAAACCTTCCTCCTATAAACCAAGGTGACAAGAGCATCTCATGTGAAGATGCTTAGATATGCAGAACCCTCCCTCTATGTCCTCAATGCTCAGCTCATTTTTTTCTTCATTTTGGGATCAGAGGGCACGTTTATTAGCAGTGATGGGACTGCCAAAGAATGCTGCCAATGGAGTCAGTCACTGGTGCCTCTTTAGTATGCGGCTCAACCCTGCTCATCCTTGCCTACACCCCCCCTCCCCACCCCCCCGCATGCCTGTCCTCAATGATCAGTGGCTGGGCATCCTCTTGGCCTCTCATTAGCGTCTGAGGCTGCCAGGGCACAGAAAGGTGAAGCTGCGAGGTCCGCGGAACACGATGTCGCTGCAGGGAGTGACACTTTTGGCTTCAATTGAGGCATCACATTGGTATGGATGAGCAAACGCGAGGCATCGCTGGTATTGATTATAGATGATGAGATAGATTGAGCTGCATAACATTATCTTGCAGCTCCGCTGTTGGAAGCGGGTGAAAACACAAGAGGGTTCTTAACTTAGAGCTATTGCAGGGCTGTACAGTGCGACTAATTAACTCGCATATGAGCCTAGAAATTAGACTGTGCGAGTGGAAAAAAATAAAAAGGAGTACTAGTACATTTTTCAACCCTTTCATTAACATTCCTGCTGAAATAAGCCATACAAAGGGAACTAAACTAGAGTAAAATTGTTGTGCATCTGAAACAAAAATCATGAAAAAAAATCTTTACAGTTTGTAATAAACGGGCATATAACATGTACCACAATGCATTTATTGTAAAAGCTGATAACTTAGTTTGACTTTTTTTTACAAGAAATTCCCCGAAATCAGCAGATAAATATCAGATAAAAAGACACAGAATAAAATTGTAAAGACTAAAGTCATTCCATGTGTTTTCTTGTACCTGTGCCATATTATCACATGCTTGCCTGCGTGATGCAACACCTGCAGAGTCTGTGAACGCTAGATGTGTGTCAGTGTGTGAGCGTCTGAGTGTGTGTTTGTTTGTACGCCGAATAGGTCGATCCCTGAGGGGGTCTGTTGCACTGAGACACATAGAGAGTCAAGGGGTCGCTGCATAGAAGGGAGGGTGGGAGGTAAGAACCTTCACCCCTCTATGAACTTTAAACTAGTGCATAGGAGGGGAAACGAGGCTGAAGATTGAGCTGGGGGTGGGGGGCGGGGTGTTGAGACTTGAGCTTGAACATACGTCTGCAGGGCCCAGGACAAATAATCGGGATTTCCTTCACATTAATGATCATATGTGTCTCTCTGTGTCCATTCTTTTTTTTTTAAACATGCAAGAAACGATTTTTGACTGCAGCTTTTGAATAACAATGAATTAGTAATGAGTAATTCACTACACAAAGAAAATGTCTTAACTTTAATGACAATAGTGTAATATGATATTGATGCATGTGACAATGTAGGATGCTGTGTTAGGTGTAGGCTTGCAAAGAGCAAGCATATGGAAATGGTCAAAACTATCAGCTCCTGTACATCTGCAATGAGGAAATAACTCCAGTGTGGGAGCTTGGTCGGAATAATCTAGATCTCCACTGGTGCAATAATAGAATGGAATAGCATGGACACCACTGGGGAGGCCTCAGATATGGGCTATACTTGTGTGTGTGTGTGTGTGTCTCTGGGGTGATGGATGACCAGAGCTGGAGGTTAAAGCGAGGTCATCCTGTTTGTTTTTGGGTGTTTAGGCAGAGATGGGCTGAGGCTGTGTTAATAAGGTCTGTTTGCCACACTTCATCACCGTACCTCAATGTCTGATGATGGCTTGTGCAATCTCCCCCCTTTTCTCTTTTTATATATCTCCCCCAACACACACACACACTCACGTCTAGATAAACCGAGGTGGGGTCTTGAGCGATGCTTCATCACTATCTCCAGGTAAGTGTGAATGATTGCAACCCCCACCCAAGCCCCTCCGCCCCGGTAATGACTGGATCCCACTGGATGGTTGCAGTTTGTAGTGCATCAGCAGTGCTCTGCAGCACTTGTCAGTGTCTTCATCCATCAGAACATAGAACCTTGAGCTCAGTGTTTGCTATCACTCTTTCCTGGCTGAATGGCTTCAGTCGCATATTACTGGGATAGGCAAAAAAACACGAGCAACTGCATTCTCTTGACCTTTGGAATATCCTTACATTTGTATCCCTGTGGGGAAGTCCATAGTTGTTGATGTACACTAGAACCTACAGCATATACTGTACATGGAGGTTGACCTACAATACCAATATAGGCTGAGCCTACCATCGTAGTAATCAAAAAAGCTCTTGTTTAGTTTGTTGTTGGTGTGTCCCAGTCCAATATTGATATCAGCCTGCTTCTGAAATCTCCAATATTGCCACTCCAATACAACCAGTAAATTCCAAACACAGCCCCAGCACATATATCCAGCCCACGCTATCCCGGCAGCATGTGCTAATATGTAAACACAGTAGCAGGAGTAGTAGTAGGATTGTTGTCGGCTATGTGGCAGTATTTTTGTTAGTCCAAAAAAGTAATTGCAACTGAGTGTAAAACTTGTCATGCACAATTTCCCGTGGTGGCACGCAACCCGTGAGGTTAAATATGACCAACCTCATCACATTTGAAACAATGGGATGACAATGGGATGACAAAATTAGTAAAAAAAAAATTAGTAACCTCAAACCTTACTGTATTGTGCCAAGTCGATAAAACCACAGATTATACCACAGATTCATAAACGAGGAAATGGGTGTGTTTTGCTACTGGTGTTGGCTGCTGTTCTCTGCATGAGTAATATCACCTGATTTGAAGGTTTTGCTAACATTTCATACTACAAAATGAATAATATTAATGAATATACTGAATGTATGAATTGTGCCGACCAATACTGACATCATGTCGGAAAGGACATCCCGAGCCTTTTGTTTAGTCTTCATCCAAACAAGACACCGAAGATACTTTTTGGACATCTCTAGTCAATTTCCCCACAACAGGAGTGAAGCAGTGGCAGGAGTTAAACTGCACATCGCTTTCCCAACATATAATGTATTACCGTATATTAGAGTGCATCAAATTTGAATGGGAAATTTTAAATTCATAATATCAATTTGACTGGCATTCCATAAAAATTTCTTTTGCAAAGTTTTGAGGAAATCCATTGAGATTTAGGGGTGCCACCTCACACATAAACTTTTGTAAAATATAGGAAAATGCGCACTTTCTAGTCTAATTGCCAAAAAGTTGACCTGGAAATGTTGAGTACAATGAACTTGTATACAGCATGATTTTCTATAGGGTTATCAAAGGGGGGCCAGACCAAAGACCAAGCTGTGACTGCTAGTCTGAAAGGAACTAGTTGTTGAGGGCAGCATCTTAGGAGAGCTGGAGGGTTGTGCTGCACAGTGCCTAAAATAATACATGGACAAGTGTATATCACATTATGTAGGACTACAGTACTACTCTCAATAAATATGAGGCATCAGTAATACTGTCTACTCTATATTACTGTTGTTGATGTTATGTTTGCTCAGCTATTAGCTAACTGTCATTAGTAAACTGTAGCTAGCTAATGTTAGCTACAGTAGAGGCAATGAGCACTAAACAGTGACTAAAATAATACATGGACAAGTGTATATCACATTATGTAGGACTACAGTACTACTCTCAATAAATATGAGGCATCAGTAATACCGTCTACTCTATATTACTGTTGTTGATGTTATGCTTGCTCAGCTATTAGCTAACTGTCATTAGCAAACTGTAGCTAGCTAATGTTAGCTACAGTAGAGGCAATGAGCACTAAACAGTGCCTAAAATAATACATGGACAAGTGTATATCAGATTATGTAGGACTACAGTACTACTCTCAATAAATATGAGGCATCAGTAATATTGTCTACTCTATATTACTGTTATTGATGTTAGGCTTGCTCAGCTATTAGCTAACTGTCATTAGCAAACTGTAGCTAGCTAATGTTAGCTACCGTAGAGGCAATGAGCACTAAATACCTATAAATATGACTACAAATCATTCAAATTACAAAGACAAAACCACAAATTTGCTAGTAATATGTAATAGGAGTATAAATACCAACAAAAACATAAAGATCACCTTTGAGTTCTTGAGCTGCAGTCTTTGCTGACCTCAAATCTCCATGGCGACCATTGAACTGTTCACCACTTTATTCCACAAAAACAGATGTATGGTGGCACCCCTAAATAATCATGTATTGGAAAAAATATTTTGTATGTGTTGTTTCTACATATATTGGAACACTTTTAGTACCCAGCCATATCAAAATTCAATAATTGTGTTTTTTGATGCACCCTACCATATATGTATTCCCTGGCATTATAGATGACGGCGTCCCACCTCTCCGGGACTACAAAGATTGAAAAAAGGCGGTTACTGTTTTCTGTACTTGCATTAAAACAATCTTTGTACAGATAATATTTTATGATGGCAGTTGAACGGATTATTATTAGTTTAGTTGCTTCCAACGTGTAGAAAATGTGTCTCATTAGTCAACCAGTGTCCTAAGGGTCAACCTGAAAGGTTCCAGTATTTATAGGAGAGTGATAGTTCACTAAGGCTGTGATTTGAGCTATCTTCACTACCGTGTGAACTATCAGTTAACCATAATAGCTTTTGTCCTTCCGACGCCAGCCTACCAGTTTAATGTACAGTATATTGACATGATGTGCGACTGCAGGTTGAAGGTGGAATTACTGATCCATCTTCGCCGTAAGGAAGACAGGCCGTCGTTCTTTAAGTTGCGCTGATGATGTACTGCTCACTGATGGTCAAATATTGAGTCAGGGGGATGTCGTCTGTGATATCTCCTTGCATGCATGAAGGTAATAGCTGAAACCTTACACTAGACTCTGTCCAAAATAGAAGATGGCCGCCTGTCTTCTACTGACTGGTTGTTCTGTGCTGAGTTATCATAAATAGAAGACGAGCTTTTCATGCATAGACTGTGAGCTTTCAACATCGCCGGTATGCATGTGTTGTCTGTTGTGTTTCCGTTCCACACACTTCATCCTCTGGTCTCACCAAAGAGGAATTTTCTCGCTGTCGTGTTAGTCCGGCCTTAATCTACCGCTCTAATTTATCTGTCAACTTTGCACGCTAAGTCACCTGCTATCCACAGTGCCCGTGCCAAGCGCAGACAGCTGCTTTAATCCTCTCTTATGAAGACTAAAGCTTGCTTTTTTAACCTTTCTGGGGAGGAGGAACTGAGAGGCGTGGGTTGGCCGAGGTGACTGCGTAAAATGATGACATGGTTCTGCATTAAATGCACCAAAGATGACAACCAAGAACCGCTTGAACTCTTGAGTCACTTGAAGTTTTCAGTTCAAATGAAACTTCCAGGCAACAAAAATCATTGCCAACGTGTCTTGTCTGTCTCATCTTCCTTCCTCGTCTCTGCCCATTTAACCCGGCTCGTCTCTCCACATGTTCCTCCACACCTACTCATTTGTGAACCCAGCTCTGTCATTACCTGCAATGGAGGTGTGCTCTCAGCTGTCTGGTCTTTCTCACCTTAATCTCTCCAACCTCCATGTCTGCTCTCATGTCCTTATGTCAGCCAGGAGATGATATCTGGGTGATACGGTATTTGCTGTCTTCGCCATATACAGAGAGTTGAGCATCATTAGGTGAAAAGACTGCAATGGCGTTCTGGAGCTCACCTCCATAATACAAGATGAGCGATTTCCCATGTGACTAATGGCCGGGTTGTTTAATTGAGATCTAAATCAAGTGTGCTTGTAGGGTTATTTCTCCAGAAAGAGGTGAGTTTATAGCCTGTGATCCTCCTTGCTGGAGGCAAGGTCATGGTGCTTATGTTCTTAAAGGAAAATTTCACTTTTTTTAAATTAAGAAGATAAGAAAGTAAGACGAGAGAGTGAAACTTCGTCGCAATATCGAGGGCAAGTCATTACACTGGTCCATGGAGTAAGTCATCATGGTATTGATTCTGGTACATGGAGGACATAGTACATGATACCACACAGTCCATCTAGCCATGTACAAAACATATGGAATGTGTGGTAATACTACAGATAATTTGGTTGTCTATTTGTAGTTTGCAGTAATGGTAATGGTAATGGTAAAGGAGTAGGAAGAAGCAAAGCTTATTAAATCCTACCCCTCCATCTGGTACTTTTACAATTAGTAACTGTTACATTTGTTCACTTCCTGCTTTCCATAATACAGTTTAAGGTTTTTTTTTTTTTAGTTTTTTAATTTTTTGTCCCGTACTGAAGTACAAGGTGATATGAGCATCCAATGCCATAATGGGTACCATAGTAAGTGTCAATATAGTGATATATATAGCACATCATGACTGGTTCAAGACTCTTCATCCTTGTATTTAGCAAACATCAACTGCTTGTATTGTTTCTTGAATTGGCTCATCGTTGTGCATTGTTTGACTTCCTTACTCAATCCATTCCATAGTTTGATTCCACATACTGAAATGCTATGCTAACGCTAACGTAGTCCTAGCAAAGAAGTGCTTCAAATGCACTTCCTCCCTGAGATCATATTTCTCCTCTCTTGTAGAGAAGTATTGGATGACATTTTTAGCTAATTGTTTATTTTTAACCTTATGCATCATTTTAGCTGAAGATGAGCTATATCAGCAAGTTTAAGTTTTATTTGTGATTTTAGAAATAAGAAGTCAGTGGACTTGTTACCTCTCGGTAGTGGCGTGAGGCGCTGTGTCACTACAGCAGAAAAATAATTCTTTGTGTTAGCTGCCATACGGAATAATGGGCAAATGGGCAAAATTCCATGTGTTTTGTGTTTTGAAAACACATTAAATACCTTGCTGTATTTAATCAGGTGTTAATGAGGAGGTAATTACATCTGAGTATTGTTTATTCACATCGCACATGTTTTGTATTCCCCTGGTGAGTGTTTCCTATAACTCACGGTCGGATGTGCCTGCCTTTGCACACACACACACCTCTATTCCGGTCATTATGCTTCACATTGTGCAACAGACATGGGGCTAACATGTAGGCTAACCTAACCTAAAATGTCAGTGTAATGTTAGCACTGTAGCTTGTTTTGCTAATGCTTGTGTCCTGTCCCACTAATTAATAGCATGCTGTTGTATTTGATATTCGGTGGGTCGGTAGGTCAGTGGGTCGGTAGGTAGGTAGGTAGGTAGGTAGGTCGGTAGGTAGGTCAGTGGGTCGGTAGGTAGGTAGGTAGGTAGGTAGGTAGGTCGGTAGGTAGGTCAGTGGGTTGGTAGGTAGGTAGGTAGGTAGGTAGGTCTCTAGGTAGGTAGGTAGGTAGGTAGGTAGGTAGGTAGGTAGGTAGGTAGGTAGGTCGGTAGGTAGGTAGGTAGGTAGGTAGGTAGGTAGGTAGGTAGGTAGGTAGGTAGGTAGGTAGGTAGGTCGGTCGGTCGGTCGGTTGGTCGGTAGGTAGGTAGGTCGGTAGGTAGGTAGGTAGGTAGGTCGGTACGTTGGTAGGTAGGTAGGTACGTAGGTCGGTAGGTAGGTAGGTAGGTGGGTCGGTGGGTTGGTGGGTCGGTAGATAGGTAGGTAGGTAGGTCGGTAGGTCGGTAGGTCGGTAGGTCGGTAGGTCGGTAGGTAGGTAGGTAAGTAGGTAGGTAACTAGGTAGGTAACTAGGTAGGTAGGTAGGTAGGTAGGTAGATGAAGCCTACATGTGTCTAGTCACAGCCGAAACCTGTACCCTCTCCTCATTGATCTCCGAGCCATGGACTGTGGTGGGTCACAGATAAAAATCAGGAAGACGACATGCACTCTTGGTCGAGCCCCAGGCCATAGAATAAAAATACGAGGATGTCAAATTCCTGCATTTTAATGCATCCCCTTCTCATTCCGTGTCTAATATATCTTGTTTTATCTGTCTTGAATGGTATAATGTCCTTTGGGTGCGACTGGAACTCTCAACACTATTTGGTTCCGCATAAATCAAACTTTTTAATGGTGAATAAATCTTTTGTGGAAACTTATAATTGCTGACTTGGATGTTCCTGCTTTGTCACTGCATATTGATGTATTAAAAGCATTAATAATGTGGCTCCCATGCCAATTCCTATTCCTATTGATGTATTCCTTTGATAACCAAATCAGCTCCCCTGGTAGTTTACATCGTTTTATTTGCATGTCCTAAAATGGAAGGACATTTTTTTCGCTATATTACCTCAATTCTAAGTAAATACATCCATCCCTATGGGGGAAGTGTGTGTGCAGAAGTCATTGATGCGGTTTGCCACAGGATATAGTCGACATTAAAGATAAATGGCGGCGGAGGCAGCGTGCCAGAGAATGAAGGGAAAAGAACAAAAGAGAACCTTCTTGGCTGCGGTCAGCACTGATGGCTGCTCAAGCAGTGAAGACTGACTAATAACTGGCTTCTGTGTGTGATGCTGCACAAACGTTAAGGTCATCGCAATTCCAGCATTCCATATTGTGCAGTATTCTTTCTACTCAATCGCCTTTATAGTGGAATTGCACCAATGTTCATATACGTTTGTCAGTCGGCTGCCATACTCGGCTGCCAATTGGCACAGACAGTCTCTCTGACCACACGCCCATACATTCACATTAGCCACGTATACATGGACCCAAATATTCCAATACCATTCAGGTTGTTTGCTAAAATGGAAAGAATCCAACCTTTGTATATAATGGGATTCCCAGGGGTGGAATATTCCTTTCCCCAATCTGAGGTATCTTGAGGTATCTTGTACCCGCTCAAACGGAAAGTTGTCAGACTGCGTTCTTCTTTGTGGTGTTTTTCTTCTTCTATTGTAAATACATATCTATATAAAACATGTGCCAAGCTTAATTATAAAATATTAGCAAGATTGAACTTTATCTTTTCCTGTTCCCGGGTGCGTTCTTTCAGCGAATGCTGAGATATGACGTAACACGCAGCTCCAGATGTTTTTTGATTTAAAAAAATGGAGGTGAGCAATCGGCACTGGACTGCTGCGGAAAGTTTGTTTTTGATTCAAATTAAATTTCAAGACTGGACGAAGGAAAAACTGGCAATACGGAGTTATTCCAACAAGTGAAAAAAAAACTCGAGGAAGTCGGTATCACGTGATGTTGGTGTTTACGTTTTACTGGGCATGCCCCATTGACTATTCTGGTTGATTATAGCGCCGCATGTAGACACGCGATTGGAATATTCCTTTCCATGTATACCATTGCTTTGAGAGATTCAATTTGGAAAGAGAAAAACTGCTCATGTAAACGTGGCTAGTCATACACCAACGTGGGACAGGACTGGAAGGCAGGAGGGTAAAGCCCAAGAACACAGGAGGGTAAAGCCCAAGAACACAAGAGCAGTGACTTGGATGGAGGAGGCTGGGTTCAAACCGCCATCCCCACAAGCAAAACATACAAATAATCAATATATTCAACTCGGCAGACGGCAATTTTGTAATATTTGATTTACAACATCAACGAAAGTTGCTCAACCAAGTCCTTACTTCATCCAGATGTTCCTTCATCTGCAGTCTTTGACCCAATGATAAAACTACTCATGAGAACAGTAAACTGACATAGCTGAAAAGACACTTATTTGTGATTCTTGAATGGTCGTCCCAGGCTGCCCTTTGACCTTTTGCCCGCTTAACTCCAAATGATGATGCATTAGGAGCCCTTAATGACTGTGCATGCATTAAACATCTGCACCGCTCTCTGATCAAAGCGTCATTTAGAACGGGGCCCTAAATCCGCTCCCAGGAAGTAGTGGTGAGTAAAAAAAAGGTCAAGGGTCAACGGTTAAGCGTGTGAAGTGGACGTAGGATGCTAATTACTAAGCACTCCAGCTGTAAATGATGGAAAGCAGCGTCTGTAATATGTTGTTTGCAGCTGTTATCAGTGCCTCGCATGCTGACGACAACAATGGATGCTGCTTTGGGGCGGGGTTCGCTCTTGTGTCCTCGATGGGAAAAATAGGAACGGGGGGGTCATGTCCTTAAAGGTGAGGCATATCTTTCTGTATGCGAATGAGATGATAATCTACAAAGCAGCTGCTCGCCATTACCGAGAACCTCGCTTCCGCAGTGGATGATGGCAGAGTCTCCTGTCACATTTCTGGGCAGAATTTGGCATGGTCTCTACGGCTCCATTCCTGTGGTGTCAGAAATTATAGCGTTTGCCCAAAACTTAAAAATCCCTTGTTTGGACTTGACTCGGCCATGGTGTGCAGTGGTTGTTTAAATCCCAAACCCTTCAATTTGCTAAGACTTAAATGAGACATTGAAGCATCACCAGACATTCCACCAGTGAGTGAGCATTGTTGAGCCACTTCAATGATAGAGGAGCATAATAAAAAAAAAATCAAGGGGGCACGGTTGCTTGCAGGCGGGGCCGCATGTCTAAAATGTACCCAAAATATTGACGGCACTGACAAGAACTTCATCACTTTCATACTTCACTGTTGTTCAAATCTGAAGTATAGCAAGGCCAAGTCCGTGTAAGCATTAGACAATAGTACAGTATAGCCTGAAAATTACTTCCTGCAGGAGCATCATTCAGCAAAGAGAGTACGTTCATTGTCTCAATAAAAAGCAAACTGTTCCTTCCCTTTCCTGAATTTAATAGAGAGTCCTTGCCAGGTTTCTTTAAGCGGGAGATTATTCTCTTCAACCTTCACAGTAAATCACGACCAACAGCAGCAGCCGAACAAAGAGCTTTTTGTTAAGACTTGAATACACGTGCGTTATTTATTAAGTAATAACCCAATTACATGTTGTTCAAGTCAAGGATTTGGCTGGCTGCCGCCTCGCACGGGCTATAATCATCTTTTTCTCCTCGGTAGGTGCCTGTCAACAGAAATACTATACTCCTGATCCAGTCTTCAGCGTGCATGCAGCCTTGGTGGCTGTTGTAGCTTCTGTCATGTTTAGTCTTTCTATAGTGGAGTAGATGAGCTGTTAATGGCCTCTTTCTATTCTCGATGTCCAATTAGAGCTCACGGTCCTTCACCTGGTGACATACAAGCGCAGAAATATCAGATCATTACCCTTTGCATGGGAAGTCAGGTTTTCATGGGCATTGGGTAGTACGTTCATTTGTTTGTGGGAGTAGCTTCCAGGCTCAGGTTTTTTTTTTTTTAATATACACAATTTAGGCTTGGTACAATATTGGTAATTGAAAAATTAATTTTCTATTTTTGCTGCTTTCAGTCCCAATGGTCCAAAAATTATTTTATCAAGTCACAAGTTGGACCCTTTAAAATCTATTTTTATAGTATTTGACTTGAATCTGAAAGCTGCACAGCGGTCGAGTGGTTAGCACGCAGACCTCACAGTTTGGAGACCAGGGTTCAATTCCACCCTCGGCCATCTCTGTGTGAAGTTTACATGTTCTCCCCGTGCATGCGTGGGTTTTCTCCGGGTACTCCGGTTTCCTCCCACATGCCAAAAACATGGTAGGTTAATTAGCCACTCCAAATTGTCCATAGGTATGAATGTGAGTGTGAATGGTTGTTTGCCATGTTTGTCCTGGCAATATGGAGTTATTCCAACAAGTGAAAGAAAAACTCGAGGAAGTCATAGTCAACATGATGTTGGTGTTTTACTGGGCATGCCCCATTGACTATTCTGGTTGATTATAGCGCCGCATGTAGACACGCGATTGGAATATTCCTTTCCATGTATACCATTGCTTTCAGAAAGGTCATTCGGAAAGATTCCATTTGGGAAGAGAAAAACTCCTCATGTAAACGTGGATATTGTGTAAGCATGGAAACAGGAAGTCATTGTACCCCCAGCTTTGATCAGCGGTGGACCCTGTAGTTCTTTATACTAACTAACACAATTACGCCACAATTTTCTGCTTTTCTTATAGATCATAACTCCAAAATCACATGCGATGGAGTCAAACAAATCTGCAAGTGAGATTTTGATCTGGTTAGAGTTTTGGTTTGAGTCGGACCTTCCAGAACTGATTGACGCTAACCGAGGTTCTAAAAACGATCTTATATTTTTTTCTGCTGATGTAGAATCTTAAATTGCTCATTCCCATAGGTGAAACTTAATAATCTTTTTACAATTAAAATCCAGGTCAGTTGCATAACACTGTCGTCATCCAGTATTATTTCACTGCTTCTTTAGATGCTTGGAACTCAATAGGTAACTTAAACCTCTGAACGTCTTAATAATAACTTGACCTTTTTGCAATTTGCTCTCCCTGTCTACATCTCCTCTGGCAATAATTCCGTCTGCTCGCCTGTCTATCTCTCTGGGTGGTGGGCTTCTGCAGCAGGGAGCTCTGGCTCCTGCTCCATCTAATTGGCCGGCTTCCCGCCTGGATAATTGGACCTGCTACCCCAACCCTTGCATCCCAATCACCGGAGCCTTCTCTGCATTCCGCACCCTCTCCGCGGACCTGCCTTTGACCATCCGATCAAAGGGAATATATGATGCTGCACTGTCCAAACACATCACGGCAGCTCAGGATGTTTGCCTCCCCCACAATACCAAATATCAGCATGAGGTGGATCCAGTAGACGAGATCTTACATGGAACCCCTGGAGACAAAGAGCAGGCCTGCTGCACTACACATGAAGAACAAGGTTATTAATTTTGCTGCTCCTAGAATTATTTATGAGGGGTTCAGTATCAAAATATTCCTCTCTGATCTCGCCTTTAATAATTCATGCTTAGCATTCATCTTCATTGGTCCAACTAGCCGAGGAGTCATCCGTCATTATTAGAAGCCTTGATATGGCTAAGGATGAGGTTTACTGAGGTAACTCAAAAAGCAGACGGTACCTGCGAAAACATGCGGAAGCCTGGACTCCTGACTTAAGGAAAAAGGCTTGCGGTTGAGAGACAATGTCATCCTCTAGTGGGAATGCCGAGCATTCTCGAGGGGTTCTAATTAGGAAGAATGCAAAACAAGAGTGATGAGCGGCCGCTAGGGCTTCCAACTGGACCCACCACCGCTAGCACTTCATCATCATGCGGTGGCTATCATATCACATACCGTCCCTTAACTCTGCAGATATGTCGTCCACAAGGTTGACAGCCCTTGCATCTTCGGTTTCTGCAGCAGCCTGCCGGAGCTGTAAGCAAAGCCAGAAGGCAACGCCATCCCAAGAGTCCGTCTAGAGCTGAGAAACTGGACTCAACAGTTGTGCTTGCTTTAACAAAAAAAAAAAAGCCCATTGAAACGAGCCATCTGTGTGCAATTTGACTTGACTGTGTTGTCATGCACCCCCCAACCCCCCCAAAGGTATCCCTCTTGTAACACTATCAGCAGATTGACATAGCTACCACGCAGCCAGCGATGAAGTGAGGGATGGACAGGCAAGCATAGAGGCATGGAGGCCATCCCTAGAGAGATGGGGGGGTTAACTCTACAACACAAATAGGCTTCTTTTTGCTCTTCCAAGGAGCTGAGAGGCAGCGAGGGAACAAGCCTGATTAGTCCCGGTGAACATAGAGCTTGTTATAATAGAACAAAGTTGCAAAAGCCAAAGGCGAGATTCCACCATGCACTGCAGGCTTTTTCTCTTCAATGTATCATTCTGAAGTTACTTTTCCATGTTAACCTCTTCTCATCCACGGAATAATAATCTGCCATGTTTTGTTTTATGGCCACCCCTGTTCGGAATAACCCATCTTGGTTGGGTTGGCGTTGAATACAGTTTTACGGTCGCTGGCACCCCATAAAACAGCTCTTAGTGTTTATTTAGTGGCGACCAAGCGTTGTATTTCCTCCCAAAGGAATGTCCTTGTGACTACCCCAGTAAACTTGAGTGTAATGGAAGGGGTGTGGGGGGCATCGGAATGGGGGCAGGCATCGGAAGTAGTGGGTGGGTATGCATGCATGTATGTATATATTAGGGATGTTCCAATTTGTAATTGGGTTTTATGCTAGCGATACCGATCCCGATAATCCATGAGTGAAATCGGCCGATACCGATACTGATCACATGCATTCAATGTAAATGTACTTCTGGCTATATTAGGGGTCAGCAAGTTTTTTTATCAACATTTATTTATGTAACATTTATTTTCATAGCTTATTCCAAGTGAAACAAAGCCAATATACAGTGTTTATAATGCTTGTTTATCTACCTCTGCTGGGCCCCTCCAGCCACATCCGCTGCCTTCTGAACCACAGATGCGATGCAAATGCAAAATATATTGTTTTATATCATCATATCGTGATATATTGCCCAAAAAATACTAATACATACACACTTTATACATACAAACTGAAATATTTGTACATAATAAACCATAGTCGGCAAATATACCTATTTTGGAGTTTGGCTTTGCAAGGTTACAGTTAGAAGGGCACGGGAGTAATTGGGCTACCGTTTCAGACAGGTAATGGCTTTACAACATTCAGTCTTTTCAGGTCTAACACACACACACACACACACACACATTCCTACACGGACCCATAGAAATCACAGGCCATTGAGCACAATTGAGACAGATAGGCCACTGGCATTTCCTAGTAGCCCCCATGCCTCAAGGACTCTCCTGCAGCCTTGTTCATTCATCATACAGGAAGGGGGCTGTTTGTGGTACTGTATTTTATTTTGTAGCCACATACAATCCGGTTAACATACGCAAGAATTGCACATGTGATTCAAAGCGTGCAGGATCAAGTGAAACAGATTTTTCGGCTCGTGTACAAATGGCTTTGAATGGAGTTGAAAGTGCCAAGTAACTTGAATATTCAAAACAGGATGCAAATCCATCGTGCACAGCAATAAAACCACAGGCGTCATTAGCGATTATGAAGCCTCGAACTTGGCAAAGAGGCCATTTTTTTGTTTTTTTGTATTTACTGCAAAGATCATTGTTATGCCTCAAATTATGACAAATTATTGTTTGTTATGTTCAACCTGAATATCAAGCTATGTCCCAATTCTAGTAGAAAAGTGGAGAGCAAACACACATGTTCCAGCATGTACACAAAGAACATGCACCCCCATTCTACCTTTAATAGAGCCAATTACTCTTTCAAGGACTGCCAGCACTGTACCTTATGGTGAGCCAAATGAGATGCTAATTCAGTTGTTTCTAATGGATGCACTCCCTGTAATGAACCCATGGGGTGGGGGTGGGGGGACAATTTTCCAGACAAATGGCAGCTCACTTGGTTAGCGTAGATTATGCTAATATAAGGTGAATAGAGGTGTCATGTAAGGTAGGAGGTGTCATAGATTCCACCGAAATAACACTGCAACCCTACGGTGTTGTTCCTAATAGGAAACTTGGGACTTGGAGCGCTGAAGTGTGTCACATGATGTCACATTTTTAACAATAGGGGTGTCCAAACTTTTTCCACGGAGGGCCACATACTGGAAATGAAACATACTGTTTTTTTTCATAAACCCAGAACATACAGTATATGCTATAAGAAGTTATATATATTTTAAGAATAAAATGCATCTCAGCTCTGAGATATAGGTGAAAAAACATATTATTAATATGAACTTGGGTCTGCTATTTTTTCTTCTGATTTTTACAATGTTTTCAAATATTTTTAATTTTTTTCTTAAATAATCTTTGTAAATTTCCTTCTCGTAATATTATGACTTTTTTCACCTTATATTTTCACTTTATTCCTGTAATACGTAATACTTTTTCCCCAAACAAATTTTCTAAAAATTACAACTTTATTTTTTAGTTAGTTTCTCATAAAAATAGAACATACTTTTTTTTTTTATTTCAACTCTATGCTACTAAAATGGCATTAGTTGTCCTCATTCATTCATTCATCTTCTACCGCTTATCCTCGCGGGGGTGCTGGAGCCTATCCCAGCTGTCTTTAGGCGAGAGACGGGATACACCCTGGACTGGTCGCCAGCCAATCACAGGGCACATATAGACAAACAACCATTCACACTCACATTCATACCTATGGACAATTTGGAGTGGCCAATTAACCTAGCATGTTTTTGGAATGTGGGAGGAAACCGGAGTACCCGGAGAAAACCCACGCATGCACGGGGAGAACATGCAAACTCCACTCAGAAATGGCCGTGAGTGGGATTGAACTCGAGTCTCCTAGCTGTGAGGTCTGTGTGCTAACCACTTGTCCACCGTGCAGCCCAATTTTCTTCATAAATTTAATTAATTAAATTATTATAGTAGAATTGCTCTAGAATATGATGTTTTCTCGACTTTATTTTATTTTTACTGAATTTATCTTAATGTTTATATTTATTTATTATTTATTTATTTAAACCTTCGACTTGTAATTTTTTAATGTATTGTTTTTTTTTGTATTTCAACTTTACACAACTAAAATTACATTATTTTACTCTTTATATTTAAACTTTTTTCTACTAATAAATGTGCCAAAACCACTCCACATTTACATTTAGTGTATTGTGAAGTCAAGCAAGACCCCCGAACCACCACCAAGTGACCCTCTTACCTCCCAACTGCCTTTACAGTACAGTGTCTCCATCACTATTATCAGACAGGACCCCCCCTGGACACAGAGGAGGTCACTGTATCCTGTTTCTCTGGAGAGTGTGAATAGATGTGGGACAACCAAACACACATTGCCGTCAGACTGCCTGCGGCACCGTGGTCTGGGGCGGTTGGGCAGGGAGGGGGGGTAAAGGAGAACGAGGGAAGTGCATTCCTGAATGGAGGATAGACGGGATTGAATGACAAGGAGAAGACAGGGAGGCTGTCTCTGACACTGCTTACCCTGCGGGATCGGGTTGTTCGCTGTGAGAAGTACGGCTTTGGAAGCAACAATGACTTTGGCATCTGTCTGCAAGGGAGAACCACAGAGGGAGCTTTGGAGCACCGAATGATCACACTAATGCTTTTATCGTAAGAAAGCTTTTTGCACGATGAAATGTCCATAAAAGCGGCACATTGACTACCCCTTTTGCAGCTGCAAACATGGTGAATGAGAGCATTACAGTGGCTTACAGTGAGTGTGTGTGGCGAAAGGATGTGTCTTGTCCCCAGGCTACATTGTACATTAGATAAAGATCAGCATTCCTCAGCGCTCCGCAGATGTAGGTCATGTAGCACACTGTCGCAAGCTGCACTACTGTCTTTCTTCATTTGTTTTATTGGCCAACACCGTCTTCAGTGCCTTTTATATGGAAATGACACCAACTGCCGACATTTATTATTTGCAGATGAAAGTGAAGCAACCTCTGTAGGCCTTTGGGTGTTGCTTCTCTGACTTAAAATGTGTACGATTTAGCCGCACCATGGTACAAATCAATATATTACATTGAAAGATGTAAAAACTAAAATGATCTGAAATTCAGTGTTCAATGGCGATATGTGAAAATCAAAATTCAAGGTTCATTTCATTTCGACCAGGGTTCAATTCCACCCTCGGCCATCTCCGGGTACTCCGGTTTCCTCTCACATTCCAGGACCCTCGTGAGGAAAAAGCGGTCGAAAATGAATGAATGATGTCAAAACTAAAATGATCTGAAATTCAGTGTTCAATGGCGAATATGTGAAAATCAAAATTCAAGGTTCAGTTCATTTCGACCAGGGTTCAATTCCACCCTCGGCCATCTCTGTGTGGAGTTTGCATGTTCTCCCCGTGCATGCATGGGTTTTCTCCGGGTACTCCGGTTTCCTCCCACACTCCAAAAACATGCTAGGTTAATTGGCCACTCCAAATTGTCCATAGGTATGAATGTGAGTGTGAATGGTTGTTTGTCTATATGTGCCCTGTGATTACCTGGCCACTAGTCCAGGGTGTACCCCGCCTCTCGCCCGAAGACAGCTGAGATAGGCTCCAGCACCCCTGCGACCCTCGTGAGGAAAAGCGGTAGAAATAGAATGAATGAATGAATGAGTTCATTTCGATACTTTTTCTATTCAAAAAATTACCTTTTTTAGTTTGAATTTTTTTGCAATTACCGTCCATCCATCCATCCATCCAGCCATCCAGCCATCCATTTTATCCTCACTGGGGTCATGGGTGTATGCTGGAGCCTATCCCAGATGACTTGGGTGAGAGGACTGGTTGCCAGCCAATCGCAGGGCACATATAGACAAATCAGAAAATCTGAAATGAGAAACGGTTTTATTGCCAAGTATGATCAAACACATACTAGGAATTTGTTTTGGTGAAGTAGGTGCAGACACATCTATTAAAAAATGAAAAATACAAAATATACAGAATACAGTATAAATATATGCACACAATGTACTTGTCTCATATTGTAAAGCGGATGTATTTATTGGTAACAATCTGGCTAATGTTTGCAATGGGATGTGAGCCTCTGCACACATTGCTACTAAATCTTCAACAAACTGTATAATGCCTGTGCTTGTCATGAAGGAAGATGTAGTCAACCATGCAGTTCCAACTGCATATGGAAAATAAATTGCATTGTTTTGTTGACGCAGACATTATTTTGAAGGACGGTTGCAGAAGTGTGTGAGATTGTGTATTTACAATTTTCACAATTACAATTCAACCTGTTTCGGTTGGGAGGGGATTGTTTATATGTAATGATTTCCCGCCATGACTGAGCAGTCTGACGAGTAAATTTTATTTGATTCATCTTTTATATCCGGTCATTTTCTTTACATTGGAAGAATCTATATTGGTATACCGGTCCATAAAAAAACATCGCCCAACAATATTTATTAAAAATACTGTACATCCTTTATTGATTAAAAAAAGAGAGCAATTTAGAAGTGCAACGTTTGACTCATTGTAATGATATTTAGACGAGCACACTTTGAGGAAATGTTTCAACAACTTGGCGGAAAAGAAACCTACAAAGTGTTCCTTGGGGAGTCGCTTCCACCGATGAGAAATGGTTGACTAAATGAGCCTTTATGGTGGGAACTGCACAGGCTGAAGATATCCATCAGCCAGGAAGCCATGTAAACACAGGTCTGGACCCCGTAGACCATGCCGGTCCTGTAAGCAGCTTCCCACTACCGTTGCTGGTAGTTTGTGTACACAGACAGGAAGTGACAATTATCTTTGATTTCAGCTCAATTAAGTGCTTTCTTCTTCTACATTGACTTATGTATTATCTTCAGGGACAGGAAGTAACAGGAGGTGCTGCCTCCTCGGAAGCCCACACTGAGCTTTTGGGAAAGTCATTCCCACCGCCCACCATCCCAACATGGAAGAACAATTTCAATCGAACGCACACTCCATGGCTGCTGTTTGTTGCCGTGCACTCAGACAATGTTGACACGAGCAGAGGCCTTTGCTGAAAAGGAAATTGAAAAGAAACAGAACGCCAGGAGTCAAATTTCACCAAATAATAGCGGTGACAGAAATTGGGGAGGAAGGGAAACCGAGACCCTTTTTTTCATTTTAGCCCAAGAGAAAAACAGAGACAAATATATCAGAGCTATAACATAACAGCACTATTGTGTCGGCTTTTTAACTCCCACACAGTAAAAGTTGGACGCAAATATTGCTTCTGTGAAACTCTTATTGTGAGACTAACTGGCCTCTTGGCACATAAATCTGTCTCGCATTTCGGAGACATCACTGAGCAGCAAAACACACTGCTGCTCTGTTCTACTAGTCGCAAAACGACTTTTTTCTTCTTCTTCTTGTTCGTCCGTCGCTTGGTCGGGAAAAAGTTCAGTCCAAGCGTAGCATCCGGGCTCACGTCCATGTGCCTTTTTGGCCTTTTTGGCCTTTGAGGCTTCATGGTGACCTGCCAACGACTCAGCGCTGCAAGGCAGGAAGCAAGTGCAAGCATGCATTGGCTCGTTTGGCCACTGGTCACCAGGCTACTGGCTGTCAACTTTGTTGAGCTTCTTCTAGCAAACTCCTCAAGTAGTGAGATTCCGCTGAGACCGCATAGCCCCTGTCATGACCATGGCAGGTTCAAATTATCCATCCATCCATCCATTTTCCTCCGTTTATTCGGGTCAGCAGTTTCAGTCGGGAAGCCCAGACTTCCCGGTCCCCGGCCACCTCCTCCAGCTCCACCGGGAGGACACCAAGGCGTTCCCAGGCCAGCTGTGAGACATAATCCCTCCAGCGTGTCCTAAGTCTGCCCCGGGGCCTTTTCCCGGCTGGGCATGCCCGGAACACCTCACCAGGGAGGCGTCCGAGAGGCATCTGCACTAGATGCCCAAGCCACCTCAACTGACTCCTCTCGATGTGAAGGAGAAGTCCCTCCCGGATGACTGAGCTCCTCACTCTATCTCTTAGGGTGAGTCCAGCTACCCTACGGAGGAAACTCATTTCAGCCGCCTGTATCCGCGATCTCATTCTTTCGGTCATGACCCAAAGCTCATAGATGAGGGTGGGAACATAGATCAACCGGTAAATTGAGAGCTTTGCCCTCCGGCTCAGCTCTCTTCTCACCACGACGGTTCGGTAGAGCGACCGCATTACTGCTGAGGCTGCGCCGATCCGTCTGTCGGATCTGTCGGAACTCCTCCACCTGGTTGAAATTAAATTTGGTCAAATCACGCTTGTTCTATTAGCATAGATTGGACATCGGTATGAATTAGTAAGCAGCTAAACCACTATTATTGGACACTGTTACTGGTTAGGTGGTGAAAAGCCAGTCCATTCAAGATTTTGCAGACTGTGAATGTTGCAGTCTAAAATACCCAATTTCTCTGCAGCTTTTTCGGAAAGTTGCACCAATTTAAGAACATTGCATCAGCTTGTGATTTTATGAATTTCTTGTGTTCTTTGTAAGCTTAACCCCCTCACACTGCAGGATGTGCTTTATTTTCATGTTAGCGTCAAGGGCAGAGCACCACTTTACCAGAGATGCCTGAGTTAGAATTTTTTCCCACCATTGCGATGGAATTTGCTGTGTTTTTTTAAGGTGATAAAGTCGCAATAAATCAAAAATTTTGCAAGGGAACGCTTTAATTCCACTTCCAACTGAGCTGTATTGCTGATTATTACATATGAATAGAAAGCGCTCTGCCCTTAAGCAAATAGTTTATTTAATACTAAATTCCTGGCAGTCTCTGCCATTGAGTGCATAAACACTATTAGGGGAAAGAGGGTATGAGTGGTCTGGCAGTCCATTGTGGCTTTAATGGTGTTGTTCTGCGCATTAGCCGACAGCTCAGTGTGACTACACAGGGGCGTGGGTTGCGGGGTGAAGATGGCACACCTCATGTAGGGACACATCGAGGCGATGGAGGGCCTCTCGGGCCTCATGTGGAGTGGCCACTCACTACTCTCCACCGCCTCTTTTCACAGTTCGCTATTGTTAATGGCGGCAACGAGTTTGAAGCGGGTCACTTGGAGTGACCAGTGCCGTCGTGTTTCCACAGCAGCAACCCGTTGCTCTACAGACACGCGGGTTGCAATTTAGGATGGTTATTACATTTCCCTTAGCTTTCAGTTCTACCTAAGAGAGGATTAGAGAATTTAATTTTCCACGGAAAACAGCCTCCATCTGTCCTCAAATAGCACAAACCCTTAGATATCATTTACAGATTTCAAGGAAGAAAAGTGATTTCTGTGCAAAAGTCTTGACCCTAACCTAACCCTAACCCTAACCCTAGGCCCATGTGCCACTCATCTATAAAGTTTTCTGTATGTAATGCTCCAAACTGAATTCTTCTTCTTTCTCTTTGGGCTTTTCCCTTCAGGGGTCGCCACAGCAAAACCAATCCTCTTCTGCATCTGTCTCTCTCATGTCCTCCTTCACTACATCCATAAACCTCCTCTTTGGTCTTCCTCTACGCCTCCTACCTGGCAGCATCCTTCTACCAATATATTCACTATGTCTCCTCTGGACATGTCCCAAACATCTCAGTTTGGCTGATAACTGACTTTATCTCCAAGGCCTCTAACATGGAATGTACCTCTGGTGTACTCCTTCCTGATCCCATCCATCCTGGTCACTCCCAATGAGAACTGTAGTCTTCCAAGACTACACATGTATTATATATATTATATTATATTATATTATATATTATTATATATTATATAAGGCCTCTAACATGTAATGTCCCTCTGACGTACTCCTTCCTGATCCTATCCATCCTGGTCACTCCCAATGAGAACCTCAGCGTCCCCATCTCTGCTACCTACCAGTTCTGCTTTTCCTCAGTGCCACTGTCTCTAGTCAACAAACAACATGGCTGGTCTCACCACAGTTTTGTAAACTGAATATGTATTCTATTATTTACTTAAGGCACTTACTTTTGCACAGTATTGTACATACAGTATATAGCTTTAGCCATAGCTGCAAAGCTCCATTGATCTATTTGAGATAAAACGATACAAAAAGATGCAGGACTGCAACAGAGACACTATTACTTCACACCATTCTGAGACATAGTCTTTAGCTTTATCTGTCACTGCAGAACGCCTGCTGCAGTATCACTGGAGCACAGTACACAGCACCATGCGATGCACTTTACAGTAGGAGAGTTGTTATTATGCTAAGCCTGTGTGTTGATGATGCATCATTGCAGCAAAATGGCTGGTGACAGACGAGTGAGGGTCACAGACGGGGATTTTGAGGACACGACGCTGACAGTAATGACAGCAGCGCAGCGCCTGGCGTGTTGCAAGTGTTCATGTTTACTATTTCAGGTTTTCTGCATACTGGAGTTGTGCTACTATGTGAATTGTTGTTATTTTGCACAAGTCAGTCACTATATGGAGGTAGTGTTAGGAGAAGCTAGCAAAAAGGATGCAACAGCAGTAGCCAGATGGGAAGAAAATAATATCACCGTTATGCACCTTCTGAATAATTCATGTCTGGATTCATGTTACTGGAGCTGCTATTTTATGGTAGCACTTCCCCAAATGCTCATGAAGCATCGTAGATGACACTATGCAAACATAGTGCCACTTACTGCAGAGAGAAAAATGAAACATGGCTTTCCATTCCGGCCACCTGTGCTATGAAATTTTGAGACTTTGTGTGCATATCCAGTACACTGGTCCTATGATGTGGAACGTGTGGTTGGCCCACCACTTGAACGTCTTTTAAAAGCTGAGGTGACCTCACCTCAAAGAACTAATCACAAAAGCCGAGCTGGAGAGTGATGTGGTTGTCGTCAGACCCTGAGGTATTCCGTTCACATCCACGGTTACTTCAAAGAGCAGCATAGGAGTCTGTGGGAGTCTGTGGGAGTCTGTGGGAGTCTGTGGGAGGCGGCCGCCATTGTCTGCTGTGCAGGTGTGCCATGGAGCTCTGCAAGAGGAGGGCTCTCGCTGATGCTATCTGTAGCATATAGGGACAACATGGCGGGGATGTGGACAAAAGAAGGGTTGGGGTAGGTTGGTGGCAATCAGTGTTTAGGTTTGAGCCGATTTGGTTGCAGGAGTACGCTCGGTTGTGTAGCGTTTTAGCTCCACTTAGTTCTCCTGCCAGCGTAATGTGAGCCAGCTGTGCCAGTGTCGTGGCGCATTCGGAAAGGATGCAAATAAGCTAGAATGTTGACCCTAATTGCCTGCATGTACAAGGTCTGTCTGTCTATTTTGGGCGTTAGAGAGAAGGTTGGAACAAGATGCTTATCGGCGAGGTGAGGCGATGCAAACTGGCTTTTGCCTTTGTCTGCTTGTATTTGAGAAGAAGATGCAGAAACATCCTCAATGTTAGGTTAAACATGGCTTCATACTCTGCACAAATGTGACTTTCAGAGTGTCTGTGGGAGGCAATAAACAACCGCAATTGGCAAAACTCATTGCCAACACATACACCCGTGTGGTGCAGGTTCCATTGAAAATGAATGGACCAGAGGCAACGTTGCCTCCTGTGTGTGGAGCCCAGAACGTTTCTTTGCTGTTCTAGTAGACAAGTAGACAAGTAGTAGCTCTCAGAGAGGACCAACATCCATGTCAAAGAAGACAACGACTAGATTATGACTGGTCCTCGAAGTCAAATCGCTCCCATATTCTGGTTGGTTTTCCTCTCAGCAAACAGATCGCCCTCATTGTGCCTGCTGGCTCCATGTAGCAACAAGCCTCATCACATATCTCAACCCTGATTGGCTATTTTTCCTCTTTGTTGAACACAATGTAGCTTTTTCGCTACCTTATCGCAGCATTGTTGGCATATTTGGACCTCGCTGAAGCTAAACAACGGATTTATTTGGTGATTGTCGTCCAAACTCTTCATCCACGCCACGTCACGCCGTTGTTATCTTATCTCCTCCCAAGGAGAGTCTATCAGCTCACTGAGTCTTGATTATGTTTAGTTTGGTTTACTTCCTGATCCTCTCCTGCTCTCTCGGACAGTTTGTTTGGCCGGACACAGAGAAGTGTTTCATATTTGCTCTCATGCTCGATTCCAGCGCCTGCAGTGCACTGATGCGGGCCGCTCGGCGGGTGCAAACGCAAGTTGGCAGCTGCTAACTATATTTGCCAGCACACCAAACGAGACATATGTGATACATGTGAATGTACAGGTCAGTGTATTCTACTGTTTGGTCTCTCATCCGGGCAGACTTCATAAGGGCATGTTTAAAGACAAGGTAGGTCAGATATAGTTTGACTAGATAGGACAGCCTGAACAGTTCAGTTGTGATCCATCGAATGCCTTGACAATGTGAACGTGTCCTTCATATACTGTATGTTGTTAGGCATGTGCAAAACAAATACAGTAAAGTCTCGTTATATCGATATTGTCGGGAGTCTGAAAAAATATCGATATAACCGGACTGTCGATATATCCGATCCTGGGCCGAACTGCATTAAAAGTGGGCAATAATGCACTCGACATTGCTCTATAGTATAGAACAATGTCGAGCAGCTTAAATCAATCTTTGCTTAAGGATTTCAATACCAAAAAAGAACACGGCGAACGGCTGCTTCCAGTCAACTTTATTTTTCACACTTCCACCACCAGAGCACAGCACACACACCGATTCCCGCACTTCCTGGTTCACAGGTCATGCTCAGCCCGCCCCACATAGCTGGCCAAACAATCGGTGTGTGTGCTGCGCTCTGGTGGTGGAAGTGTGAAAAATAAAGTTGATTGGAAGCAGCCGTTCGCTGTGTTCTTTTTTGGTATTGAAATCCTTAAGCAAAGATTGATTTAAGCTGCTTTTGTATCGATATAAGCAGACCAAATTGGCTGGCGGGAGATGAAAAGGGCATCCTAGTAACCGGATTATCATAGTAACTGGGTATCGTACTAACGGAACTAATTATATCATAAAAGACTAGAAATTTGCCGGGAAATAAAAATAGGATCGTAATAAGCAGTAATTTGTTATAACCGATATCGATATAACGAGACTTTACTGTACAACCGTGACCAATATAGCTTGGCGGAAACTAGTTTAAACTTTTCAACTCCTGTCCAACTTTGTTTGTCCTCCCTAGTCTGCAGCAGATGGTTTTCCTTTGATGTAATATCATCTAAATCCCACGTTTTGGGCGTTTTGGCTGACTACACGCCCTTGGATGATGCAATAATGGCGCCTATGTCAGCTAGCATTTGTTCTGAGGATGTGATGGAGAGATTAGCAGCAATGCAGGTTATTGCCCAGTTTAGACACCTTCAGGGCAGAGGAGGCTTGGATGCTAATGGTCAGTTGGTGGAGGTAATAATGTTCACAATCTTGGAAGGACTCAGTTTGGATTTCTAGATATTTCAATCCAAAGACGAAGGTTCAAGGCTTTAGAGTTTAGAGATGCCATTAAATCCTACCCCTCCATCTGGTACTTTTACAATCAGTAACCGTTACATTTGTACACTTCCTGCTTTCTGCGAGGCATCTTCTAAAAATAACACTGGTCACAAATTGTTATTTTGTGTTTTAAATTTTGAATCAGAATTGCTTGCATTCATGTATTTTTTTAATCGTCTTATAACATCAAAAATTAAAACAAAAATATTTTATAACAAACTCTTACCTCAAGTCAAAGTTCATGTGTGCGCACGCGTCCGCTCACCACGTTTTCGATATAGTGCAGCGGTGATGAGGAGTTAGCTTACTCGTGCAGTTTAGCCCCCAAAAACATGGCAGAAAAGCGAAAAAGGACTTACATTTTCCACAGTGATTGGGAGGAAGAATTTTTCTTTACGTATTTACGACACTTCAAAACTTGTCACGAAAGCTTCAATGCGAGGACGGAAAAGGCCCGTTTGTTAAAGGCAGCTTTGGACAAACAAAGGACTTTTTTCACTAGGCAGGTGAAAAAATCACAGAAAGGTGTTCCCTCTGACTTTCAAATATGTGTGTGAGCACATAAATAAATGTTTCTTGTTAAAATATATGTTTTTGTTACCATTATTGTGGAAAATAATTAACATTGATATGTGAGCAGTCGCTTCACATAGTGTTACTACTACTATTCCTTTTGTTCTGAATACTAAAAAGTGATCCGTGCAGTTTTGTCATTTTGGAAGTTCACCGCAAACAGGTCATGTAGCCCTTCATACTATCCGTGCTCACAAAATAGCCCTCAGCCTCAAAAAGGTTTAAGGTTTTGTTTTGTTTTTTTTTTAATTTTTGAATTTTGTAATTTTTTTGTCCCGTACCGAAGTAGGAGGTGATATGAGCATCCAATGCCATAATGGGTACCATAGTAAGTGTCAATATAGTGATATATATAGCACATCATGACTGGTTCAAGACTCTTCATCCTTGTATTTAGAAAATTTATTTTATTTATTAATTTTAATATTTATTTTATTATATTAATTTCTATAAAATCTGTATTTATTTTTTTAAATTTTTTTATTTCTTGTCACATACCGAAGTAGGTGGTGATATGAGCATCCAATGCCATAATGGCTACCATAGTAAGTGTCAATATAGTGATATATATAGCACATCATGACTGGTTCAAGACTCTTCATCCTTGTATTTAGCAAATTTATTTTATTTATTAATTTTAATATTTATTTTACTTTATTAATTTTTATAAAAATCTGTATTTAGTTTTTGTTTATTTTTTTATTTTTTTTATTTCTTGTCACATACTGAAGTAGGAGGTGATATGAGCATCCAATGACATAATGGGTACCATAGTAAGTGTCAATATAGTGATATATATAGCACATCATGACTGGTTCAAGACTCTTGTATTTAGCAAGGATTAGGCTTACGCCTCAATTGGACACCTTTGGCACCGAGTCCAGAAGGAAGATCCCTGCGACACCAAATACTTCCAAATGTGGCATAAAGTATACCTTCCAGAGAATGATCAAACTTATTGCTAATTTACTCTCTGATAGGGCACTTGGCAGTCGGGCATGACCCAGACGGCGGCCATCAATTTGCCTGATCCCAGTCATCCTAAGCACCGTGTTTTTCCGCGTTCCCATTGTCATTCTATCAACTATATTACAGTTGATGATATTAATGCAAGCTGCTGAGCGAGGATGCAAAGACGCGACTTCCTTCGGTTTGTAAATGATCAGCCAGATTTCCACACGTGACAAACATATGTTTTCCCCCACTGAGCGGAGCCGTTGAATCCAAGCTTGGCAGCGTCGGCGCTGATCGCGACAGTCTTAAAAGCCTTAAAAGTCTTCTCCATATTTCCATGGAGCTCCACAGCTGGCAACACTTCCCCTTAAAAGTCCATCTTGCAAGAACCGCAGCAGGAAACTTCCCTTCGTTTGTTTTCACTCCCATCCTGTCCTTTAAAAATCACAGCTGTTAAAATCATCTTGTTTGAGTGGACGGACCAAGGGGGCGTGTCCATGCGACACCGTCAATAAAAGAGAACCTCGTCGGCAACCGGTGCTTAACTTGCAGGGACGATATTAAAAACTGGAGTTATATTGGTTTCCTCCGCAGGTCCCAACTCTTAATACCGATGAAGATACATTTAAGAAAAAGATATTAAAGATCAGAACTGGCATATTTCTATTTTTATTGGGTTCTTTAGTTTTGGATTTTCTTGGTTTTATTCGCAAAGCATACTGAAAGGTTGTCTGCTGTCAGGATATTCTTGCAAGACTTGGCAACATGCAGAATATCTGCCGTAACGAGAACATAGCTTCCATGCTCATGAATTGGGTATCTATGGAGATGTACAAGATGTTGGGGCTGTTCTAGATTAACATTATTCGTCCTTGGCAGCGCACTCAGCGAATGCCCGTCTGCTTACTTCCAACCTCGCCTAAATCGTAATACTGGCATCTTATCTCATTCCATCTGGGAATGCTCAGGCTCCATGTGGAAGCCATTGGAATAAGGGTAAAGATATTCCCCTCTGGAGCTGCAGAACATGTTTGGACCCCAATAAGCTTGGAGGTGGAAGAACATCCCATCTCCATACATTGACCTTTTCAGCCTGTCCTTCCACCCCCCACGTCCTGCTAAAGTGATTGGATATGGAATCAGTGTGTTGGAAATGTGAAAGTGCCCGTGACGAAAGGCTGAGGGATGTTCTGTAACATTGCATTGGATCCCCATGTGGCGTTTTCCCTCCACACAGCCGCTATCGTGTTACTCTCAGCCGGTCCACAGCGGTCATCCACCAAAAAAAAAACGAGAACACTGTTCTTCAAAGAAACAACTTCCTGCTTCCTGTCGATGAGAGCGCAATGCTTTGGTTCCCATTCTTCGGACTTTTGCTGCTTTTAATTTGTTTGACGTTCTACACAGTGAACATCTGCTCCGTGCATGTCTGCCGGCTCTCATTAGACATTCATCAACCCAAACAAAGCGGCAGCATCATCAGCAGCGGCCAACTTGCTGCGTAATCTTATTCGGAGATGCGCGTGTCTGCAGTCCTACCTAAAACCATCATCACCTTTGTCGTGTTTTGTCCTGTCCGCTAAAGTAAACAAACGTTAAAACAGATGAGCGCACTCGGTCCAATCACATCCGAGTGTCCCGTTGCCAGGTCAGGTCCTACACAGCTCCGTGTGTCATCACAGGGGCGGGGCGTCTGCGAGCAGGGTCAACAGGGACTCCGGGCGAGCAGGAATGTTAATTGGAAAGATTGTTTTAATAAGGCCCTCATCTCTGGGAGATTCTGGCAGAGTGGGCTGCACGGCGCGGCCCACACAGACAGGAGGGCGGCTCAATCACAGTGAGATATTGTCAGCAAACATCATGGTGGCTCCCCGTGAGCTGGAATGAACTCACGGAGGATGCGCAATGATTCTTTACCTCCTCAGGGCCTGAAAGGGATTTACTGTAATGAATCCTTGCATGGTGACAAATGTGTGATTTGCTTGTGCATGCGCCCAAATCCTATTAAAGTGTGAAAAGTCATACGCATTAAGCTGAACTGCAGCAGTGAGAGGAACAAAGGACTTTGGGAAAATACAGTTAGTGCTTAAAGGCTTGTTTGTCCCAGACAATAAAAGGAAAGCACTTTATCTTGTGTATCTATAGTTATGTCTATATAACCCAGTGGAATGGCGGATTTGCATGAATGGAAAAGGATTTAAAATACTAAACCCTGAACAGCAGTTTTATTTAATGAGCTCTCAATTGAAGGCTTTGCAAAAATACTAGAACCACAATTCAGTAAATATCACTCCTGTTAGATTGCAGCAGGTGTACCTAATATTCTGCCTATGACAAACCAGATAGTGTTTCAGCCCCCCAATCCACCCCATGGGTGTAAATGATGTAGAATAATGAGAGCATATAGTGTACAGGTGTCCGTGTTAGCGTATACTCTAGTATTACATGTGCTCTTTTGTACGTGCACGCAGACAGCTCAGAGCTAGGGGGGCTGATATCATCCGACGAGTGCTGAGAGATAACTTACTGAGGTTACTTGTGCTGGAGGTCCTCCACCTGCTTCACTCTGGACCTGAATGCATCGTCAGTTCAAACTTTTTTTTTTTTTTTTTAATAAAGGTGATGCGAATGGAGGCTATGTTCTGCTTGTAAAAATGTGTTTACTGTCTTGTCCCACCTTCTCACTGCAGGAGCAGCCCTTGTAAAGCTGGCGTAATGGAAATAAATAGGCTGAGCTTTGCCAATGTAAATCCTGTTTGGCTTATGTTATCCAAGAAAAGTGCATTTGCCTGAGTAGCCTGAATAACCAAAAAACCCAACACTTTCTTTCCTGTACTTTCTTGTATTGCATTACTTGTATAGTCCATGTTCATGTTCCTTATCCCTGACCAATGCAGTATTTGTGCTCCACAGTCTCCACTCGGCTGCAGCGTCCTAAATCTATTTTAATATATATTGTTTTTTAATGCACAAGACTAGACACACACAAACTAAAAAGCACGTCTAAGAAATTCAAGGTAGGGTTTAACAAGAAGAAACTGATGTTTGAGTTGGTCACCTGATCAGACACAGTCTCAAGTTCTTGTTTTTTAATGCACAAGATTAGACGCATGTGATCCAGAAAATGATATGTAAATGTTACACTTAGGGGGGAAAAGTGGGATAATAAATTGACAATAAAAGCATAAATACTGCGGATTTCAGAAAACAACAGATGGAATGATACAGCACTCTACAAGAAGCAATGAAGTCTGTAAAATTAAATAATTAAAAGAAAATTCATAAACTATAATGATGAAAATGGTATCATAATAATGGTGATAATAATAACAATAATAATGGTAATAATGATAACGATTATAACAATAATGATAATAATAATAATATTACAATGATAATAATAACAGCGGAAAACAAGACAGTGGTATGAATATGATTATTCCTTGCAAAAAGGGGTAGGCATTTATAAGCTTTTGCTTCAGCCTACTCCTTTTGGGCTTGTGATCACATAGTTGAATACAAATGGAAATAATGGGAACAAAAAATAAAAATAAAAATAAAAATAAAAATAAAAATAAAAATAAAAATAAAAATAAAAATAAAAATAAAAATAAAAATAAAAATAAAATAAAAATAAAAATAAAAATAAAAATAAAAATAAAAATAAAAATAAAAATAAAAATAAAAATAAAAATAATAAAAAACATGACTATATCTTGCAAAAAGGGGTAGGCATTTATAAGTTTTGCTTCAGCCTACTCTTTTTGGGCTTGTGATCAGATAGTTGAATATAAATGTAAATAATAATAATAATAATAATAATAATAATAATAATAATAATAATAATAATAATAATAATAATAATAATAATAATAATAATAATAATAATAATAATAATAATAATAATAATAATAATAATAATAAATAAATAAATAAATATAAATAAATAAATATAAATAAATATAAATAAATATAAATAAATATAAATAAATATAAATAAATAAATATATAAATGATAACAAAAACATGCTTATATCTTGCAAAAAGGGGTAGGCATTTATAAACTTTTGCTTCACCCTACTCCTTTTGGGCTTGTGATCACATAGTTGAATACAAATGGAAATAATGGAAAGTTATATTTTGATTGATGTAAGAAATGCACTGTAATGTTTCATATATTTGCCCCCCCCCAAAAAATTAAACAAAACAACAAGTCTTGTAGTAGTCTGTGATTTTTTAAATGCATATTTCAATGTGATGAATTCCCACAGATGTTTATAACATAGCAGCTGGTGCTTCCATCAGATTTGAAGAGAATTCACATTTTTCCTCTTGGAGAGCAGCTCTCCCATGTGTCCCTTCGCCCGACATTTCCTCCACTCGCACTTGAAACCTTCTTTTATTTTCATCTTAACTCCTTCTCACCCGACACTCCAATCAAACCCGCCACTGTTTATTGAACTACGGCCTGCAAAGTCACTCACTCAGTCACTCACTCACACAAACGGCCTCGCCGAACGCTCCCTCTGATGAGAGAGAATTATGATGGTTTAAACAAACACGGTCCCTCAATGGCTTCACTGTGTGCACCCGCTTTTCCTTTATGTGGCCGGTGTGTGTTTCGCTTGTGTTTTTAATGCAAAGACATAATTGCAGTTGGATTTTTGGGCACACACACACATGAGGTCCACATGTGTTCATGGCACTTTGGTTCAAGCCGACGCAGCCTCAGTGCAAATGCAAACATGGCTACATTGTGCCAGGTATAGACTATAATCACCTGGTGACCTGCACTATGTAATGCTGTAACATGCATGCCAGGCCACTAGTTGGCGACGCCACTATGAGACCCTTTTCCCAATGTTTAGCACGCTTCTTTTTGTTTGCAAATGAACTCGCTGACTGAGCTAAATGTTTACCGGATCCCAATCAGAGGGTCTGCTGCTGACATCACACCTCCAAGGATGACCTCATGACATTCTATTGCTGCAGGTGCAACCCCCCCCCCCCCTCGTAATTGTCTGCCATTGCTGACATATTTATGGGTGTCCGTGACGAGTCAAACAGGCAGGCAGGCACTCGGGTCGGGCCTGTCAGGCGCCTTGGAAGAACCTGACTCTGCAGACCTCATATTGAATTTCACACTTGTCTATGGAGTGTTGGTCCAAGTGGTGACCCCCAAGTGAATTCCACGAATGGTCTGAGAAGAAGCATATTAGCATATAGTAGTAGCTGTCGTTCATAGTATATCATCAAAGCAATGCAAAAGTACAGCAGTACAATTTCCCTTTTCCTCTTTTGCTTATCATCACAGATAACCTGGTGAAAGGGTATACACACAAAAAATATATGGCAGAAAAATACAGATGGATTGAAGGTTAACAGCTGCTACATCCTTGCTCTGTTTTCCTTTGGATTTTGGACTCTTCTTCTCATAATAATCATATTTTCTTTGGAATTTGGGGTCAAACTTCATTTTTTTAAGCTGCTAAAATGTTCAAGTTCCACCGAGGTCTGTTGTGTTGTGTTAAAGTAGTGAATAGACCTCTTCTTTTAGTATGTGTTGAGTAAGTATTCCACATCTATGCCAATTGTGCTAATTTTTCATTTTTATTTTTATGTCGGTGTTACAATATTTTTACCTAACCTTCCTGAATTTGCAACTTTATTATTTGTTGTGTTTGTTTCTTACAATATTATATCTAATATGATCAAATTTTATTTTTTACTCTTTATAATATTTCAATTTTAGGTTATTTTTCTTCTCAATATTATGACTTAATTCTCAGAATATTTTGTCTTTATTTTTGTAATATTACTGCTGTTTTTTTCCATTTTTGTGGTTTTTTTTTGGTAATGTGTTCTTGTTTAATTTTATTTTAAATTTAAAAAAAAAAAACATCCGTTGGCTTTAAATGGCTACTGGGCCGCACTTTGGACACCACTGCTTTTAACCTCAGGATCGATTTTTCCCAGTGACTCCCCTCACAACTATGTATATCTATTATACTATAAACTTGACATTATAATGCTTTTCCGATGAATATATTACATTTTAACCTGGACAGCCCAACATGCTTTTTTTCCCCATTTGGAAAAACAACAAAACCATGAGATTGTATGACAAAAAGGGCATAAAACATAATAAATATATAAAAACAAAAATAAAAACCGAAACTATATTTAGTCGAAAATATTTGAAGAACTGTAATAGATTTTTCCAGTAAAAAAGATTTGCATGCATTCAGACCTACTGCGGTATGCATAGTGCCATCTTATGCACCACTGTACAGTGTGTACACTACATGTGTTTATATATATATTGGCTGGCAATCAGTCCGGGGTGTACCCCGCCTCTCACCCGAAGACAGCTGGGATAGGCTCCAGCACCAAGCGTGAGAAAATTAATGAATGAATGAATAAGTTCTCCTCCTATTTTGTGTGGAAGTGGTAACTTTTTGGCTTCTTATTTTGTCAACATGCTTTTTTTTCCCCATTTTGAAAAGCAACAAAACCATGATTGTATGTCAAAAAAGGCATAAAACATAGTCGAAAATATTTGAAGAGGTGTAATAGAATTTTCCAGTTTGCATGGATTCAGACCTACTGCGGTATGCATAGTGCCGTCTTATACACCACTGTACAGTGTGTACACTACATGTGTTTATATATATTGGCTGGCAATCAGTCCGGGGTGTACCCCGCCTCTCACCCGAAGACAGCTGGGATAGGCTCCAGCACCCCGCGACCCTAGTGAGGATAAGCGTGAGAAAATGAATGAATGAATGAATAAGTTCTCCTCCTATTTTGTGTGGAAGTGGTAACTTTTTGGCTTCTTATTTTGTCAACATGCTTTTTTTTCCCCATTTTGAAAAGCAACAAAACCATGATTGTATGTCAAAAAAGGCATAAAACATAATAAATATATAAAGACAAAAATAAAAACTATATTTAGTCGAAAATATTTGAAGAGGTGTAATAGATTTTTCCAGTTTGCATGGATTCAGACCTACTGCGGTATCCATAGTGCCGTCTTATACACCACTGTACAGTGTGTACACTACATGTGTTTATATATAACCGGCAAGTTCAGGCCTTACTGCAGTCTCGCCGAGGGCAGTGATGAGGAGGAGTGAGGGGGGCCGAAGGTTTGGGAGGAGGACACGGGGCACGGCGCCAACAGTCAAACAAGAGTCCGCCGAGTCCAATCTCATCTCCATGCTGGCAGCGAGGGTCAAGGGGTAACAAGAGAGCGAGAAAGACGAGGAGGAGGGTTGGCTTTAAGTCGCTACGCCCACAAGCAAAGCTGCACATCGATATCGTGTAGACACACACACACCTACCTACCTGAAGCATGAGTTGACACAGGTCACATGCTGCAAGGCGAGGGAAGGTTTTCTACACAAAGACGAAGAGAAAAATTGAAGACATTTATTTGGTATTTATCAGCTGCGTTTTTGTGTGTTTTGCCGTTATTTGCTGCTTTCTTTTTTACTCTCCTGCGGTGAACCGCAACCAAAGGCGAAGACCCACGCTGTGTCTGTGTGCCTTTTTTGCAACATTGACTCCCGGTGCCTGCTGATAAATCTTTTAATTCCCGAGCGGGCATGTTTTTGTATGCTTCCAAAGATTTGTTGAACTTGCTTTAATTTCCTCAGAACAAAGCTCATGTGATCTTTCCACCCAGGCTTGTGTGTGGCATTCAGTGTTTTTTTCCCTTTGGTTTTCATTAATGTTTGGAGGGGCAGCTTGGAGGATCTCATTTTAATTTGACATTTAAACATCTGTTTTCAATTTCCTCCTGGGACAAAGTGTGGATGTGTGTGTGGGGGTGTGTGGCTGGGATAGATAGTTAAAGGGCTGATGGACCTTCAGACTTTTCAGCGCTGACCTTTACAGGCGGGTCTTGAAGGCGAGTGATGAGGGAAGCTAATTGTATTAGCTCTAATTTGATACTATCTGGACCTGAGTAGTCATTTACCATACAGGGCCGTACAGTTGGGGCAGGCATGCATGTACTATGAGCTTGGATGTGCGTTAGCGTCACTTCATTAAGCACAACTGGTGACTGATAGCAGATTTCGTACTCCAAAATAGTAATTCCTAGTTTATTGCCGATAATTGGTTCCAAACTTGGTTGTGATTCCTTATTTATAAACAAAATATTTTCATACTTAGAGCATAGACAACCTGTTTACGATATAGACACATATAGACAAACAACCATTCACACTGACATTCATACCTTTGGACAATTTGGAGTGGCTAATTAACCTAGCATGTTTTTGGAATGGGGGAGGAAACCGGAGTACCCGGAGAAAACCCACGCATGCACGGGGAGAACATGCAAACTCCACACAGAGATGGCCAAAGGTGGAGAAAGACAAAATAAGAAGTCAAAAATTTACCACTTCCACACAAAATAGGAGGAGAACTTATTAATTCATTCATTTTCTACCGCTTATCCTCACGAGGGTCGCATGCGTGCTGGAGCCTATCCCAGCTGTCTTCGGGCGAGAGGCGGGGTACACCCTGGACTGGTGGCCAGCCAATCACAGGGCACATATAGACAAACAACCATTCACACTCACATTCATACCTATGGACAATTTGGAGTGGCTAATTAACCTAGCATGTTTTTGGAATGTGGGAGGAAACCGGAGTACCCGGAGAAAACCCACGCATGCACGGGGAGAACATGCAAACTCCACACAGAGATGGCCAAAGGTGGGGAAAGACAAAATAAGAAGCCAAAAAGTTACCACTTCCACACAAAATAAGAGAACTTATTCATTCATTCATACTTGACATAATAACATAAATTAATCCATTTAAGACCATAAAAATAAATAAATATGACCATAAATATGACTCATGCTCGTGTAAACATGTTTATGCACTAGGGGAGCTATGTGGGGGCATACAGGAAGTGACATCAGGGGCTTCAGAGTTGAGTTTTAGCTTGGCATGGGGTACGGCCGCAACAGTAGCCCATGGTAGGGGTTATTATGTTTCTTGTGAGATAATTCAAACCTGCAATAAAAGCGTGATTCACTGAATATTACAGTAATATTAGCGACACCTAGTGACCAGTGTGGAATACTACAAACACAATGTCTTTGAACGTCTCTTCTGAATGCCTTATATTTATATTTTGGCTCATATAGCTTCAGTTGGGCTCAAAATAAGCATATTCAACGACAAGGCAGCATGATTTATGAAGTCATATATCGTATTTTTGAAAAATGGTGGTAAGAGTGGAGCCGTGAAGTGGCTTTTCAGGTGCTGTACTTACAGTATATTGCCTTGTATGTACACTCCTGTATAAAATGTTCTCCTTTATTTTTCTTCCAAAAGCTAATAGAAGTATGTGGCAATGCGCCCAAGGCCACATTCCCATCTCATTATGAGCATCTTTGAACAAATCCAGGGGTCTCAAAACAACATTTTCACACTATGTTCTGTGACTCTGGCTCATTTCCACACATTAAGACACCAAATGAGGGTCTCTTGGTGAAAACACACAGACTCATTGAGTCGGGCCTCCCTGTTAATAGTGCAGGAAATATTATCCACTGGAAGACAGCTGCAGGCTTACTCCGAGAGATAGAATGCTGGAGTAGACTCATTATCCCCATCTCTCTCTCATACACACACACACACACACACACACACACATGCACACACACACACACACACACAGACGTAGTGTCAGAGGCTTTCCATCCTATTTTTCACCATTTCTTGTTCCCATAGCAGGCCTGTTCAGGAGGAAGGCATGCAGGGCTTGCTTGAGGGAGGGAGGGAACACGGGCAATGGGAACTGATTCAAGCACAAGGCTGGATCATTTTTTGGCAAAAGTGTTAGGTGGGGGGCTTTGTACCACATCCAGGTCTGGGTCTGGTTGCAGCGCCCCTTCTCCCCCCTCCCACAGGACACATTGCAGATGTTTGGGGCCGCACTCAGCTGTGTTTACAACAAAGAGGTGTTAGTTTGGAGGAGGCGAGAGGGGGGTTTGAGTGCCGTCGTGCAGGGGTGGAGGTCACAGCAGTGTTGGTGTAAACATCGGACCATGCCAGCTCTCCTCCGTCCTCTCAGGGGTCAACTTTTTTTTCATTTCCTCTCCTCCGGCATGTCCCATCTTCAAGACGGGAGTCTCGAGAGAGAGACCCACAGCGAGGAGATGAGCTGCACCGAATGTCACTGAGCTCAATCGCCAGCTCCATTTTTATTACAGGCTGTGTGGGAAATGGAAAGTCCCCGCAAACTTTTATTGCTACTCTTGAGGATGTAGGCTCACACTCCCTCTCTACATGAAAGAAAGATGATAAAAAGTGGAATATTCCTCAGTATACTGCAAATAAAACTGCAGTATTGGTGCTGTTTCTGTAATAACAAGCAGCAGCCCAAATTGCTCAAAAATTAAATTTCTCAAATATCTTATATTTACTAAAAAAGACAAAATAAGTTATTCTAACACAAGAAAAATAGTCGAGCACAGTTGATTTATTTATTAGCTTCATGGAGAATAAGAAATTTTTGCCTTAGGGGGGTTTCATGTGCAAAAATAATAGATTATTCAACAAAAGTGATGAAAAAAATTGAGCAATGGATTTTTGCTTGCTAGTCAGCTGATTTCATCCTGAATCAAGCGTCATGGTGTAGATTTGGATTGGAGATGGAATGGTTTCATCTGTGAATTGTATCTGCATGTATATGATCTAAGAGGCAAAGATTTGGACTCAACCATTTGCACTCAGGAGGAAGGGAATAGTTACCGAATTTGCATGAAAATTCGAGATATTTTTGTTGATGTCCCACCCCTCCACGAGGTTTCACGTGAAGTCGTGCACTTGTTGTGGACAAACACTGTAAACCTGAATGTTCAAAGTACTTAAATACGAATTAAATTGTGCATACTATAGTAGTACTAATAACTATACTAACTATACTAACATACTATACTAGTTCAAATAACTTAATTACGTCAAGTTTATTTAACATGTTGTTCCATTTTGAGTACTTTTAACTGATATGTTTTGATTTAATTGAACTATGGCTATATTTAGTAAGTTTACATACAACTTAAGACACTCTAAATCCCAATGGTCATAATAATTAATTGGTATAAGTATAGTAATTTTCTTAAAAGTTCTACTTATAAATGTTGATTGCCAGTTGCATTATCTGTCTTTTCAGTTTATTTAACTTGTAATTTTTGATTAATATAAAGAATTCTTAGTTGCTTATAAAAAAAGTATCTATTAAACATGAATAAATCAAACCAAGAATCAATTAAGACTAATTCCATTGCATCAGATAGATTTGTACTGTGTAGGTTACACATGAACACGTTCTTCCTATGGAAAGAGTTGAAATGAGAACGAAAATGAAAGAATGGAGAATGCATGGCAGAAAGAATGCAAAAAAAAGCTATTTCTCCTTTCACCCCAAAATTAAAAAAGTATATCTAATATCAACTCCAAATATTTAATCACTGATATACTCAAATGTTTGAGTTTATGAACAAAAAAAAATGATTGCCTTACTTTTTTTGAGTTCTGCTAACTTATTCGGGTTTACAGTGCATCGATACCTCTACCAAACAATTGTTAGCATTGTACGGACATATGCTACTTTTACAGTAGCGCCCTTGAGAACACAGCGACCTTGCTGATACAGAGACAGGAGCTCTCGTCGGGGCGGATGTTTAGTTTAAACATCTGCATTCCTGGATGACTGCATCTGCTTTTAACTAGTCTAATTACCTCAGCAAGCCTTCATCCCGCAGCTGCGACGCTCATGTTTAAGTCACATCACATTGACGCATCAAAGAAGCAAACAATCCCATGAATCCCTGAGCTTTTGTTTGGGCTTAATACGCCATCGGACCGGAGGTTTTAATGCAGCTCTGTGAGTTGGAGTAGGACCACTTAAGTTTAGTCAGGAATTTGTTGGCTGTGTCGTTAGGTGAGGGAGTCCTGCAGCGAGGCTGACTTTTATCTGGCATCGAGGTGAAGTCGGAGCGTGAGACAACCAAGCCAACGTTCATTTTAACCCCCAAAGCAGCCACAAATAATCCTTATTATTTGTCCATGCACACGCTTTCGATACACATGCAAGCCATTGCTTCATGTGTGGCCCTTCAGGTTTTTATGCTCCCGAGCTGGGAAAATAAAATAAGTAGTGGCAAGCTGTTGTTTGTCTTTTTATGACTTCTTTTATGACTACACCCTGGAATGATTGCCAGCCAATCACAGGGCACATATAGACAAACAACCATTCACACTCACATTCATACCTATGGACAATTTGGATTCGCTAATTAACCTAGCATGTTTTTGGAATGTGGGAGGAAACCGGAGTACCCGGAGAAAACCCACACATGCACAGGGAGAACATGCATACTCCACACAGAGATGGCCAAGGGTGGAATCGAACCGTGGTCCTCCTAGCTGTGAGGTCTGTGCGCTAACCACTCGACCGCCGTGCCGCCCTCCCCTAAAGATGTTTACCAACTTTTGTGGTGATTTGAATCTTCTTCTTTCTCTTTGGACTTTTCCCTTCAGGGGTCGCCAAAGCAAAGCAATCTCCTCCATCCAAGCCTGTCTTCTGCATCTGTCTCCTTCATGTCCTCCTTCACTACATCCATAAACCTCCTCTTTGGTCTTCCTCTACGCCTCCTACCTGGCAGCATCCTTCTACCAAGATATTCACTATCTCTCCTCTGGACATGTCCCAACCATCTCAGTCTGGCCGATAACTGACTTTATCTCCAAGGCCTCTGACATGTACTGTACTGCTTCCTGATCCTATCCATCCTGGTCACTCCCAATGAGAACTGTAGTCTTCCACCCTACACCCTACACCCATAAAATGTATTTTCTTTTGACACACGATGCTCCTTCAAACCCTCCTGGTAGGAGTGATCCTATCCATCCTGGTCACTCCCAATGAGAACCTCAGCATCATCATCTCTGCTACCTCCAGTTCTGCTTCCTGTCTCTTCCTCAGCGGCACTGTCTCTAGACAACAACAACAAACAGCCTAAATTTATAGTTGGTGTTTCTGTATAGCGCATTTGGGGGTCAAACTTTGGGGTATAATAGCAACACCAGCATGCGATTTGTATTTGTGTGCAGCGCTTGAGGAGTAAAAGCTCATACAAAGAGAAGCAGAGCTATGCGTGCGTATAGATTGGAGTCATCTGTTCATATCTGGCATATGAAGGGCTGGCATGTATTCAGTAGCACTGAAAGTAAAAGTTAGGAATGAGGAGTTCTGGAATGTTTCCGCTTGCAGTGGACGGAATCTTCAATTGCTGTGGCATCTTTATGACACTTCACATCTGCTTTCTTTACCATGGCAGCAATGTCCTTCCTGATATTTCCATCCACACATGACGGTCCAAACCGATCCTTCCTATCTTATTTTATGGACAAAATACTTGGAAACTGACCAACTTTAAATGAAGATGGGAATCATTTGGTACCAAAATCTGAGGAATGCTTGATATTGATGGCATTTATGTCAAATAAATCTCGAGAAGACCCAAGCGAGGAATGTTACGGGAATATTTGCAACTGTTACACGCTGATTCTTCACACATTTTTTTAACGTTAATTTTATCTTTCTGCAGTTCTACGTGACGACTTCAGACAGAACCCCGCTGACGTCATCGTGGCAGCCGGAGAGCCGGCGGTCCTGGAATGTCAACCACCGCGCGGCCACCCTGAACCCACCATCTCTTGGAAAAAAGACGGCATAAACATCGATGATCGAGATGAAAGAATCACCGTGAGTAGATTGACTGAACTTTCAAGGTGACATTTCTCCGATATATTGATGCTTTTCTCACGTCGGCATGGTGAAGGAAAGAAATAGAACGGACCAGCGATGTGTGGCAAGCCATTATCGCCACTTGAGTTGTTTGTTGAAAAATTGATTTGCTCATTATTTGCGGCCAATCCAAAGCAGCTGCTTAAAACCCTAATGACTGGGGCGTAGAATCCGCCTCACTCCATTAGTCAGCTGCAGTGCATTGATTGGCTGATGAAATCAGCTTGAAAATACTCTGATGAGGAGGCAGGAAGGTGCACTCAGCAGTGCTAACGGCACAGTTAGCACGTTGCCGTCAATCAGCAACGTACGTTGTTTAAGAACCGTCCATCTTGGAGAGTCACGCAAGTCTCAGCAGCTACTGAGAACAAAGTTATGGGTCTGGATGTTTTTTTTATAGTTTGTCTGGCTGCGTTTCTAATGTCTTGGCAATAAGGACACGATGTCATTTTTGCTTATATGGGAATTCAAAGTGGTAATAACATGATGCTGGTGTAAAATATTCTGTTTATAGTCGCAAGGGCGGTCCAGGCAGGAGACAATTCTCCTTTGAGGAAACTTTTTTAACTATAGTTGGCACTTTCCAGAGTGCTTGCATAATGTAAAATTAAAAATACCATGATGATATTGGTGTAGTGCTGATTACGTTCTTTATTGTAGGCTGAGTAAGCGATTTATCATTGTTAGCTATCACAGCGACCACAAGGTTTGTTGTGCACGGGTCAAACCAGGTCTTGATCACGAGTCACATCATAAAGCATACAAGCGCTCGCTCCTTTTGTTTTCCCTCAAAGCCACACTGGCAGAGCCTGTCGGTTTCTGGCCTCTGAGCGGCATAATTGAAAGGAGCAAGCGCATAATCTGGTTTAAAGAGAAACAAATCATAGCTGTCCCCAGTCAGCCGCAGTCACTGATAAGCATGAAACCTCAATCCTATGTACTCCACTGTTGTGGTCAGGGAGGGGGCTGTACCCTTATGTGGTCAGCTTATTTTTTTGCTATGTGCAATCATATTGTACATACAGTATGTACGCATGAATACCCATTAAGCCCAGCGTGCTCTTAATAACATTTTAAGCGCCATAGTTGCAAAATTTGCTACAAATATGGTTGCTACTTTACACCAGGACATGGCGGACACCTGTAACTTCAATCTGAGCAACATTTGTGGGCGTCTTCCTATGCAAAACCCCCGTGTCCGTGGCGGCAACAATCTGCTCGCCATGACAGTCCACAAGCAGCACACACTGGAGCCGATGCTTTGTGGGGACGTGGGGACGTGGTGGATGTCGCAGGGGTGGTCAAAACACCACTAATGGTCGGGAGTAAGGGGTGGGGTAGTAGTGGAAATAGCGGCAGACGCGGTAGAAAATGCACTGTTAATAGCGGTGGAGGCAGCAGCTGTGTTCGAGAGCCTGCTGTAAATGATGATGATGATGGCTGGGTTTGCTTGAGAGATGAGGAAGCGTGGTGGATCGGATATTTTGATGGGCCTGTTGGGTATCGTGTAGACAGGTAACTGGCAAATTCTGAGCCTGGTGAAGTATAAAAAGTAGATTAGTAGTAGTAGTAGTAGTAGTAGTAGTAGTAGTAGTAGTAGTAGTAGTAGTAGTAGTAGTAGTAGTAGTAGTAGTACTTTATCAACAACCATCGACAATCTTTTGAAATAGCGCATTTATGTCTACGATATTGTGTAAAATGAGTATAATACAATAGGGGTGTCATTTCATGTCCAGAGGGCTTTAGCAATGAAAATAAAATCTGATGTTCTTTTTCTTAGAAAGAAATCATTTAACGGCTTCCATCTTTAATTTTTAATTACCGTCATATTTAAGGGTTGATAAAACTGCAATATACAAAGGTGCCACCAGGATAGGCCAACTGTTTAAGGTAAAGCCGGGCAGGGAAAGGAATGATGTTTTTTGCAGCTGCGCTGTAATAAGACCCGCTTACTTGTAGGCATGCAGGGACTGCAGATAAGCCCGGAAGTCTGTATTAGGTATTGTTGTCAGGAATAAACAATCTGTTTCTCATTCTATGATTTGGTTCTTTAAGATTCCCTTATCCTCTATTTGAAACCCACTTCGAGTCCTCATGGGGAGGATTTCTACACTGTGTATTGGACTGCATGCCAAAAATTGGAAATACATACTTTAATACTACTGTAGTCATCTACAAGCAAGCATTTGTAGTTTAAATTGAACTTCCTTTCCCAGAGTATGACGAAGGGTTGTTCATCTTCTTTATGAAAAGGCCGTGCTTCATTATAATCCTTATCAAAATCTGAACACTTTATTGATTCCTTTTCAAATTTAGTGTAAGATATGAGATCTGACTAATTCCAGAATATCCACAGACTACTCCTTTTGACGTTCCCAAAGACTGCAATGTAAACGTTTACAGTTTCCACTCAGTGTTGTTGTATAACTGCTGTTGGAGCTCAAGCACTGTGTAGTCTTTCATCTTGACTTTCATGTATGCTGCAGTGTGCATCCATCTCTAACGCCCCCCCCCCGCATGGCGCAGGCGAGTTGTTGCCGTCGCTACCTGTTTGTGCTTGGATGGCTGATACCCTTCGAGGAAGCTCACAGTAACACAGGTGAAAGGACTTGCGGTCGGTCGGGCGGGCCTGTGGATTTAAAAGCACCTCATAGAAATCCTTGAAAAGTGAGCGCCCGTGAAGGAGTGCTTTTAAAGTGCCGTTCGCCGTCCTCCCGGGGCATCTGAATCCAATCGAGCGTGGCCGTAGATGCAAGCGAGGACGTCCATGTCAGTACTGTATGTGTTGGGCACAATGGACAGCATGCGGTATGTTTACAACAGTTTGTTAGGAAGTGCTGAAGTGGGATTATTTGTAATGTCTCCAACATCTGAGCTCGTCAAAGGGCCCTCTCTTTCTGGCTGCAATGTTGCGTGAGACATGCCGAAACATGCTGTTGCCGTAGCAACGGCAAAGTCCCCAACCATGTGTGTTTTCCATCTTCAGCCGGGATGTGTGTATTTTTGTGAATTGTATGTAATCACTAATGACATGCTTGTAACATTTAGCATGTATTCATGTGGTGAACACTTTCCCACTGGGCCATAAAAGTGAGGGAGGTCCGTGATGCTGCAGCTGGCTCACTTTTACCCCAAAGTGGTGTTCTTGCAGGGAAAATATAAGCACAAAATAATAAAACTGCCATTATTTAAAAACTCTCTGCATTATCTGCTCGGAGCTGCTTGCTAAATCCCCCAAATGCAGCACTTTGTCCCTCATTTTGTGCAATGGTTGTAGCTAATCATCAACCTGGGGAATGAAGCACTGTGTGAACACAAAGAGGGTGCATGCTGAATGGAGACTGGCGCATTATCAGCATTGCCAAATGGCGGTAGACAAAAAAAAAAAAAAAAACGGGATGGAGCCATCTCCCCACAATGTCGGCATAATGGTCAGCTTGTGTTGCACAGGGAGGGGTACACGTGCGAGGAAAAAAAAAAAAAAAAAAAAGAGTCCCTGCTGCTCTGGCACGCCAAATATGCCCTGTGATGCTGCAGAACCGCCACACCAAGACTATGGATAGAGTGGACCGTGCTTTAAGTGGATCCTCATGTCAAAGCCCCCCTTGACTGACCGCTATACGGTCTACATGGCCTGACCTCTGGGGCCTTGGTGGGTGTCGCAGTGTTTTAGCTGTTAAGCCTTTGCTCAAACAAACAGTAACATAATGATACTTCAAACCCTTCCAGCACGACAGGGTGCCCCCACATAAAGCAAGCTTCCAGTTCCTCTTCACATCCTGCAGACTCCTGTTCTCTTTTACCATGAATATTCAACAGGGCAAAGCCAGTTTTGCCCCACAGGACTTGAAGTATACCATGCAGCAAAAAAGTGCTTTATGTACCACTATACAATAATAACAATTATTTTGGTTTATTATTTATTGTTTATTGCAAAGTTGTTAAAGGTCTGGAAAATGTGCACATCCCAATTATTACTTAAATTGTATCACTTCCCTATGTCTCGCTTCCATTATCATGGTCTGACCAAAAAAATGAGGTTGAATTCCAGGTATTCAAACAATATCTTTCTATCTAAATCAAATAAAAAGTGCCTCTAACGAAATTGTATTAATGTCTGTGGTCTGCGGTCTACTTAGGGTCATTCTAGTTGTGGTTTAGGTAATATTGTGTGTCAAGTTCCCTAATGATGGTATCAGTTACCTGCCTGCAGGTGGTGGTCCCAGCCTTGCGGGCTGATGGGTGCATTTTAGAGGTTAAGCCCCATCGGGATACAGAGACCGTTGGTGTGCCGAGTTATTGTCCTTACCTCGGCGCTGACTGGTGTGGTTGTCAGCCGGGAGGAGAACCGATGGGGGCTCTCTTGTCCTGTCTGGATGAGAACAAAGCGGCTCCTCTGGTCTGTAATCAAAGCCCTGGGAAATAACAGCCATGACATTCACCTGGACAAGCCACATTCAACACTGGGCGTGTGTGCTCTTTATGCGCTCTTTGAGTGTTCGCTTGCTGCTGCGAAAAGAAAGTCAGAGAAAGCTTCTGAATTCTTGAAATTTCGCTCTACAGTAATGGACCTTGTAGTCTTTGAGGCAGCTGGAAAAGTGCTTGCGGTGCTGCAGAGCCTCAGGTGCTCCCTCGGGGGGGCCGCGGTTGTGTTGGATTGTGAAAGTGTTTTTTGGCTCAGCTTACCTTGAGGGGAACCAGGCTGACTGATAGTGATTTAGACTTAAAGTGGAAGCTGAGAGGGGGTGAGCTCCAAACAGACTCCGAGCAATGAATGGAGCCTTTCAGGAACGAGTTGTGTTCATGGACACATTTTTATCGCAATGTTGCAAGGACCTTTGTGAGATCATAGAGACTTTTTCTATGCATTACCCCAAGCATAAATAATTTCATTCTATCCTGCTTTTCTTCCTCAGATACGTGGAGGGAAGCTGATGATCACGAACGCGAGGAAGAGCGATGCTGGGAAGTATGTCTGCGTCGGAACAAACATGGTCGGCGAACGGGAAAGCGAAATAGCCGAACTTACAGTGCTGGGTAATTTACATGCTTGGATCTATTTTCTACTGTAACCATTATATCTTCAAGGGACAATTCTATAAAAATGAATTAATTTAGAGTAGTCAGTGTACAGCTTGTATAGCAGTATAGACTTACTGTCCACTGGAAATGAATCAACACACAGCCGTCTAAATAGCTAGCAACACAAGTGCAGAGGTAATTGTGTGTTGCTTGCAATTATAACATGATGGTGGTAGATTCACCGTGAGTGAGTGCTGCCGGCATCAGGGTACATGGGACAATGAACCGAATATTTATGAATATTTATGCAACCTCAAGCCATGACACTACCACCACCATGTTTGACTGTAGGCAAAACACAATTCTTTTGGGGCAATGGGATTATTCTCTGCTTCAGAATGTCACAGTTCATGTTGGAATTCCTGTGTCCTTCAATGAACCGCCATTCCCAGTGACGGCAACATTTATGCAGCCACAAGCCATGACACTACCACCACCATGTTTGACTGTAGGCAAAATACAATTGTTTTGGGACAATGGGATTATTCTCTGCTTCAGAATGTCACAGTTCATGTTGGAATTCCTGTGTCCTTCAATGAACCGAATATTTATGAATATTTATGCAACCTCAAGCCATGACACTACCACCACCATGTCACAGTTCATGTTGGAATTTCTGTGTCCTTCAATGAACCACCGCTCCCAGTGACGGCAGCATTTATGCAGCCTCAAGCCATGACACTACCACCACCATGTTTGACTATAGGCAAAACACAATTCTTCTGGGGCAATGGGATTATTCTCTGCTTCAGAATGTCACAGTTCATGTTGGAATTCCTGTGTCCTTCAATGAACCGCCACTCCCAGTGACGGCAGCATTTATGCAGCCTCAAACCATGACACTACCACCACCATGTTTGACTATAGGCAAAACACAATTCTTTTGGGGCAATGGGATTATTCTCTGCTTCAGAATGTCACAGTTCATGTTGGAATTCCTGTGTCCTTCAATGAACCGCCGCTCCCAGTGACGGCAGCATTTATGCAGCCTCAAACCATGACACTACCACCACCATGTTTGACTGTAGGCAAAACACAATTCTTTTGGGGCAATGGGATTATTCTCTGCTTCAGAATGTCACAGTTCATGTTGGAATTCCTGTGTCCTTCAATGAACCGCCATTCCCAGTGACGGCAACATTTATGCAGCCACAAGCCATGACACTACCACCACCATGTTTGACTGTAGGCAAAATACAATTGTTTTGGGACAATGGGATTATTCTCTGCTTCAGAATGTCACAGTTCATGTTGGAATTCCTGTGTCCTTCAATGAACCGAATATTTATGAATATTTATGCAACCTCAAGCCATGACACTACCACCACCATGTCACAGTTCATGTTGGAATTTCTGTGTCCTTCAATGAACCACCGCTCCCAGTGACGGCAGCATTTATGCAGCCTCAAGCCATGACACTACCACCACCATGTTTGACTATAGGCAAAACACAATTCTTTTGGGACAATGGGATTATTCTCTGCTTCAGAATGTCACAGTTCAGGTTGGATTTCCTGTTTCCTTGAAAGAACCACAGCTTCTAGTGTCATCAGCACGCATGCAGCCCCAGACCATAGCTACCCGACATCTATCTTGTTAGTCACTTGTGTTGAAATCGTGGTTGTATGTGGATAGTATATCTATACTGCTATACAAGCTATACACTAACTACTCTAACGTACATCCAGTTATCCAGTTCCTTTTCATAGTATTGTTCCAGATTTTGTAGCTTTCATTGTCTGTCTCCCAGGGAGTTAAATGGTGTCAGTGACCTTGATCAGACAGACTGTGACATGACCTCCAATCGCACACTTTAAACTATGAATCCCATGCTGACATCAGCAGTCCTCACCAGCTGCACCCTATTTCACCCCCAGTGACCCACAGACCCTCCAACATGAGCACATCCTGACTCGGGACTTTATCGGTTTTCCACTCCTCAGAGGAGAATTAGTCTGAGAGTCCCAGCTGGTAAACAAGAGGACAAAGAGAGCTTTCTATATTTAGCGTGTGCAGTCTATCTTCATTGCTTGTTCCTATAACTGTCAAGTGGTGCTTGCAAACAAAATTTGGCCTTTTTAGAATTTATTGTTTTCATTCCAGACAACAAAAACTGTAACAAAGTTTCAGCGACGCTCATCTCCCCACACGAGAGACTTACGGTGCCATTCCATTTACGAGCAAATAAAAGCACCAGACTGTAACTTTATGAACAAGTATATGTTTTGTTGACATGTCCGCCGTTTGGGTCGACACAGAGCGTCCCAGCTTTGTGCGTCGGCCCGGAAGTCAGGTGGTGTTGGTGGACCAGAGCGTTGAGTTCAGATGTGAGGCTCGTGGTGACCCAGTTCCGACGGTGCGGTGGCGGAAAGACGATGGAGATCTACCCAAAGGACGGTACGAATCATGACACAGAACTTGACAATGATCCTTTCCGGTCTCTGACCAACGTTTATGTCTGAATGCCCTCAAAGATACGAGATCCGGGAGGATCACACGCTGAAGATTCGCCGTTTGATCTCGGCAGATGTCGGTTCTTACACCTGCGTGGCGGAGAACATGGTGGGCAAGGCGGAGGCATCGGCCAGCCTCACCGTCCATGGTAAGACAACATCCACTACTCTTACCTGCTTTATTGCCGGATCTTCTGCTCCAGTTCTAACGCTGTTTGGCCGGACTTCGGTGTAAAAGAGGCTTTAATGGATTTCAATTTAAGGTTGTTTGGTTTTAGAGCAATGGAAGCCGACCACTAGCCCGCAGCTTTATTACCATGCGGTCATTACGCCTCGCAATCCCCTCTCAATTAGGTAATTGATTTCTAATCAGAAAACCCGCAGAATCTATAAAACTATAAAAGTTTGCGACCGGGAGCCTGACTCGACAATCGATCTCATTGTGGGATCTCTCAGGAGAAGCAGCATAGTTGGCGACCTTAAGCCGCACAAAGCTATTTGTAAACATCTGTGTGTCTCTGGTGGCCTCCTCCATTGGACGTCTTATTAACACCGTTTGAATATAAAGCAGCCGGTCACAGAGCGTGAACATTCAGAAAGAAGCCATTCAGGGCAACTTGGGGGGAAGCCCCCCTTGAGACTGAGGGGAACACAGGGGGCCATTTAACGGCAAACTAATAGGAATGTTTGGAGTTGCTTTTCAGCGATGGAGGCTGGGGGACGGGGATGGTACGAGTTGGACCGCGGCGGCAGCATCGCCACCGATGCAGAACGGGGTTGGGAATTGGGACTAGCCGTGGCGCGGTGAGGAGATTTCCGCGGTGAGGTCAGCCATATTAATGTCACTTCCAGCCGTCAGCGGTGCTGAGATATAACCAGACAAGGCAATTTTGTGCCAGGCGCGTCATCCTCACATGGCTGCCCTTTTGCAATTATTTCTTCATTTTCTACACCCGACAGCGGTCTTTAGATTGGTTCGGGGAGTAAGATTAGCCGCAGCTGCCAATGCGCCGTCAATACATCCACTCGTCCTATTGGCTTCCTCGCTGTCCCTGATGAAAGCTTACTTAATGAAAGAGAAAAGCATTGACGAGCTGGTTCGATAAACACTTTTCTCGCTGAAACCTCCCTTAATGGGAATGAAATTTTCTTCACTGTGGCCGGTTTTCTTGATGCCATCTTGAGTAAGTTACAATTTAAGAGATGCTACCCATGTATTACCAGAATTTTGATCCAAATTCTGCCAGTTTTGCTTACATTTTCTGGTTAAACATGGCGTGCTTCTTGACGTTTTTATCAAAAAATGATGTTAGCAGCCACAACAGATTGCTAATACATGGACACAGGAACTAAAAGTCAGCTCCGTCGCCTGTCTATGATGTCATCAGCTACTGCCTCTGTAGTTCTTTTATAACTAACACAATTACCAATGGCACACTAAAGCCAAAGAAAAACGTATTTACTGGCTCTACTCTTACATAGTCCCATTGATCAGGCCGATGGCGGAACCTCGCAGGGTGTAGTTCTATTCAGCTCCCAGACGAGGACACGGGGGGGGGGGGCGGCTGGGGAAGCTGTGGCCACTGGGTAGTCCAGCTAATTAAAGACAACAGGGCCACAGTCCCACGCCTGGAAATGACATGCTTCTAATTACAGGAAGGGACAGAAAAGCTGGGTAATTGTAGGTCTTTAAAGGGTCTAAACGGGCTGAAATAAGGTGTAGGTAGTTGGATGTAAAGACTACAGTGTCCGGTGCACGGTTTAATAAGCTAAGTGACCACATTATAATAATTCCTAGCAAAATGTATGTTAAATATAGGGCCGATTCACTTATTATATAATGTTGCATAACAAAACGGTATTTGCGAGGCACACCCTTTTCACTAATGCATCACTCAAATCAAATCAATTCCTTTTTGAGCGAAGGAGAAGAAAACAGAAAGGGGGGGGGGGGGTTCACACCCTCCATGGTCAGATTGTCAGTGAACAATGCAGTCACTGTGCAAGCGGTGCCCAGGGCTGTTTTTCTTTCGATGTGCCGCTCTCTCGTTACTAACTAAATCAGCCGATTGTTGTTTTACACGTGCATTTTGGTCGGCTACACCTCCTCGGGACTTATAAATATGTCAAGAAAAATATTCCCCTTAATTGATGGCAGAAAGCCGTAAGTGGGCAAGTCACCAAACCAAAGCGGAGACTTTAGCTGGAAGCCATGTGCTGAGTTGTTACTTTAGCCATTTAGTAGACAAGCACATACTAGCATGTGTGTATTACTAAAGATTAAGTCTCACAAAAGCCTTTTATTGGGTTGATTATGTGCTATTTTACCAATGGGTAGCATTATATTTATTTTCTTAGAGAGCATATATGATGTGGAGAAAGGACTAATGGTCCCTGGAGCGGTGTTGTTCACCGCCCATGTTAAGATCCTTGAAGAACTTAGAGAGGAACTTTCTTGTCAGCAGTGTGCACGCTGTTGATAAACACCGAAAACACAGCTGGGTGACCACATTTTAAACACTCTTTGCGCCGCTCTTCTGTGTATGTGCATGCATGTATGTACATATGGTTTTTCTCAGTCGTCTTTCAACACGCACACACATTTTTGCATCGCTCACTGTTGATATGCAGCCTGCTGATAGTCAGCACTGTGCAGCACAGATGCACAAAGCACATTACAGACATCCCCAGTGGGACTCGTGATTAATCATGTTAATCCTCTGAATGAAGCGCTAATGGCGGCTTGATGTCAGCGCCTTGGGGTCTGCGGTGGCGAGTACGCCCCCTGCTGGTCTGGATGTCATTACTCAGCACTATAAGTGTCAATGTTAGCTTTGAAATCAAGGGGAAAATAAGTAAATTGTCACTTTGTCTTTAAAAATGCGAGGCAAATCAGCTGCAGTGTCAACGATACCTGGCAATGCGAGCCAGACATCATCAAAATTGACATATACAAAGAACGTCTAACCAAAAGCCTCACCCATTTTACCCACATTAAATAAGGAATGTGGAATATTTTTTTATTATTATTACCAATAACAGCTCTTAATAATGGCCATTAATAACAACGCATATAATTTCAGTAGTAAGACACCACCAAAAACAGGAAGCGGTGTGGAATTTCACTGCAAGCTTTGAATGGGGAAAAAATAGCACCATCTGGTGGATGAACGTAACAACGTTTTAGAAAACAAAACCGGTAGTCCAACTCCAATTCTTCACTTGAACGATTGCATTACTGTAATCTATGTTTATGTTCTACTACAAATGAATAGGACATTTGTGCTTGTAAATAATAATATGAAAAAATAAATAATATTAAATACATGTAATATAATAATAAATTAATTAATATAATAATAAATATAATAATAAATTAAAATAAATATAATAATAAATATAATAATAAATATAATAATAAAAAATACATGTGTTGGTTTGTGTGGCTAATTTCATGAACAGAACTGATTCTCCGCCACAGCTAAATGAATGCGTAGCACATCACTTCTCTACGTCCAGGAATGTTTCATGTACTGTAAATATCTTATCTGCATTTCGACGGACATAAATGGGTACGGGCGCAGGGGGGTGGGGCCAGGATCATTACTCCGACTGACAGCGTTTATGTTTCTGTGGGAGCCGTTACTGCAGGTAGATTAGATAAGGTGAGTGATTGGCTGCCGGAGATTTATGAGTCTGTAGTGACAAGTTAACATTCACCTTGTATTTTCTTTATTTATGAGCCGCGCCTCACATTTGGAGTGCGAAACTTCATTAAGGGTGCGGAAGGGTTCACCTTCATAGTGTTTGAGAATGTTCCATCATGTTGTCATTTTGTTTTTTTGCATAATTCAAAATATTCCCTGTCTTTTTAATGTAGTCTTAGCAATGTCCAACAGTGAAATGTGACTATTATTACTGTACATGGTCTAATTATAGCCGGGAAGCTGATTTATGCATTTTAAATGTTAACAATAATTTGGAGAGCATGAGAAAGTGGAGAGGAAAACGCACCTCTCCATTTACTATCATGCATATTGCACAACACAGCATCAGCAGAACCACTGTTGTACTAGGATGCAGCAGTAATACTGCCGGCAAAGTTTTTAGATATCACACCAAATGAAGACCCCGGCGGTTATTTGCGACTCGACAATTAATTGGAGCATTTATGGCATTAAAGGTTTTTACCCATTGACATCACGTTATTTTATGTTGTTTTATTTATTCATCATTGAGGTGTTGTGTTTGTCTTTCCTTTTTTTTAGTCGTGTCTGGTAAGTTGACTTGTCACCCGTCACCCGAGACAGGAAGCTGTCAACACCCACCAACCCCACCCCCACATCCATCCTCCTCTCATCACCTCTCCACCCACCAATCATGCCTCTGTTGTCACGGGCAACAGCAACTCAAAAAGGACAATAATGGGTAAAAATATGCTCAGCTTGGGGCCTTCCAAAGGTAAAGCTGCCTCATTTATTTGCTATTGTTGTCCCCCCTCCCTTTTAATGCATTACCAAACAGTGCATCTAATTCACGGACAAATGACATCTTTATTTCAAAGGACAGCTTTTCGATTGCTTGCTTGTTATGCATTGCACAGCGCCGGCGTACAAATGATTAATACATTAGCAGACATAAAATATTGGCCCGGACGCCGCATCTCCACACATTCGCTGAAGGTCTAGCGTGACATTGGGCGACGACGCTCATTCGTTGTGTCATTAAGATGCATGGGCGCTGTACTCTGGTAGACGCCTGCACTATTGGAGGGCGTCGGCGTGGAGCAGATGGTTCAAACGTAGTGCCCCATTTCCATGTCAGCTTTAACGCTCCGTGCCCTTGCCCGTGCAAATTACTCGACATCTGTGTAGCCTTTGTGATTACATGTAAAGTTAGCTCTAACAAGCAGCTTATTAGTGTAACCGCAATTAATAGCGTCAAGTCATTGGATAACATTCAGTCATGGCTGCTGTCCTGCAGTGCCGCCGGCATTTGTGGTCAGACCAAGGAACCAGGTGGTCGGCGTTGGCAGAACCGTCACTTTCCAGTGTGAGGCCACCGGGAACCCTCAACCGGCCATTTTCTGGCAACGAGAAGGAAGCCAGGTAAAGGTGCTTCGGAATACCGCACCCAATCCCAAGACATCTCCGTGTATCTGATGTGTTTGACTCCCCTACAGAACCTGTTGTTCTCCTACCAACCGCCACAACCTGCCAGCCGCTTCTCCGTGTCCCAGACAGGAGATCTAACCATCACGGATGCCGAACGCTCGGACGTGGGCTACTACAGCTGCCAGGCCCTCAACATTGCCGGCAGCGTCATCACCAAGGCCCTGCTGGAGGTCACAGACGGTAGGCCACCCTCTTCTTCTGGAATACTGTGAATTTGACAATCATTGGCACTAAATATTCCCAGTAATGAGGTTAAAGCCTGTGCTGCGGAGCATATTAATATCCAAAACGGAGGCTTGTGAGGTTTTGGCCTGAGCTCGCCAGAGGTGGAGACTCTCTGGTGCCTCCTCACCCAGACCGTGGCTCATTATTTGGCTTTTGCTGGCTAATGTCTCCTTCAGTATTCCATGGCTGGCTTGCTGCTGTCAACCATTGCAAGACTGTGGCTGCGCATTGCGGTCTGGCTCGGGTCCCCCTAATTGCCTTGCGAGCCGGTCCGTGTCAGCCACGCTGGACTAAAACTCGGCCTTATTCCCCATAGAGATCTTAGCCGATATTATTTCATCTACAGTGCACCTCCATTCCTCCCTTCATTTAGTAAAATGTTCTTCCTCATTGCAGCCCTACAACAGTATCCTCTGCACGTCTCCTTTGTCTGTCTTGCTCTCTGGATGATAATAATAACAGTTATTAAAGCGAGGAGGCCAGCGCTGCTCCGCAGGCAGATCTGGTAATTACGGGTCATGCTGACAATGTTTAGTAATTGCAGCATCCCCGCCGCAAAAAGCAAAGACCCAGCGGTGGCGCCCCACGTGTGTACACACAATCGCACGTGTGTGGGTTAGCTATTGGATTGGCCTCTCATAACGTCTTTGTTGCTGGAGATGACGGCAGTGGTCATCAATAGCGCTCGGAATAATAACAACCATTAGACGCGTTAGCACAACATAATGATTCACCGACACTGCAGATGGAATGAAATAATTATCAGGAGAATATCGTTCAACTACGCCACTTACATTTGAAAGCAAAATACACATAAAAACATCAGCGGACAAGAGTTTCCTAGCCAATCACAAGCATGAAGATGCTCCGCAGGCGATACTTGTGTAAAAATGAGCTGTTTGATTTTAATTGCACTGTTTCTGTCGTACACCTCCTCGAATACCTGCTGCCAAATGATTTGAAAATTGCCTCCAGGTCTTAAAATTGGATTGTTTCCATCTCCCACGCTCTCGTCGCCGCTACCTTTGCTGTGTTTCCTGTCACAACATCAACACCCTCTTTTCATCTCACCCACATAATTATAACAAAATAATAACAAAAGAGTCTTGAACCAGTCATGATGTGCTATATATATCACTATATTGACACTTACTATGGTACCCATTATGGCACTGGATGCTCATATCACCGAGTACTTCGATATGTGACAAAAATAAATTAAAAAAAACAAAAAAACTTAAACTATATTAGGAAAGCAGGATGTGAACAAATAAATAAAATAGTTAAATAAATAAAATAAAAATTCATTCATTCATTCATTTTCTACCGCTTTTTCCTCACGAGGGTCCCGGGGGTGCTGGAGCCTATCCCAGCTGTCTATAAATTAAAAAAAAAAAACTTAAACTATATTAGGAAAGCAGGAAGTGAACAAATGTAAAAATAAAAATAAAAATAAAAATAAAAATAAAAATAAAAATAAAAATAAAAATAAAAATAAAAATAAAAATAAAAATAAAAATAAAAATAAAAATAAAAATAAAAATAAATTATATTAGGAAAGCAGGAAGTGAACAAATGTAACAATTACTGATTGTAAAAGTACAAGATGGAGGTGTAGGATTTAATAAGCTTTGCTTCTTCCTACTCCTTTTGGACATGTGGAACTGGGAACTGATTATGGGATGCACTCAATTGTAATCTGATGCATGTTCAAATGAAATTAAACCATTACCATTACCATAATTACTCCATTCCTTTTATTTCTTTTTCTTGGTGCAGTCGTGTCAGACCGCCCTCCGCCGGTTATCCGCCAGGGACCGACCAATCAGACGGTGGCGGTGGACGGCACGGTGGTCCTCACCTGCGTGGCATCAGGCAGTCCCACCATTCTGTGGAGAAAGGACGGAGTGTTGGTGTCCACCCACGACTCTCGAGTCAAGCAGCTGGACACGGGTGCGCTGCAGATACGCTACGCTAAGGTGAGGCAACAGCGGGAATTGGTACAATTATTCAATATATCAGGTTGTTTGCTGCCTAAACTGGATGGAGTGAGGTTCCCCAGGCTGGCCAAGGTAGCATCTCAGTACAGTACCTTGAGACGGATGGTTTAGCTGCTTTGATGTGCTCCTATAACAAAAACCAGTAGACTGGAGGTGCCCATTTTTTATAGTAGTGCTATGATTGAGCTGTTTTTGTTCTATAGTTCCATGTCATTTTGTTTAGTTTAGTGGACCAGTTGATATTTATACATTTATAAATGACCTGAATATAGGACGAAAACACTTTTTCAAGACCAGTTTAAGTTTTTAAGACAAAACTTGTTTTTCAATGAAAAAAAAAAAAAATATGCACCAGCAAATACAAATAGACGGTGTAGACATTGAAAGGGTGAAGGAAAATACATTTCTGAAAATATGAGCTGGAAACCTCATATTACAAATATACAACATAAGGTGGCCAGAAATATTTCAATATTGAACAAAGCAAAATTTGTTCTCAATCAGAAATCACTCCACACTCTTTATTGCTCTCTGGTTCTACCATATCTTACTTATTGTGTGGAAATATGGGCTAATAACTATAAAAGCAATCTTCACTGGCTAAATGTACTGCAAAAAAGGTCAGTAAGGATAATTCATAATGCCGCCTACAGAGAACATACTAACTCCTTATTTCTAAAATCACAAATACTTCAACTTGCTGATATAGTTCATCTTCAAACAGCTAAAATAATGCATAAGGCTAAAAATAATAAAATAATATTACCTAAAAATGTCATCCAATATTTCTCTATGCAATTCGGTATGTGACAAAAAATAAAAAATAAAAAAAATAATAAAAAAACATAAATAAAAATAAAAATAAAAATAAAAACAAAAATAAAAATAAAAATAAAAATAAAAATAAAAATAAAAATAAAAATAAAAATAAAAATAAAAATAAAAATAAAAATAAAAATAAAAATAAAAATAAAAATAACTACATTAGGAAAGCAGGAAGTGAACAAATGTAACAGCTTTGCTTCTTCCTACTCCTTTTGGACATGTGGAACTGGGAACTGATTATGGGATGCACTCAATTGTAATCTGATGCATGTTCAAATGAAATTAAACCATTACCATTATATTGCTTAGTACTCCATAGTTGTTTGATGAATTACTTTTACTGGATCTTAGAATTACCATCATATCTAGCTGGCTTACATGTGAATGAAAGGAAGAAAAGCTTTGGTAACCACCACCTGTATTTATCTCTAGACCTGAAATATAAGAAGAGCTCTCTTTTTTGTATTTTGGGTCAATAATAACATTCTCCAATTGACAACCCTTGTCACAATATATCACAAAAAAACCCCCAAACATCTCAAACATGTGTCTCACCTCCATGACACGCTGGGAAAATCCCCCCAGGTTTGCAAATAACACGTGTTCCCTGCCAGCAGCAGCCTCAGCGGGCTGCCGCTCAATCGTCGCGGGCTTGACTCTGCACTCACTGTCAGTCAGCTAGCGTGGAGTCTTTTGTGTGAAACTGTTGTGTGTGAGAGAGCATACGTGAAACACACACACACACACACACACACACACAAAGACGGCGGCGTCACAGGGTTAGAGTTCACGTCAGTTTGTGGCGTTCTGATGACTGCTGGCATGTCTTGTGGTTAGACAAGATTGCAGTGTGATTGGACCTGTGGTGAGAGGGGGGGCTGGGGCGCGTTGGTGGCAGCCCAAATAGCACTTATATACCGTAAGTGCGGAAACTAGCCTAACACTTTCTATTAATGAAGGTGTCATTTCTCTTGGATGGTGTTTTCATGAAGATGGTTTGACGTATGAGGTAATTGATTTTATTCATGCGGTTTCTCTGAGTGGTATACGCACCCCGTGGGTTGAGGGCATAACACACACACACACACACACACACACACACACACACAAATCATGTATTGTTTTGCCCGGCAGCCATGACTTTATGATGCAGTATTCCTCCTACAATGCCATTATTTATGTGAGCCACTCTCACCGCTACATGTTGACTCTTGCTAGTTGTGCTTTTTGTAGATCAATAGCATATTTGTGTAAAAAAAATTGTGCACAATATACAGTAATCCCTCACACATTAAATTTTCCTGCTTCACTTTATCACCATTTTTCAAAAATATATTAACTGCCACAGTCAAAAAAAATGTTAATCCAAAAATATGCATAATGAACTATTATTTTCCCTAAATTAAGCATTTTCAAGCATTGAAATGGCTCAATGAACTAAAAGACAAATATAAGGCATTCGGAAGCCGCATTCAAAGACACTGGTCACTAGGTGTCAGTAATGTTACATTGATGTTACAATAACCGCCATAGGAAGTACTGTACAGAAACTGGAAGCAAAAAAGGAACAACAAGGAACTCTCCCAATTCTAACATGTGTGGATGTCTTATATATGCTTTATATGTCTTATTTTCTCTTATCATGTCTATTATATTAGAATAATATAATATAATATAATATAATATAATATAATATAATATAATATAATATAATATAATATAATATAATATAATATAATATAATATAATATAATATAATATAATATAATATAATATAATATAATATAATATAATATAATATAATAATGTAGAAACAGATTTTGTAGGCTGTAACTACGAAAATATTTTCACTTATCACAGTAGGGTCTAGAACCAATCAACCGTGATAAATGAGGGATTACTGTAGTGCATTTGAAATGTTTTTGTTATAATTTATGCTATTTAAATGTGTTGATTTTATTTATGTTGAAAAAAAATGCTGAAAAATTTTGCGGAATATACTGCATTTGTGATTATTTTGTTGTAATTATTTGTGTATGAAGTCATGTATGTATTTATTTATTTTATAATGTAGTTTTATTATATTATATATATATTATATTATATATTATTTTTTATGTGTTTTATTTGTGTCATATTTATTTATAATATTCATTAATTTGCTTCATACTGTACTAATATATAAAGAATATTTATTTACTTTTTTCCCATTAGAGCCAATGCAGCAAAATTGATTTTTGTGTATGTTTTTGTTATAGTTTATGCTATTTAAATGCATCGATTGTGTTTATTTTATTTATGTTGTATAATTCTGTGAAAAAAATATACTGCATTTGTGATTATTTTGTTGTAATTATTTGTGTATGAAGTCATGTATGTATTTATTTATTTTATAATATAGTTTTATTATAGTTTTTTATATATTTTCTTGGTGTCATATTTATTTATATATTCATTAATTTGCTTCATACTGTAGTAATATATAAAGAATATGTATTTACTTTTTTTTTTTCAAAATGGAATTTTGTGCATACAGGCTCTGAAACCACATTGCTGCGTATAAACAAACAGCCAAAAGGACACCATTGACTTCAAAACAGCGTCATGTAAGAGCCCCTCAGCTACAACCATAAAGGGAATGCAGATCCCATTACATATTAGAGTCCCATTGTGACTTTGGCTTCTCTTAGTTAATAAACTCAGCCATAAGGCATCATAAAAAATGAAGCTAATGGAAGTAACTGCTGTGTTTTGCTCCTTCATCACATCAAGTCACATCTGTTCAGTGGGGATGGGAAGTAGATACGGAAGAAGTTATTTGGTGTCTGCGCTGTAAGAAATGATGTCGTGATGATGAGGCAAAGCCAGCTGCCTGCCACACACTGTCACAATGTCAATAAACGCATGGCAGAGATGCTGCTGAAGGAGAAAAGGAAGGTGCTGAACACGACGGGAAACGCTGGCAGATGTTAACGCATCATTTTGATTTGTACAAATGTCGTTTTCTTCCAGCTGAGTGACTCCGGCGCCTACACCTGCATCGCCTCGACGCCTGGCGGGGAGGCCTCGTGGAAGGCACATTTAGAAGTCCAAGGTGAAAGATCACATGGTTTTGTGACACATATTTAGTGTTCGGGAAGAGGGGTGGAATTGAGAATGCCAATAAACTGATTTGATTTTCCTCCATCCAGAGTTTGGAATTCAAGTCCAGCCAAACAGGCCCACTGACCCAAACCTGATACCTAGTGCCCCCTCCAGACCCGAGGTCACGGATGTTACCCGGACTTCTGTCACGCTTTCCTGGAAGCCGAACCTCAATGCTGGAGCCACGCCCACATCCTACATCATAGAAGCTTTCAGGTGCCAAGGCTCAAACTTCTCTCGCTTGAAGAATTAGTAAAGTTTTTTCACAAAGGGATTCCACAAGGGCCTTTAATATAAGTCAACATCTTCCCACCCCTGCTACAGCTCTGATACTATCTCCGTAGTACTGGCAGGATGTCTATTTCACACAATTCCGGTCAGCACCTTTTGTGCAGAACAGTGACCGGGAAAGGGGGCGAATGCTCGAATGACTGCAATCTAGGATCTTTAAAAAGTGGGGGCTTATGTTTAATCCAAATCTAGATTCACGTCAGATTCCAAAAGAAAACAATGTAATCTGATCATAGCAAAATGATTACAACCTGATCTGAAGAGATTTCAACATTCCAACACGGATTTTCCAAGTTCTGCCATATGTGCAATCTGGATCACGTCTTGATTAAGCTTCTTTTTATTTGTAACAGCTGATAATTTTTCATATACGAACCTCATTTAGTCAAAATTGTCCAAAATTACAAGATCCGGTCCTGAATCCAAGGATATTTCAACATTCCAACATGGATTTTCCAAATTGTGCATATGTGCAATCTGGATCTCATCTTGATTAAGCTTCTTTTTATTTGTAACAGCTGATAATTTCAAATATATGTGCCTCATTTTGTCAAAATGGTCCAAATTTACAAGATCCAGCCTGGATCCGAAGATATTTCAACATTCCAACATGGATTTTTCAAGTTCTGCCATAAGTGCAATCTGGATCACATCTTGATTAAGCTTCTTTTTAATTGTAACACCTGCTAATTTTGCATATACGAACCTCATTTAGTCAAAATGTTCCAAAATTACAAGATCCGATCCTGAATCCAAGGATATTTCAACATTCCAACACGGATATTCCAAGTTGTGCATATGTGCAATCTGGATCTCATCTTGATTAAGCTTCTTTTTATTTGCAACAGCTGATAATTTTGCATAGACGAACCTCATTTTGTCAAAATGGTCCAAAATTTCAAGATCCGGTCCTGAATCCGAAGATATTTCAACATTCCAACATGGATTTTCCAAGTTTTTATTTGTAACAGCTGCTAATTTTGCATATACGAACCTCATTTAGTCAAAATGGTCCAAAATTACAAGATCCGGTCCTGAATCCGAGGATATTTCAACATTCCAACACGGATTTTCCAAGTTCTGCCATATGTGCAATCTGGATCACATCTTGATTAAGCTTCTTTTTATTTGTAAAAACTGCTAATTTTGCATAGACAAACCTCATTTTGTCAAAATGGTCCAAAATTATAAGATCCGGTCCTGAATCCGAGGATATTGAAACATTCCAACATGGATTTCCCAAGTTCCCCAATTTGTGCAATCTGGATCACATCTTGATTAAGCTTCTTTTTATTTGTAAAAACTGCTAATTTTGCATAGACAAACCTCATTTAGTCAAAATGGTCCAAAATTACAAGATCCGGTCCTGAATCCGAAGATATTTCAACATTCCAACATGGATTTTCCAAGTTTTTATTTGTAACAGCTGCTAATTTTGCATATACAAACCTCATTTAGTCAAAATGGACCAAAATTACAAGACCCGGTCCTGAATCTGTGGGTTCTCCCTCCCCACCGATGATGTAGTTGAAGTGGGTTACATTTCTTTTAAATTCACCGGTAAGCTGTCCATTATATAAGTTGGCTTTCAACGCTCTAAAATCAGCTGGGATAGGTTCCAGCCGTTACAGAATGAATGTGATCTTCATCTATTTGTGCTGCGTCCACAGTCACGCATCAGGGAGCAGCTGGCAGACTCTGGCGGAGCACGTGAAAACAGAATCCTTTGTGTTGAAGGGCTTGAAGCCCAGCGCCGTCTACCTCTTCTTAGTGCGGGCAGCCAATGCCTATGGACTCAGCGACCCCAGTCCAATCACCGATGCTGTGAAAACACAGGGTAAGAACAGCCTTCTGCCTCTTGCTAACCCCCCCACACCAAATAGTTTGAGACTAATATTGCTTCCATGCAGATATCCCTCCAACCAGTCAGGGCGTGGACCACCGTCAGATCCAGAGAGAATTGGGGGAGGTTGTCATCCACCTGCACAATCCCACCATCCTGTCATCGTCCTCCATCAGGGTGCAGTGGACGGTGGGTGTGACTTTCAGCCCCACGCACACATTCAGTCACACGGGTCACCGCCACAGTGGGTTCAGAGCTTCATGAAATTATGTGCCGACGGTCAATTTGTCAGAGCGCTGAGCCGAGCTAAAGTGCTAATGTCCTGGCAGCTCGCACAGGAAGGACGTTGCGGACAGCAGCCAGCTACCAGAGCACAGAACAAGCGCTTTGAGAGTCCGTCTGGCTTTAGCGTTTGAGCTATGATCTGCAGAATGAGCCACCTTAAAAAACCTCCAGTGGGGGTTACCGTACCGCCGTCTGCCAGTCTGTGCCCTCTCACATTGAAAACAGCCGACAGCTGCTAAAGTAATATTGGTGAGAAGGAGGAGGTGGCCAACTCCGAAGTGGAAATGGCTTGCAGATGTTAAAGGCGGAGAACAAGGAGAAGAACCTTACACCTGCCTAAAAAAAGCTCAGAATTTTGTTGCACATTGTTTCCAAACATTAAGTCCCACTTTGTTAATAGTAGAAGAATAGTAGAATAGATGGACTAACAAACATAACCTAACATTCTTCACGGATCTCTGGACTGTGTGGCCAACATGCTAACCACGAGACCACCGCGTCTTTTTTACACAATACTGAAAATGTCAACTATTTGGTAATGGTAATGGTTTAATTTCATTTGAACATGCATCAGATTACAATTGAGTGCATCCCATAATCAGTTCCCAGTTCCACATGTCCAAAAGGAGTAGGAAGAAGCAAAGCTTATTAAATCCTACCCCTCCATCTGGTACTTTTACAATCAGTAACTGTTACATTTGTTCACTTCCTGCTTTCCTAAAATAGTTTTTATTTTTATTTTTATTTTTATTTTTATTTTTATTTTTATTTTTATTTTTATTTTTATTTTTATTTTTATTTTTATTTTTATTTTTGCGGCATTATGAATTATCCTTACTGACCTTTTTTGCAGTACATTTAGCGAGTGAAGATTGCTTTTATAGTTATTAGCCCATATTTCCACACAATAAGTAAGATATGGTAGAACCAGAGAGCAATAAAGAGTGTGGAGTGATTTCGGATTGAGAACAAATTTTGCTTTGTTCAATATTGAAATATTTCTGGCCACCTTATGTTGTATATTTGTAATATGAGGTTTCCAGCTCATATTTTCATCTATTGTGATCCCCAGAAATGTATTTTCCTTCACCCTTTCAATGTCTACACCGTCTATTTGTATTTGCTGGTACGTGTCCTTTCTGCTGTTAGCAAACAGCATGATTTTAGTTTTATTTAGGTTCAAGGACAATCTATTATTATCAAACCATCTTTTTCGTGTGAGCATTTCTTCTCTGACCTTTCTAATGATTTCGTCTGTACTCCCACCGGAACAAAAAACAGTGGTATCATCCGCAAATAATACCAGCTTTAAATCTTTTGTTACTTTGTAGATATCATTAATGTACAAGTTGAACAATTTTGGTCCCAGCATTGACCCCTGGGGAACTCCGCACATAATATATGAACTTGCAGATGTGTATTCTCCTAGCTGTACGTATTGCTTCCTGTCAGCTAAGTAGCTTTTGACCCAGTTCAGAACTAAACCTCGTATTCCGTACCTTCCTAATTTAGTTATTATTATGTCAGTTATTATGTATACTGGAATTTCCAAGTCATCAGAGTCAAGTCAAGACTCATTGATGTCGAAGTCCGGTTGCGATCTTTGATGGTTTTGTCAAATCCAAGTCCAATTCAGGTGTATTCCGAAGAAAAGACCATACATGTACTCCATAAACAGGAACATGAAGACAGAACGCTCCAGACTCGACATTCTAGCACCGCAATTCCCACGTTTCTCGGAGCTAAATCTTTTTCCATTGTAGGCTTTATTGGTTTTATGTGTTCCTTTATTTTGTGCTTTCCAGCTAATCATAACCACCTGAGCTGGCAGCTTATTTTACAGGATAGCATGTTTTAAAAGCAGCTCTGCAAACCTTCCACCGGGGCTTACGAGGATATTAGCCCGGTGGTAACTGCTGATCATAAAGCTACTTTAATTAAACTAACACAACGACTTGCCTTACAATGAAACATATCTCAAGTTGCTGCACAAAAAAAGAACTCCCTTGACTTGAATCAGCACAGTGCATCGGAGAGTATGCCGCTCTGGGAGCCTGATCCTTCTTTAACCAGCTCCAGACTTGGAGGAACCTCTGGCCAATGACCTCATCATAGTGCGGTTTGTGCAAATGGCTGCACAGCTCCAAAATGCCAAAGCGGTGCATTGACGGGCCCGTTGGAAACAAGCAATGCAGACGTGGATGGTCGCGTGACAAGTTGGCATATGGACCGACAGACTCTTAGGTGCACTGGTCTCGCAGTCGCATTGCGGTTTCGGGATGCTACTGTGCAAAAAGTTTCTTTTTTCACCCTGAAGCTATTTTCCCATCATGCAGTTTAGATTGCTAGCTAGAATAACTCTGGCTTAGTCCCTATTTACCGTTGACGGTATCATCAGGTAGTATTTCTAGGACGATTTCAGGTACTCTTTGTAGTATTCATTCATTCATTCATTTTCTACCGCTTTTTCCTCACGAGGGTCGCGGGGGTGCTGGAGCCTATCCCAGCTGTCTTTGGGCGAGAGGCGGGGTACACCCTGGACTGGTGGCCAGCCAATCACAGGGCACATATAGACAAACAACCATTCACACTCACATTCATACCTATGGACAATTTGGAGTGGCCAATTAACCTAGCATGTTTTTGGAATGTGGGATTGTGGAATTGAACCCTGGTCTCCTAGCTGTGAGGTCTGCGTGCTAACCACTAGTCCGCCGTGCCGCCCGAGATTAATCATAACCATTGCAAAATTCGAAGATGATGAAGAAATGACGAATAGAAACACACCCATGCTAGAAACTAGAAACTGACGGGTCTTCTTTTGTTTGTTAGCGCGTCTTCCGACTTATTTTCAACAAATTACGATAAACTACGGTAAAAGTAAGAAAAGTCATGCAGGAAACGTGTTTTGATATTAGTCGCGATGCAATGTTGATATCTGAATTTGCAACCCTAATGTACGTTTCTCTGTCAACCAATAGTTGGAGTGCCCTGTAACTCCGCCCCCTTAGGCATCAGTGTCATGCTTTATTCCTGTTCCGTCCACTAGGTGGAGCAGCAGTCGCAGTACATCCAGGGTTACAAGGTCATGTACCGCCCTTCGCCGGAAGGGCAGCAACGCAGCGACTGGGCCGTATTCGAGGTGCGCACGCCCAGCGAAGACACCGCCGTCGTGCCGCAGCTGCGCAAAGGTGTCACGTATGAGTTCAAAGTCCGGCCCTTCTTCAACGAATTCCAGGGCACCGACAGCGACGTCAAAATCGGCAGAACCCTCGAGGAAGGTGTGTGTGTGTGTGAAAGTGTGTGCTTTAGCGCTTTAACGCTTGCATGTGTGCACGCGTGTTTTCATGTTTACACTATTTTATATGCACAGCTTGCATGTGTGCGAGCAGACAACAGCTGTTCACACCAGGCGCAGACGAGGGGGGGGGTGCAGGGGGGGTTTATGGTGAAATGTGCAACATTCAAGCATGCTAGTGTGGGAGGTTGAGCGCTTTAAAAAGGGCCCTATGGAAGCTCACATACAACACATAGGGTGTGGCGCTAGCTAGGCACGTCGCTGCACATTTTAATCTGCAGCAGACTGTCGAGAAAAATATGCCGGCAGTGTTTACTGCTTTACATTTTGATCTTTTTCCTCCTTTGATCGCCGCAAACGTTAGGCTCTCTTGGCAGCAGCGAGGGAAAAATGCTCGTTTTCACTTCACCCAGTCACGATGTGTACGTCTTTTACCTTACATTCATCCGTTTCACAGCTAAATAAAAACATTACCTCAAATGCAAATGTAAGGCATTCAAAGGTGATGTGATTACAAGTAGTACTCTGCACTGGTCACTAGGTGTCAGTAATGTTACAATGACACAATAGCTACAACAACTCTCACAATGCTTACACGTGTGAGTCTATATTTACGTCTCATATGTGTTATTTCCTCGTATGTTTATTATACTGGGTGATATGAGTCTTAATGGGACTCTAGGGGTGCTATTTCATGTCTAGAGAGCTCTTAATGGGACTCTAGGGGTGTTATTCGTGTCTAGAGGGCTCTAATGTTAAAAATATATATCTTTAAAGAGTCCCAAAGAGATTTTCTATGGTCGTTTTTTCCTCCTGTGTTTATTATACTGGGTTATATGAGTCTTAATGGGACTCTAGGGGTGTTATTTCATGTCTAGAGGGCTCTAATGTTAAAATATATATATATATTTAGATAGTCACAAAGAGATTTTGTTTGGTCGTTATTTCCTCCTATGTTTTTTATAATGGGTAATATGAGTCTTAATGGGACTCTAGGGGTGTTATTTCATGTCAAGAGGGCTCTAATGTTAAAAAATATATATATTTAGAGAGTCACAAAGAGATTTTCTATGGTCGTTATTTTCTCCTATGTTTATTATACTGGGTAATATGAGTCTTAATGGGACTCTAGGGGTGTTATTTAATGTCTAGAGGGCTCTAACGTTAAAAAACATCTATATTTAGAGAGTCACAAGGAGATTTTCTATGGTTGTTATTTCCTCCAATGTTTATTATACTGGGTAATATGAGTCTTAATGGGACTCTAGGGGTGCTATTTCATGTCTAGAGGGCTCTAATGTTAAAAAATATATATATTTAGAGAGTCACAAAGAGGTTTTCTATGTTCTAACTATGAAATATTTGATTTATAAAAAGGAATCCCGTAAGTAACCAATAATCGCGATAAATGAGGGATTACTGTACTCAAAAGTCAAAATCTATGCCACAAATCATCCACAATGTTAAGGATATTGGAGCAACACGAGTGTGAGTACACCATCATACACAAAAAAACTCCAGCATCCTCACTACGATTATTCCTTTGTTGTCTGGCACCACGACTCACTATTCAGGGTAAATGTGTATAATATATGTTTTTTTCTCCTTTGTCTCCCCCCACGTCAGCCCCCAGTGCACCGCCCCGTGAGGTTACAGTGACAGAGAGCGGTGACAATGGCACTGCCATCTTGGTCTCCTGGCAACCCCCTCCTGAGGAGAAACAGAATGGGGTGGTCCAGGAATACAAGGTAACAAAAAAGAAAAAAAAATCTATCTCAGGTTGAGCAAGTGGGATGTGTCGTGTACACAAAGACACAAAGAGGAGACAGAATAAACAAAAGAAAAGAGGTATGCGACAGAGTCAGATAACAGCGGTGGAGACATTGCACAGACATGGAAATAAATTCCCGGAGGAGAGTTACCTTTCTGTGTGCCAGACACTCAAAGACAGCAGAACGCAGGTGGAGCTTACTAAAGGAAAGGCGGAATGCTGTGAAATACTGCCACCTAGTGGAACTCGTAGCAACTGAATGCCATATTCATGAACAGTGAAGCAGTTTAGATGACAAAACTACAAAAATCTTAGATATTAAGTAAAACAAATTGGACATAAATTGAACAAAAACAAGAAAATGTACTAAAAATCAAGAAAATTGTTTCATTTATAAATATTTTTTCTTTGTGAAATACAAATTATTATTATTAGAGTTATGTATTATGACAATGTGCACAATGTGCTCTGATTTGAATATATATGATAATATATTTGATTTAAATATTAAAAATAATACAGTGTAGGGTAGCAAGATATTAATATGAATGAATAGAACTCTTCAGTGCAGGGGTGTCAAACTGGACATGACCCCTGCTGGGATTGGAACATACCAATATATTGCACCCCTGTTTTCAGGTTGGGGAAATGTGTCTTTTTGTATACTTCACTCGTGTGGATGGACATTTTCTTGATGTATCTGCACGTTGGTGAAGTGGTTAGCATGTCGGTTATGCAGCTCGGAGACCCGGGTTTGATTCCCTGCTCGGGCATCTCTGTGTGGAGTTTGCATGTTCTCCCCGGGTACTCCGGTTTCCTCCCACATTCCAAAAACATGCTAGGTTAATTGGCCACTCCAAATTGTCCATAGGTATGAATGTGAGTGTGAATGGTTGTTTGTCTATATGTGCCCTGTGATTGGCTGGCCACCAGTCCAGGGTGCACCCCGCTCAAATACAGAATTCCCATGACCCCCGTGAACATGGATGGATGGATGTCCAGGCAAAAGCTACTACATACGCATCAATACAAAGAGTTTACAGCATGCTTTCCCAGCATGCTTTGCTGTCGTTAAAATGTTCACTTTTGACTGTCTTATGTCTCTTTAAGGTGTTATTTTTTACAGAGTGTAATAATTAAAGTGTTGCCTTTTTTAACCAATAATAGCCTTTATTTGTACAAACGTATTTTTTTGTACAAACGTAGTATGTGTGGTTGTCTGTGTGGCCCTGCTTTTTGCCTGCCAGGAGAGCACGCCCGCCACCTCTCCCTGGAGTGACAGCTCCTACAAGCAGGTCTAATTGGCTTTTGGGCCTGATTACTGATCCCTATTTGTTTTCCGTGAGTTTAAGGCTCCAGCGAGACATGTTATGGCTACCTCACTTAATACTAACCTTTTGTTCACGCCGCCTGGAAAACATAAAGTCATGTTTTTAGAATCCATTCCGACCTCAGCCGTGTAACGCGACACGCACTTCCTGCTGAGACTCGGCCCAATTAACGGTAGCAGCCTCCGTGATGGATGTGGTTCTTCTCCTTCCTAATGCGTCTTTCTCCATGGTGGCAGATTTGGTGCTTGGGGAACGAGAGCAGGTACCACATCAACCGCACCGTGGACGGCTCCACCTTTTCCGTGCTCATTCCCAGTCTGGCTCCGGGGATCCGCTACAGCGTGGAGGTGGCTGCCAGCACGGGGGCGGGTCCAGGGGTCAAGAGCGACGTCACTTACTTCCAACTTGGTGAGTAGAAAAGACAACATGTGATAAAAGCATTGAGACACGTAGACGAGGTGCTGGGGTGCGCATGGAGGGATTTGGTCTTTTGTGAGGTCAGAGGTCACCATCTCTGTTCTAGTGTTTATTCTTCCGCAGCAAACTCATCCAAGCATACCTTGATGGACCTTGCTTGGTGCAATGGGAGCAAAAAATACTTTTTCCCACTAATGTGGAAGATTATAATTGTGCAAAATGGCTTTAATCCAATCCCTAGATTGTTGATTAATGATCAATTATCATTATAAATATGATAAGGTGTGCTACAATATTTTCCTGGTTCATAAATGGTCTACTTTCCTTACTACCTGATCCAACACACGTTACAAATGGGGCAGACAATTGATGGTAAATATTTGGGGTATTTGCAAGGGAAATCTGCTTTTTTTTTTTTTTAATTTTTGGAAATATATAGTTTTTATTTTTTTAGCTGTTTTTTTAACATTTTTATTTTTATTTGTCAAATTTGGGAGGGTTGTTGTATATATAATGTACAGTATATATAATATATATGCATATATATTATTAATTTGAATAAAAATAATTTATTTTTTAAATGATACATGAAATTAAACATAAATAACATATTACTTATTATATTAAATAATTATATTGAATTTATGTATATTTAATTTTTTGCAAATTTATTTTTATTTTATTTAGTCTTTATTCATTTTTATGTGGACAACAGAAGAATGTCATTAAGTCACAACATTCTGTAAATAATTATATTGAATAATGTATATTTAATTTTTTTGTGAATTAGGTATTTTTATTTTATTTAGTCTTTATTCATTTTTATGTGGACAACAGAAAAATGTAATTAAGTCACAACATTCTGTAAATAATTATATTGAATAATGTATATTTATTTTTTTTGCAAATTAGGTATTTTTATTTTATTTAGCCTTTATTCATTTTTATGTGGACAACAGAAGTCACAGTGATTATTTTAACCAATATTTTATTATTAATTTAATTTAAATTTTGTTTTTTTTATAGTTTTTAAGAAATATTTTTAAACGTTTTTTTCACATAGTTATTGCACAATCTGAGGTTACAAAAAACATTCCAGTTAATTTATTCTCCCATAAATTCCTTAATTCTTCCATAATAATAATTATTAATAATTATGATTATAATAATTATAATTATAATAATAATAATTATAATTATTATATATACTTATATATATATGCAAATTTTGCAATTTTTATTTTTTTCTTTGACCCCCCCTTTTTTTTTTTTTACAATGACCATGTTGTGAATGAATCATGCCTGTCCCGTGTCTAATCTACGCCGACACCAAGGCATGGCGAAACATGCTTGTTAGTGCGTATGACTGAACGACACCGTGAAGCATCTTCTTCCGTGACTGACACCATTTCCTCCTGCGTTGATTGTTGTCATGTTTCGACACCGGGTGTGGAACAAGATGCCTCAGGGGAGGACGACCAAACAAGTGGGGTGTGGAGCGTCTGTGATTTGACACTAGTACAGTCCAAGAAGAGCAACATATGAAGGAGCTTTTTCCAATTAAAATAGAATCGGCATGAAACATGAAAGTCCCGAGTCGGAGAGAGGAATATATTGAGCACGGCGGGAGTGAAGCAGCTTTGTCTTTCATGTGGAAGACAAATTGAGTAAAACCAGACCGAGGGCGTACTGTTGTTGTTAGCAGACATGGAGATGATGCTTTGTGAATCCGCCTCCGGGAAGTCGCGCCATGCTAATTACTGAAGTGTGTACGTTTGAGGATTTGTTGAAGTCATCCACGATTCCATGAAGCTTCCATGTTGGCTCACAAGGGGACCTAATTTGGTCATTTTTAGACCCTTTGTATTGAGTTGTGGTCTTCTATAGAGCAGCTACACACAATAACCCGCACAGAAAACATTTGGATTTTCCAGAATCTGCACCTATTCCAGCAATATTTCCTTTGAGTTGTGCTTCCTTCCAAAAAGGTCGGTTTTAGTTTATTCCACCCAGGGCCCGCCTCCGAGCATGCCCACTCTGCTGTGATTGGCCACAGTGCTTCCTAACTATGAACCATATACGGAAGTCCGCGCTTCTGTGACATCACAAAGGAGCAGTTATACCACGCCCTTTGAAACCAAGCGTTTTGAACCATGCAATGCTAGCATATGAAGATAATTACATTTGGAAATAAATGTATACAACTTCATGAAACAAATACTAGAATCAAGGTTGTAAATGTAGGTTTCTGCTTTTGATAATGTTTTGGCCAGCAGAGAAGGTTTTGCTGGCCCTGACAGCACTGCATTGACAGTCGGTATTCTAGCTTTAGTTAGCATTTTGAAGCATTTTTCAACCCCTTGTATGGAGTTTGTTTTCCTTTAGATTTTAATTTATTCCACCCACGGTAATTGGTCACACACCCAAAGTGCTTCCAAATAAGGAAGTCCCCCCTCTGTGACATCACAAAGGATCAGTTATACCACGCCTTTTGAAACCGAGCGTTTTGAGCCATCCTAAACTTCTTTCAGGGCTCACTTCCAAATATGTAAACCTGATTATTTGAAACTTTGGCATGGTTTGACACAAGAATACAACATTCTATCTACATTTATTGGTCAGAAAAGTGAAAAAGGATAATAGGTCCCCTTTAACAGAGTTTGTATGATATCATTTATCCTTTGAACTTTGCCAATTCTCGTGTGGCGTATCTTCTCAGACTCATCAGGCCGCATGACGGAGGCAGTGGACGGCCAGAACCCTCTGTCCCAGCAGATCTCCGATGTGGTGAAGCAACCGGCCTTCATAGCCGGCATCGGGACGGCGTGTTGGATCATCCTCTTAGTCTTCAGCATCTGGCTCTACCGACACAGGAAGAAGAGGAACGGCCTCTCCAGCAGCTACGCCGGCATTCGCAAAGGTCAGTATGTTGTCATGTCATACTTCTATTCATCCTGGCCTTCGTTTTGATCTCATATAAATCTTCCCCAAACAACACTTTATTTACATGCCAGGCAAGTGAGTTAGCAAGTGCTAACTCATCCAGCCTTTCTTTAGGAAGCTACCTTTTAGAGCAAGGGTCTCAAACTCAATTTACTTGGGGGCCACTGGAGCTAGGTCTGGGTGAGACTGGGCCGCATCAGGTTTTCCAAAAAAAAAAAAAAACGCATTTATTAAAAACAAAAAAATTAAAAAAACTTCGCTTTGGTTCCAATTTTCTACAATAAAAGCTCTGATAAAACATTCCACTGTTCTCAAATATCTTACTTTTTATTTTTCTACACAAAATAAGATGAAAAATAAATAAACAAATCAAGAATAAAGAAAATCAATCAATCAGTAATAGATAAATATAATAATAATAATAAAACGGCAAATAATAAAAACTTAAGAAACCACATATAGTTGGTGGGTAGACAAATGATTTTTTTCAGATTAAAATGAACAAAGCATTATTAGAGCCCTGTAGACATGACAAAACACGACTATAGTCACATTTATACTCTTTTTATTTACAACATATTGCGCAACTGCAGGGTCTTGAGACACATGCTAACTCGCAAACTAGAGAGCTAGCGACCTAAACGGTAGCCTTCAAGTTATTTCCTTTCAACTTAAATAGCCAAAAACTGACCACTTCCACACGGATAGGGAGGATAACTGTTTTAGTGCACCTATTTTATGCACATATGCTATACAGTAGTCCCTCTTCACACTTTCAATTTTTTCACACTTTATCACGGTTTTTCCAAAATATGTCAATTGGTTGTTTTTTTTTAATGCGTATTTAAGTACATTGTATGTTATTTTTGTTTGTTTTGGTTTTTTTTGCTAAGTTTGAATATTTTCATGCTTAAAAATGATTATACATCCAAAAATACAAATATAAGGCATTCAGAAGTTGCATTCAAAGACAGTCTGATGCTATGCAGTATTCCACACTTTTCACTAGGTGTCAGGAATGTTGATAATAATGAAACACACAAGCAACAGTTTTGAATTATCTCACAACAGGCACAATAATCCCCAACACGGGCTACTGATACGGACGTAACCTACACCCGATCTCACTTCCTCAACTCATCTTTAGCACCGGAACACATGAACAGCAACACATAGAGACGAGTCTTATTTATGTGTTACATGGCTTACTTTTCATAAATTATGCCTACTTTTTTAAGTAATATGTGTGTAAAGGTGACTATAGGGGTGTTATTTGGTATCCAGAAGGCTTGTATAATTGATTGTTAAAATTATTATAATTGAAAATAATTAAAATATATAAATAAATGTTGCAAAGTTGGAAAATTGTTAGCATTTTCACCAATCATAACTTAAAGAACATTATAATACAGTTAAAACATTTTATTAGGGGAATTAATATATTTTTCAAAATAATTAATAATATAATTTAATTTAAAAATATTAATTGTCAAACCTATATATTTTTAAAAATAATTAATGATAGAATTTAATTTAAAAATATTAATAATCAAAACAATAATAAGAACATAATTTATTTTAAAGTGCCTTTCAACAAGCTGGAAACACCTTTTTGGACTATCAAGACCCAAAGTTTGAGCAAATGTATTCTTTATGCATCAGAACGATAAAGATGACGGACAGAAGCGTGGGCCGAGGTCGTGTTCTCGTGTTCCTTCCTCCCACTCTTCCTTCTCCTTGTGCACGAGGCCTCGCTCTATACTGCCGGTTGAGAGTGTTTGCAGAAGAGTTTAATTGCAGCCATGTGAAGCACGGCGCTCCGGGTGAGACGGGCTAAGCTAGGACATTGTCGCCGTGGTGGATGTAACAGATGACTTTATAAAGCAATAAGTGCGGCTTAAGTGTCATGACTCAACAGCCAAAACAGTTCAATAGTATTGAAGCAATTTTGTGTCGAAAAAAAAACAGACCGATTGAGTTTATAAAGTAATGTTTCCCACACTCGGCGCGGCATTAATTGTAAACATGGCCTCATCAGACGTCTCTCTTGGCACAGCGCCGCCTGGAGGCCCCCCCGCAGTGTTGCATCAACACTACCGCAGCAATTTAAGTCTCAAAGTTCAAAGCAGCGGGTGAGAAATTGTAACTGAGCAGCTTGGAGCTTCAGAAACTTGATGCATTTAGGCCCCTTCTCTGACCAAGTGGGGTAATTTGTCTCAGTGGGGGGGTCTGAGGATTACTGAAATCCTGCCTTTTCAAAGATAATAATACAATTGATTGACACTGTCAGAGAGGTATTCATTTAATGCTTTATTATTGTGATTTTGAATATTTTGGCGACCTGTCATTCAGGGCAAAAACAGCTTTCCATATGATGTAGTGCATATTCCACTTACAATATTCCACTTTAAATGTTATAAAACAACAATAACGTGCTAAAGTGGATGTTTTTTTTAACATTTTAGTCATTTACTGTATATTAAAATACTGAACAATGTTATTATTGTGCATATTAATTGAAGAGTATTCTCCCCTCACAGTGCCGTCCTTCACCTTCACACCAACAGGTAAGCACTCAAGCTTTGCACACCCCTAAATGCATCCATCCAATCATCTCGTAGATTAGTCGAGAAGCCGTTAAAGCACGCGCTAACTTAATGAAATGGCTGCCAGCAACCGCAGATGCGATTTTAAAGGACACCAACATCCTAAGTGGAGGCGCTGTGGAATATTTCAAGTGTGACAGAAATGTACCTGGATAGTACAAAAACTCAAACCATCAAAAGTCAAACATCTGCATTTTGTTTTTTGAAGTTTTAGCAACTTTTTCCGAGAAATGAAAGTTGGCATTATCACTCCAGCTAATGTAATGGTAATGGTAATGGTAATGGTAATGGTAATGGTAATGGTAATGGTAATGGTAATGGTAATGGTAATGGTTTTATTTCATTTGAACATACATCAGATTACAATTGAGTGCATCCCAAAAGGAGTAGGAAGAAGCAAAGCTTATTAAATCCTACCCCTCCATCTGGTACTTTTACAATCAGTAACATTTGTTCACTTCCTGCTTTCCTAATATAGTTTATTTTTTAAAATTTGTAAATTTTTTTTAATTTTTTAATTTTTTAATTTTTTAATTTTTTAATTTTTTAATTTTTTAATTTTTTAATTTTTTAATTTTTTAATTTTTTTAATTTTTTGTAATTTTTTTTATTTTATTTATTTATTTTTTATTATAATTTTTTTGTAATTTTTTTTACGTTTAATGTAGCACTGGTGAGCTTATTTGTACACTTTAAAATTTACATGCATGAGGTATATGTGCAGCACAATACTACTTGGTCACTCAAGTCCAGACTGATTTTATTGTAGTGTTTTATCGTTTTTAAGTTTCAATATTAGCATCGCTTAGCTTACTTTTACACTTGAACAATGCTAAAATGCTAGTTAAGAGCTAAAAATAGAGCTAGACATGGCAACTCATTATTGTCTTTTTTTCCTGTGGTATATTTGAACCCGAGGTCAACTGTCCTTAAGAGGTTCCGCTGTGAAGGTGTGTTTAAGGCGGTGGCGTTAAATGATGTTTACGGTCCTTTGGTTTGCCTCGCAGCCAAAATCTGACAGCGCAATCATTTTAATAGCTGCAAAGTTCAGCAATGAAAACAACAACAATCATAATTCCAGCGCCAAAACCATATTCTCACACTTTCAACCTGCCCTGTGCAGAAACTAAATTCATTTCTACCAGTTTTTGAGATTCTAATTAAAGTTTTGAACTTTATCTCGCCCCCACACATGGGAGAGCTTTTACATTTTTAAATGCACCGAAGCCAAAACTCAACAAGCAAAGAGCTCTGCATTTCTGTTCTTCATAAGCCTCTTACAGTACAGCTTCCTGTGTGTGTGCGTGTGTGTGCATGTGTGTGTGTGTATGTGTGTGTGTGTGACATAGCCAAAATGGTGCCTCAAATGCAACTTCATGCATACAAATATACCAACAGTGATCTCAATGATCTCTTCTCTTTCCAGTGGCTTACCAGAGAGGTGGGGAAGGAGTGAGCAGCGCTGGAAGGTACCGACTTGTTCTGTGTGTTTTAAATAGACTTGAAGTACCAAACGCATAAACAGTCTTGAATGGTGCTAAGCAGACCGAAGTACTTTATTGATCTTTGGCGGGAGATTGCTCTGTTGTTGCAGCAGCCACATTTACAGTCATTGTAAAACAATGCCTTTAAAATAAGTAGAACCTAATGATAAAAAATAGCATTTGATACAAAAATGTGGTAAAAACAGAAGTTTGAAACAAAGTGGGTATGATTGCACCCCAAAAAGACTTCCTGTGAGCCTCGGAAACTCACCATACTCAATAACAAGCCTTGGAAATGAAAGCTTTCCAACATGTAAATGCATTATTAGGTCAAGATAAAACAATAAGTAAATTAAATATTAAAAAATACAAAAAAATATTCACCAAAAGTATATCATTTAATATAAATGTAAAAAAATAAAAAAATAAAAATGCACATTGAAAAACAGGAATTCAATATTAAAATAAAAAATAATAAATAAAACTGTGACTTTTTTCCCTAATAGTTTAAATAGAAAATGTAAAAAATCTATTAAATGCCCCTCAAAAACAAAAATAATGTTAAACAGTAGAACTGAAATGAACAAAAATGCAATATAAAAATGTTAAAATATAAAATAAATAAATAATTCACTGTATTACCCCAAAATTATATAATCATAGTACAAGCACAATAAAAAACTCACCATACTCAACACAACAAGCCGTGGAAATGAAAGCTTTCCAATGCATTATTAGGTCAAGATAAAACAATAAGTAAATTAAATATTAAAAAATGCAAAAAAATACTCACCAAAAGTATATCATTTAATATAAATGTAAAAAATATAAAAAAATAAAAATGCACATTGAAAAACAGGAATTCAATATTAAAATTAAAAATAATAAATAAAAATGTGACTTTTTTTCCCTAATAGTTTAAATAGAAAATTTTAAAAATCTATTAAATGCCCCTCAAAGACAAAAATAATTTTAAACAGTAGGACTGAAATGAACAAAAATGTAATATAAAAATATAAAATATATAAAATAAATAAATGATTCACTGTCTTCCCCCAAAATTATATGATCATTGTACAAGCACAATAAAAAATAAACACAGATAAAAACATTTTGATTTTGATTGATTTGATTTGGATGATTTTTAAATATGCATATATTTTTATTTTTATGTAATATATCCAACATAATGATCTGACATGCACGGTGTGAAAATGTAACAACAACATTTTTTTTGTATTATTAACTAAGTAAATCCATCAAGTCGCCTCCTGGGTGGAGACAAAAAGAAACTGAGCATTGGAAAAAGGGCTGGGCCGGTGCAATTGCCTTGCCTGTACACTAGAGGGCGTGCTTAGCTTTCTAATGCAGCAAAAAAAGGGTGTGGAACAAGGCAGGCTGTCAAGTCACCTTCCAGTATATGTGACACTTACAGGAACAAAGAAAGCCCTGCTAGGAACCGTCAACCTTTTTACCGTAGCGTGAAGAGCTGCACGCTACCACAAGGCTGCGCCGTGGCATTGCTGCAAAATGCTGTTTCTCTCTCTCTTTTTTCCCTCTCTCTCTCTATCTCTCGCTCACACACACACACACACACACACACACACGCGGTCTCTTTATATGGCTGAATGGTACACAACATCTAAAAGGAAGACAAACAGTGCAGGTCAAGGCTTGTGCAAAGCTGCGTGAACTCAGTGGCAGATCTTTAGTGCAAGTAAAATGCAAACAAGCAAACACTGAGAGATGTGTTCAAGAGCGTGGGGTGGAGGTGGTGCGTTCAGGGTTCATGATTTGGACTGTACATTTAGTTAGCAACAGTGGAAGTGAGTTTTATCTGCTTGTCTAATCCGGGCGGCTCAGGGAAAGGGTTGTCGGCTTTGGGCAAGTCGAGCACACACAATCTGTTTAGCAGGGATTTTTGTATCCCAAGTGTGTGTGTTTGTGTGTGTGTGTGTCCATATGACACAAAAATACTAAATCCGGATTTCTAGTTTCCCTCTTGTCAGTCCCTGGATGAATAAACTCCACATAATCTTCTCTGTCAGTAAGATGTTCCTGCAGCTCCGTTGACATCAACGCTATTGTGTTGTTGTGTTAACCCTTTCATTTGCACGCGCAGGCCCGGCTTACTCAACATGGGGGAGTCGGCCACGCAACCCTGGCTGGCCGACACCTGGCCCAACTCCTGCTCCAACCACAACAACTGCAGTATCAACTGCTGCGCTGCAGGCAACGGCAACAGCGACAGCAACCTTGCTACGTACAGCCGACCCGGTACGCAACACAACACAACACAACACAACACAACACTTAAAGTGTGCAATGAGTGCAGAGATAAGGCTGGAAGTAAGATGCCATATCTGGGTTAGCTCCCCAGAGCGTTCCGCCCAACCTGCAGAAAGGAAATATTAAGATTAAGAGCCGGCTGCCGGTGTGTTTGATTTCTCCGAGGCACAACGAGACATTTTTGCAGGCACGGAAATAACCGAGAAAGAGGGGGCGTCCACGTCGACAAGACTAATCTAATTGCGACGCTTATTTTCCATACTGTTGTTCTAGCTGCTGATATTGTTTCCTCTTGGGTGCGCACCAATTTAAGAACGGCTGTAGACGGTGGCCTCGGAATACAAATGACAGTTTTGGGTAGTTTTCTTTGTTTCTCTCAATGGTACCACTTAAAAATATTTTATTTTATGCCACAACATAAAAAACACAAAAAATGGTTGTTTTATATGAAAATGGCAATTTATTTACAAATATAACACCATGAACTGTTTACAATTTTCACATTTGGAACTGAACAGTGTGTGTCTGTGAACATAGCATGTGTTGAAATACAGCGCTACACATGATCTCTTCTATTGTGTGGTTGCATCATCACCTCTTTGGGTTTCAATGAACATGTCAGCTAAAAGCAGTTAGCTAAACAAGTGTTTAAATGGGCAAACACAAGATAAAATAGATGGAGAATGGCTTACGTCATTAATAATGTGGTAAAATTGTAAATTATTATTGTGATTTACATTATTCTACAATCACAATAATAACCTTGTAGTTTCACAGAATTATTGTCAATCAAAACTCGGCATTGCAGTCCATTAAAGGGTAAAATTGGCCCTAATAAATAGTCTCGTTATATCGATATTCTCGGGAGTCGGAAAAAATACCGATATAACCGGACTATCCATATATCCGATCCTGCGCCGAACTGCATTAAAAGTGGGCAATAATGCACTTAAATCAGCTTAAATCAATCTTTGCTTAAGGATTTCAATACCAATGGCCAGCTATGTGGGGCGGGTTGAGCATGACCTGTGAACCAGGAAGTGCGGGAATCGGTGTGTGTGCTGCGCTCTGGTGGTGGAAGTGTGAAAAATAAAGTTGACTGGAAGCAGCCGTTCGCCGTCTTCTTTTTTGGTATTGAAATCCTTAAGCAAAGATTGATTTAAGCTGCTTTTGTATCGATATAAGCAGACCAAATTGGTTGGCGGGAGATGAAAAGGGCATCCTAGTAACCGGATTATCATAATAACCGGGTATCGTACTAACGGAGCTAATTATATCATAAAAGACTAGAAATTTGCCGGGAAATGAAAATAGTATCGTAATAAGTAGTAATTCGTTATAACTGATATCGATATAACGAGACTTTACTGTATACACAGACACACATATAGGAACAAAATAAGTGTTTTTGGTCTCATTTTGTAAACTTGGACTGCTGTCCGACCAGTATAGGAACACTGCGCCTTTAAGGGGCAGCCCATAATATCAGTCCAATGTGGGACCAGCTTTCAACGTTTCATTTTGTGTTCTTTGTGTGAGCTTGAAGTGACCAAGCGGACATGCAGTGACATGTTGTGCAGAAAGTAACAGGTCGCACCCTGCATGTGTGTGTGTGTGTGTGTGTGTGTGTGTGTACCCTGCATGTGTGTGTGTGTGCATGCATATCCACATTAACAGGATGACTGCCTAGGTGACAGAGCAAAGTAACGGTAATAAACGTCCCCTTTATTGGTTTCCACACATCCGCCTTTTGAAGTGTGGCGCTGCTGGGAGGTTGTGACGGCGCGCCCGCCGCCAGCAGACGTCCTCTCTGTATTTACCGCAAGGCTGCCTTTCGTCGCTGCCGGAGGATTTGAATATTTTATGAGCCAGGGAAAATTGGATGTGTCAGTGGAGCAGTGCCCGATCCCCGTGTCTTTGATACAGACATGAGGCTCCGTCCTTCTCAATGAGCGCAGACATGCTCGCCACTAGGTGGGCGGGTAGCCAAGATGGCGCCCGCTCGAGGTTGCTGTCATGCAGTACCACCTGTGTCGCTTGCTTGACTGAAAGACATGGAAAAAACAAGTGTGGGGGCCACAATGGTAAAAAAAAAAAAACTCATTAGGAACCATTTTTGGTTACCTGAGTGGGAGCTAAAATCACCAAAGCAGCCAGAATGTATCCCACAATCAGTAAATGTTGAAACATTTTTTTTTCAAATAATACATACATACATTCATTTCAGTGTTATTGTGATGTCCCATCTGATCTTATAATACAACATTTAAAACAACTTATTCAAGCTGTATTGTAACTTTACTTTTTTTGTTCATTTAGTTGTTCATTGACACAATATTGCGTCATTTATTTTCATAACATGCTAAATTGAGGCTAAAACATTTTTTTTTCAAATAATACATACATACATTCATTTCAGTGTTTTATTTATGTAATGGTAAAAATATGTTAATGATCTATTGTGAAATTTAAATTATAAGATAGCATTAAAAAAATGGCATGAATAAATGTAATGTGCCCCAATGATAGTAAACTAAAGTGCTGACATACAACAACGGTAATAAAGTCCTAAATTGTGAGAAAATTATATCAAAATTAATCTTTATGAGCAACATATATACATATATTTATAATAAAATTATATTTTTATTTACATTTATTATTGTAATGTCACATCTGATCTTATAATCAGGGGTCTCAAACTCAATTTACTTGGGGGCCACTGGAGCTAGGGTCTGGGCGAGACTGGGCCACAAAAAAACAAAAAAACGCATTTATTAAAAACAGAAAAATGAATTTTGAAAAATTGAAAAATAATGAAACTTTGCTTTGGTTTCGATTTTCTACAAGGAAAGCTCTGATAAAACATTCCACTGTTCTCAAATATCTTAATTTTTATTTTTCTGCACAAAATAAGATGAAAAATAAATAAACAAATCAAGAATAAAGAAAATCAATCAATCAGTAATAAATAAATAAATATAATAATAATAATAATAATAAAACGGCAAATAATAAAAACTTAAGAAACCACATATAGTTGGTGGGTAGACAAATGATTTTTTTCAGATTAAAATGAACAAAGCATTATTAGAGCCCTGTAGACATGACAAAACACGACTATAGTCACATTTATACTCTTTTTATTTACAACATATTGCGCAACTGCAGGGTCTTGAGACACATGCTAACTCGCAAACTAGAGAGCTAGCGACCTAAACGGTAGCCTCCAAGTCATTTCCTTTAAACTTAAATAGCCAAAAACTTACCACTTCCACACAGATAGGGAGGATAACTATTAACAGTTATTTAACCTTTAACATGAACATTAATCAAACGTAATAATTTTTTCTGGGTACATGACACCATACAGCATTCATATCAAACTTTAACATTAAACTTTCATATCAAGGCGGGGGCCTCAAACTAGTGTCCTGCGGGCCACATTTGGCCCGCGGGCTGCGTGTTTGAGACCCCTGTCTTATAATACAACATTTTAAAACGACTTATTCAAGCTGTATTGTAACTTTACTTTTTTTGTTCATTTAGTTGTTCATTGACACAATTTTGCACATTTATTTTCATAACGTGCTAAATTGAGGCTAAAACATTTTTTTTTCAAATAATACATACATACATTCATTTCAGTGTTTTATTTATGTAATGGTAAAAATATGTTAATGATCTATTGTGAAATTTAAATTATAAGATAGCATTAAAAAAATGGCATGAATAAATGTAATGTACCCCAATGATAGTAAACTAAAGTGCTGACATACAACAACGGTAATAAAGTCCTAAATTGTGAGAAAATTATATCAAAATTAATCTTTATGAGCAACATATATACATATATTTATAATAAAATTATATTTTTATTTACATTTATTATTGTAATGTCACATCTGATCTTATAATCAGGGGTCTCAAACTCAATTTACTTGGGGGCCACTGGAGCTAGGGTCTGGGCGAGACTGGGCCACAAAAAAACAAAAAAACGCATTTATTAAAAACAGAAAAATGAATTTTGAAAAATTGAAAAATAATGAAACTTTGCTTTGGTTTCGATTTTCTACAAGGAAAGCTCTGATAAAACATTCCACTGTTCTCAAATATCTTAGTTTTTATTTTTCTGCACAAAATAAGATGAAAAATAAATAAACAAATCAAGAATAAAGAAAATCAATCAATCAGTAATAAATAAATAAATATAATAATAATAATAATAAAACGGCAAATAATAAAAACTTAAGAAACCACATATAGTTGGTGGGTAGACAAATGATTTTTTTCAGATTAAAATGAACAAAGCATTATTAGAGCCCTGTAGACATGACAAAACACGACTATAGTCACATTTATACTCTTTTTATTTACAACATATTGCGCAACTGCAGGGTCTTAGACACATGCTAACTCGCAAACTAGAGAGCTAGCCACCTAAACGGTAGCCTCCAAGTCATTTCCTTTAAACTTAAATAGCCAAAAACTTACCACTTCCACACGGATAGGGAGGATAACTATTAACAGTTATTTAACCTTTAACATGAACATTAATCAAACGTAATAATTTTTTCTGGGTACATGATACCATACAGCATTCATATCAAACTTTAACATTAAACTTTCATATCAAGGCGGGGGCCTCAAACTAGTGTCCTGCGGGCCACATTTGGCCCGCGGGCTGCGTGTTTGAGACCCCTGTCTTATAAAACAACATTTTAAAACGACTTATTCAAGCTGTGTTGTAACTTTGCTTTTTTTGTTCATTTAGTTGTTCATTGACACAATTTTGCACATTTATTTTCATAACGTGCTAAATTGAGGCTAATTCATGTGTTTTTTTTTCTTTTCATTGTGGCCCAATCACTTCTTTGTACTGCTGTGTCCTCAGTGATGTTGTTTTGAAAGAATAATTATCCAAATAAATATCCAAATGTGTCCCATAAATGACTTGATGTTCAGAAGCGTTTAGCTAACTGCTGCTGAGCTCATCAGCGCTAATGGAGAGCGTCTAAATAACCCTCCTCATGTCCTCCAGCCGACTGCATCGCCAATTATAACAACCAGATGGATAATAAGCAGAGCGGCCTTTTGGTGCCCGAGCCGGGAGTTTACGGAGACGTGGACTTGTCCAACAAGATCAACGAGATGAAGACCTTCAACAGCCCCAATCTGAAAGATGGCCGCTTCGTGGGCACGGGCGGGCAGCCCACGCCGTACGCCACCACGCAGCTCATCCAGTCGTCCATCATGAGCAACAACATGAACGCCGACCGAGGGACGTCCGGAAGCGGCGGAGGGGAGCTGAACGACAAACACTGCTGGAAGCCCGGTGGCGTCCAGAAACAGGAAATGGGTTCCCAGCTGCAGTACAGCATCATGGAGCAGAACAAGCTGAATAAGGGTGAGTGGGAGGAGAGCTCCAGGACCACCAGGCTGGTCCTACAACGCCAACATCTCCCTCCGCCTCATCCTCCTTCTTCTCTGTGGACTCCCATAGATGACTCTCATCATCATATTCCGCTTTTTCCTTCCGCTTTTGTATGTGTTCATGGAACGCCTCATCACCTTCCATGCAGTCCTTCCTAATGTCTTCTGATGAACTGCCGCCATTCCACAGTGACACTTCAACGCAAGTGTCAAAGTTCATCGCCTGTGTCAAATATCTGTAGGAATATTGTTGGTGGTTGACATCTTCACAGGCCGAATTGGTCTTTTTCTGGACTTTTTTGCATGTTCAAACATCTAAAAACGCATGTGTGATTTCATAACATTCAGGATCTGGTTGCACGTTTACTAGATGCATAAAAAGTACTGGGACACACCCGATCATCATGAAATACAGTCAGGGGTTGGATTAGACCCTTTTAGTCCAAGTCTGTATTTTAACGCCGGGTGTCCCAATACTTTAGTCCGTGTAGTTTGAGAGAGCATAGTTTTCTTACGCTCCTCCTCATGTCATCAGATCGCTACAGAGGCGGCGACACCCCCACGCCAGCCACCATCCCATACAACCACAGCCATGACAGCCATACCGGGGGCTCCTACAACAGCTCGGACCGAGGCAGCAGCAGCACCTCTGGTAAGATGGTTTTTTTGTCTCCTTTGTTTTGTTATTATTATGGATTATTTATTTTAGGGGCTGCACGGTGGATGAGTGGTTAGCACGCAGACCTCACAGCTAGGAGACCAGGGTTCAATTCCACCCTCGGCCATCTCTGTGTGGAGTTTGCATGTTCTCCCCGTGCATGCGTGGGTTTTCTCCGGGTACTCCAGTTTCCTCCCACATTCCAAAAACATGCTAGGTTAATTGGTGACTCCAAATTGTCCATAGGTATGAATGTGAGTGTGAATGGTTGTTTGTCTATATGTACCCTGTGATTGGCTAGCCACCAGTCCAGGTATATAAACGTACACATGTTCGAAAGGGAATGGGAAGAAGTCAAGACTTATCTAGTCCCACCCCCCTAACCACCCAGATTCCAACCGCATCCCAACAAAACATATATTATTCCTTGTCTACCAGAATAAAAACCCCACATTCAAGCACCCTCACCCAGCTTGAGGCACCCAACTACGTGCCAAGAGCAACCAGTTCATTATTAGTCATCCTATGTACATAGTCCAGTACAAAAGAAAGAAACCACACCAGTCATCATAAGCTAACAAGGATATAAAAACATCACTGTTATGGTATTGTTTCAGTGAGATTGAAAAATAAAAGTATGTGAGAGAAAAAAAGAAAAATATTCTTTAAAATATCTCAAATTAAATAATCACACTTGAGTCTGTTGACTCACTTGTCGCACTTTATCAAATCAAATCAACTTTATTTGTACAGCACTTTTCCTGCAGAGACAAGCAACATAAAGTCCTTTACAGAATTAAAAACAATTACCACAATTAAAAGGAAAAACAATTACTAAGAAAGCCCCTCCCTCACACCCTCCATAGTAGATACACACACACACACACACCCACACACACACACAATCACACACAGTGGGGAAACATGGCATGGCACTGAGGATCAAGGAAACGGCACCTTTGGGGGCGTCCACACTGGGAGGAGCCGTAGGCCGTGCCATCGGGGGACCAGCACCCGCTGGAACCCCCAGCCGGCCGGGTCAAAAGGACCCAAGGATGGCACCCCCTCAGCAGACCCGACACAGCCCCTAGTGTGGAGGACCCCTAAGAGCATTTATTTTATTTTATTTTATTTTATTTTATTTTATTTTATTTTATTTTATTTTATTTTATTTTATTTTATTTTATTTTATTTTATTTTATTTTATTTTATTTTATTAAATAAGACTAAAAAGATAAAAACATGAGAAAAGTTAAAAATATGAGTTAAAAGCCTGATTAAAAAGGTGTGTCTTTAATCATTTTTTAAAAATATCAACAGTCTTGGCAGTCCTGAGGCTCTCCAGCAGGCTGTTCCACAGGTGCCTCACCGTGGGTTTTTGTTTTGGGTTTTGGTATAGTTAAAAGGCCAGTGCCGGAGGACCGCAGGGTCCGCTGGGGTTGATATAGTAAAAGCAGATCAGATAAATAAGAAGGTGCAAGGCCGTTAAGACAAGAGAATCTTACTTTATTGTCCTTGACAATGTAAACTGGATGCAACTTTGTTTCTTCATGTCTTTCTTTCATTTCTACACGATTCCTTCTCTTTGTGTACCCTGACATGTGTTTTTTTTCCTTAACTGGTTGTACTTTAATTGTGCAATGCATTGGTCTAATTTCATGCGGGGTCTAAGAGTCCTCATAGGGACAAGGACAAATGACAGCACATTGAAAGACGCCATGCAAGGCTGCCACCCTTAATGCCACATATCCATTCTGATATTACATTTCAAGTTGCAGTCATTAGGCGGAAGCCACTCGTGCTCACTTTCGCCTCACAGATCATTGGTTCGCCATCTTGATATTAATTGGACACTTTTTTCCTTGATAGTGCTGCGGGGGGGGGGGGGGGGGTGTTTACGGTGCTTCCAATTACTGCATAGGTTTATTTATGCATTTATTCTGCTGTCAAGTCATGTTGTCATTTTATGTTGTTTTTTTGTGTTTTGTCGAGCAGGCAGTCAGGGTCAGAAGAAGGGAATGCGCACCCCCAAACTACCTAAACAGAGCACAATGCATTGGGCTGACCTCCTGCCTCCCCCTCCTGCAAACCCACCCCCAACACGGAACACAGAGGACTATTCCCTGTCAATGGAAGAAAGGTAAAAAGTACATAATACCTGCTTCAATGTTCATTGCACACATCTGCAAGGAGAGGCGTTGGGAATCAAACCTTGATGGAGTGATGCCATGAATATTTACTACATCTTTTCCCGACAGCAGTGTCGCTTGTTTTCAAAAGCAAAAATAATATGAAGAATAATGAGGAGTCACTTTTTTTTCTACCGTGTTGGCAGCTGCGACCCAGACATGCAGTGCTCCATGCCCCCCTCACACATGTACCTGCAGCCCGATGAGCTGGAGGAGGAAGAGGAGGAGGAGGAGATGGAGCGCGGACCGACGCCTCCCGTCCGGGGCACGGCCTCCTCCCCCGCCGCCGTGTCGTACAGCCACCAGTCCACCGCCACGCTCACGCCCTCGCCACAGGAGGAGATGACGCCCATGCTGCAGGACAGCCACGAGCGCAGGTTCGCTTATTTATCTTTTCAGTCCTGAAACTGATTCATTCTTATTCACGTTCACATGATAAACAAGTCAACAAGCCAATAGGAGCTCGTTATGTTCAAATTCCTTCTTCTCTTCCAAGGCGCCATGCTGTGAGCCCCCCGGCGCCACCTCGTCCCCTGTCCCCCTCGCACACATACAGCTACATCACCAACCCCCTGGATCCGGACGGCTTAGAAGAGGAAGAAGAAATGCTGGATGAAGACGAGGAGGAAGAGGCAGATGATACAGATGCGGAGGTGGCCAAGATGCACTACCACCACACCCACCCCCACCCGCACCACCCCCAGCAGCAGATGCATCCGCGGCGACTGCTGCTGCGAGGGATCGAACAGACGCCAGCGTCCAGCATGGGCGACCTGGAGAGCTCGGTGACGGGATCCATGATCAACGGCTGGGGGTCCGCCTCCGAGGAGGATAATGTCTCCTCGGGGCGATCCAGCGCCGTGAGCTCATCGGACGGATCGTTCTTCACCGATGCTGACTTTGCTCAGGCCGTGGCCGCGGCTGCCGAGTATTCGGGGCTACGAGTGGCCAAACACGCCAACATGCAAGGCCAGGAAGGGGCAGCTCTGTTAGGTAGGTTTTATATGCTCCACCCACCAGGCTGAAGTTATTCATGATGTGTTGTCTTACCTTTCTTAGCACGCAAATACCAAATGAACCCGGCGGGTCATCGTCCCGGCAGCCCGGTATCCACAGATAGCAACATGAGCATGGCGGCGGTGCACAGGAGGCCTCCAAAGAAGCAGAAACAGCATCCTGCAGGGAACCACAGACGTGAAGCCTACAATGAAGGTACTGTACTTATTACTCTAACTTCTTCTACTTGCTTGTTTAATGGCGATAGGAAATATGAGTTTCATTCCTCTCATTTCGATCTACGCCAATCACTCTGTCCATTTCATAGGAGAAGGTGGTTACACATGTTCAAGAGCACCATCTTTTTCTTTGGTGATGGTCTCGGCATGTGTTGGCTGCAACTGATCTGTGTTTCTCCACTTATTTGAACATGCATCAGATTACAATTGAGTGCATCCCATAATCAGTTCCCAGTTCCACATGTCCAAAAGGAGTAGGAAGAAGCTAAGCTTATTAAATCCTATCCCTCAATCTGGTACTTTTACAATCAGTAACTGTTACATTTGTTCACTTCCTGCTTTCCTAATATAGTTTAAGTTTCTTTTTATAAAAAAAATGTTGTTTTATTTTATTTATTTATTTTTCCATTAAAAAAAATTAATTAAAAACATTTTTTTGTCACATACCGAAGTACGAGGTGATATGACCATAAAATGACATAATGTGTACCATAGTAACCTTCGATATAGTGATATATGTATATAGCACTTCATGTCCAAAGGGAGTAGGAAGAAGCAAATCTTATTAAATCCTACCCCTCCATCTGGTACTTTTACAATCAGTAACTGTTACATTTGTTCACTTCCTGCTTTCCTAATATTATGAGCATCCAATGCCATAATGGGTACCATAGTAAGTGTCAATATAGTGATATATATAGCACATCATGACTGGTTCAAGACTCTTCATCCTTGTATTTATCAACTGTCATGATTGGGTAAGTCGGCATTGCGTTGAGACCCCAGGATGCCGAGAGCAGGATCAAAATGCAGACGAAAAAGTGTCTTTTAATGATACTTTTTACTTGCTATGCAGCAAGCAAACAGACGGCAACTAACCAAACAAGCCAAACAAAAGACAATGAAGCCACAAAAGAAAGAGCACACACCTGAACTAAATAGGGAGTAGGAAATTAGAGGCAGGTGCATTAAATTAGTAAAGATAGAGAGAACTAGGGGTGTAAGAAAATATTGTTTCGGTGATATATTGTGATACTTCGTTCCACGATACTGTATCGATATTAAAAAGTATGATATGGATATTTTTAGACATTTATCATAGACTGTATGTGGTATTTATTCAAGGTTGATTTCTGATTTGAATTGAAACCTCCGATGGTTTTTTTGTAAATTTATTTATTTATTTTTTTTGTAAATTTAAAGCTGGATGTTAAAGCTTTATTTATCCAAATGCTACACTTTAAGTTTGTGATACAGCATAACATACTGTTCTAATGGAATAAAAATGTGTTTAGTAAGTGCATATTGCTGGTGTAATTCAGTTTTTCCAGGAAATAACAGGAAAAACAAAAAAAAATTGCCTTGTTAACAGTATCGTGATATATCGTATCGTGAGCCTAGTATCGTAATACGTATCGTATCGCCAGATTCTTGCCAATACACACCCCTAGAGATAACAGAAGGGAACAAAAAAGGAAGTAGTTACAAAATAAGGGCATGGCCGCCGGAACAGAAGCAAAGAAGGAAACTAAAAGAGCTGTCACAAGGAGGTAACGCCCACATCGTGACATTATCTTCATTTTTTCCTTTCACTTTCCTTTTCTTTGATGTATTCGGATCACTTGGGAAAATAATTTTCATTTGTTGTTCATAGGCTAATGACCAAAAACATAATCCTAATAC